>NC_064642.1:718694736-719057236 GCF_023864345.2 Schistocerca serialis cubense
ACATGTTCTGAGGGATCAAGGGATCACAAATTTAGCATTGGAGGACAGCGTGGAGGGTAAAAATCGTAGAGGGAGACCAAGAGATGAATACACTAAGCAGATTCAGAAGGATGTAGGTTGCAGTAAGTAATGGGAGATGAAGAAGCTTGCGCAGGATAGAGTAGCATGGAGAGCTGCATAGTCTCAGGACTGAAGACAACAACAACATGTGAGCATGGAAGTAGTTGCCAGGGAGTAACTGATGAAATAATAACCAAATCCCTTTTAACAAATGGGGATTTTATTCACTTTAATAGTGCCTAAAAGCATTTTTTTTAAGAAACAGATTTACAACTATAATCAGAAAGCACCCTCTAAATATCAAAGTTACAATTTATTCAGAGGCAGAAAGAAACAAGTTTTCACTGTATGAGCTTTCGGGCAGAGAACCTTGCCGCTCCCTTTTGATACGGCCGTAGTTACGACCGGTCACAACAGGCTCTGAAAGACTACACTGGTGCAAATCTGCAACACATCAGATAACTTTAAACTAAGAGTTTTAACAATTTACACAAGCACAGAAACTATGAACCCCAGTAGAAGGGATGGAAATGGTACAAAACACTAACAATTAAAATATTAACTTTGCCACCGAAGGTGCAACTTGATTTTAACTTCTAAGAAAAGTCTTACGGTGAAAGGGTGGCAACTTTATATGCTAAAATGATTATTTAAATAAAATCCCATGAAATGCAATCTTATATAAAATTCTACAAGGTTGGCCAAACAATAGTTAAGATGCTCTACAGTACACAGATTCCGTCTCTCAAGATCATAGGCAATAATATCAAAGTTTCCAAAGATCAAAACATATTTCAGGCATTAGGCCGTTACACTCCAAGCAATAAATTCGTTAACACATCAAATCCGACAAACATGACAGAGGCAGCTACTAACGTACGGTAGATTGATAGGGAGATTACCGAACAACCTGAACCGCAGGTTGCTCTAACCCGCCCGTACTCAACAAGGACAAAACGGGCCACCCAGTTTATAAACAACCACCTTCCCGCGGGTGGGAAAACGGGGAAGATTGTTCATAAGTTGTTGAATTTCGATCAAAAATGACATCTCTGAGGAATTGCTGAATGACGTCGACAATGATCTGGAACTTGAAAAGAAGTTTACAACAGGTGAGGAAACATGGGCATAAGGGTACGACGTCGAATCCAAGGCCCAATCGTCTAAATCAAAACTGCCTGAAGACAAAAAAATTCGACAGCTTCAATCACATATGAAGGTTTTCAATCACATATGGAGGTTCTTCTCCTTTTCTTCGGTTACAGTGGGGTAATGCATCGTGAGTTCTTGCCTCATGGTCGCACAATCAGTAAGGAAACTGTGCACCGTTTGTGTGAAGCAATCCGAAGGAAACGGCCAGAATTGCGGTAAAACCACTTGTGGAAATTGCATCACGCTAAAGCTCCCGCTCACACGTCGATTCTTGTTGCTGATTTTTTGGCAAGAGACAAAACCGTTACGTTGCGTCAGCCTCGGTATTCACTGGGCATGGCCCCCTGCGGCTTCTTTCTATTCTCGAGGCAGAAATGAACCACGAAAGGACGACGATTTGCCACCATTGATGAGATAAAAATAGAATCGCTAAACAAACTGAACAATATAACGAAAAGTGAGTCCCAGAAGAGCTTAGAATATTTGAAAAAGTGGTGGTACAAGTGTGTTATAACTGAGGGCGATTACAGTGAAGGGGACAAAGTTGATGTTGATGAATAAATAACGCTTCTTTAAGAAAAACTAAAATTTTCGTTACTTTTTGATCACCCTTCGTACGTAGCAGTAATTATCACAAACATCAGTTTGTAGTGTACGGTGAGTGTAATGGAAACACAATTTCGGCTGTCTTCTCCTAGACAACGATACCTATCATAACGGTATAAAAAGACAATCGGTGGTAAAATGGATATCACCTTTGTTACTGTTTGGGAGACTACTCTGGTTGTCGTAGATAGAGAGCTGAAAGATTCATCGTTTGGCTTTGAAGCTCTGAAGTAGTGTTTTGTGAAGCTCAAAACTGTAATCTGTGACTTTTTAAAATCATGAATCGGGTTTTTCCTACATTTCCCCAACAGATGAGCAAACAGATGGCGAGAGATACTACGAAAGTAACTACGCGGGTGACAACCTATGTAATAATGTAAAGAATGTCCTAAAGAACCCAACATTCTAGAAAAAAGGACTGAATCAAAGTACCCATTGACGATGGCACAAAGGTGCTGAAACATGTTTGTGAATGAAATATCCGAGCAGCCTAAGGCGCTACAGTCATGGACTGTGCGGCTGGTCCCGGCGGAGGTTCGAGTCCTCCCTCGGGCATGGGTGTGTGTATTTGTCCTTAGGATAATTTAGGTGAAGTAGTGTATAAGTTTAGGGACTGATGATCCTAGCAGTTAGTCCCATACGATTTCACACACATTTGAGCAATGAAATATCTTTTGCATAATAGGCGCACCTGAATTCTCTTAAGACGCCGAGAAGAGTGTTCTTTGTGCAGAAACTTCACCATTCGTTTTTAACATGCACTGATCAACATCCACAAGCAGGGTTTGCGAGAAATCAACTTGCTCTGCACGTTCCCGTGATCCAGACGGATACAGATTCTTGAATCTGGGATGAGGCTTGCTGCTTGATCTCCGAAAAACACTTGATGTAATTCGCATCATTGCCAAGAAAAGACATGCATATTGTGTCCAGGAAAAGCTGTATGATGCGAATGAAAGCTTCCTACTTAACAGATCTCGGTACTACGTTCAAAATTGGGAGATATATAGTCAAAAACGGAAGTGCTCATAGTGCTCGGTACACTCCAAGGAAGTGTCCTAGGAATGATATAACTACAAACTAACTGGCTACCCAACAGCTTCAGATCCCAAAAGAGATTACAAAAAACTTTGCGAAGTGCGGGAAGACGTGCAGCGCTTAGTACAAAGGCTGGTAAGCGACCCTCAATGTAAATAAAAGTAATGCGCGTAAATATGCGAAAAGTACTAATCTAGTTTGACTACACCGTTGGCGATGTATCATTCGAATCAGCGACACCCGTCTGGTACCGAGGAGCTCCTATGCAGAATGGTTTAAAGAGGAAGAATAAAAGAAAAACGTCGCCGGTGGGGAACGCAGGTTTAGTACTGAACAGTGATGGAGGTATCTAAGGAAGTGTAATCAACTGACGAAAGAGCCCTTATTCTACACAGTCCGTGAGCATTTTTCGTCGGTTCGAGACACTTGACAGGTTGTATTCACGGAAGATATAGAGAAAATTTGAAAGAAGAGAAGGTTGTCTAACAAGATTGCCTAAGTACACATGGCGATGCTACAAGAAAGATTTTCTGCGACGTGGAAAATGTTAGTCTTCAAATTTCGAAACATCACGTTCCAGTGCGAGTCAAGATAGAAAATATGTCTACCTAGACGAATGCTGTGCTGTGGTGACGACGTTAAATTAGGGAAACCCCGGCGTATACAGCTTATACTTGTTCGTGCAACACTTACGAACGGAACACCAGGAGAAATTAGGGAGGGGGTGGGTTGATGGTTCTTATACGCATTCTATTCTTCTCTACACGCCAAGTGCGGATCAGGTTCGGATCCGGGTACAGTTCAGCATAGGGAAAAGCGGGAAATCAGACTTCGCTAGTCCTTCCGCCCCCCCCCCTTTCGTGCCCCCCATCCAAATAAGTTGTTGTCATCCCCAACATTAACTTGCCACAGAGAACATGGAGTCTTATAATAATAACAGTAAAATAGGTTGTGTACAATGGCTTAATACAACAATAACACTTTGTTTGTACTAGTAATTCGTATTTAATTCTAACATAATTTGCAAGGAATTGTATTTCAGACAAATACATCAATTGAAAATAAATTCCCCCAAAATTTTTCAGCTACATGTATTATGCAATGGATTTAAGAAAAATATCAGCAGTAAGTTCGAACATCTTTGGTAACGCTTAATTTACGCGATGTAAACTCTACGACTGTGAACAAAAGCCTGCGGGCTATGGCTGTGCAAGCCCATAAGTATGGGAGGGGGGGGGGGGGGGTACTGGGAGCGATGCTGTTCCCTTGAGATATTTCCACCTACGTTCGCGAAAGTCAGTCTGTCTGTTTTTTCTTTTCCTTTTTTTCTTTGTTTTTATTTTTTTTATTTGGAGAAAGTTTCTCTCTTCTTTAGTTCTTTACTCAGACTTCTGTAGTTTGCCGCTTCTTCCTCTGGACTCATGAACAGCATCAGGTTTGTTGTTCACAGCAGTTATGATGTGCCTATGAATGGGCATTTTACCCTGTTTGGAATGTTAACATGCATCTTCTCAGGCCGCACCTGTGTCCACATGAATTGTTCGTCTGACAAGCAACTGAAAAGTATTCTGTGTCAACTAAAACTTGTGATTTTCCATAATTTCTTGTCATTTTCGAGACACTTAGTTTTGACGCTACTTTATTCTTCGAAAGTTAGCTGAGAAATTAGGAAACTAACACCTGTAACAATATAAACGTCTTTAAAAACCTGTTCATGTGTATCCCATGGTCCCTTCCTCTTGTATTGACGCTTAGTGTAAATGTAGATAGCTGTTCAGTCTCTGACTTCTTTCTGATGCAAAGCGTATTATATGTGTGCGTGTCATTCTCTAGAGCTGTTGCTTGATTAGGTATTTATATGCTACATCGAATAGCGAGATGTAGCTCCGGTGGGGAATGTGTAACATAATTCTTGTCAGTGGTACTGTTGTTATGTACCATCAGTTTATATATATTTAAGTAAATATTTAGTCCAAAGACACACTATATACACTCCTGGAAATTGAAATAAGAACACCGTGAATTCATTGTCCCAGGAAGGGGAAACTTTATTGACACATTCCTGGGGTCAGATACATCACATGATCACACTGACAGAACCACAGGCACATAGACACAGGCAACAGAGCATGCACAATGTCGGCACTAGTACAGTGTATATCCACCTTTCGCAGCAATGCAGGCTGCTATTCTCCCATGGAGACGATTGTAGAGATGCTGGATGTAGTCCTGTGGAACGGCTTGCCATGCCATTTCCACCTGGCGCCTCAGTTGGACCAGCGTTCGTGCTGGACGTGCAGACCGCGTGAGACGACGCTTCACCCAGTCTCAAACATGCTCAATGGGGGACAGATCCGGAGATCTTGCTGGCCAGGGTAGTTGACTTACACCTTCTAGAGCACGTTGGGTGGCACGGGATACATGCGGACGTGCATTGTCCTGTTGGAACAGCAAGTACCCTTGCCAGTCTAGGAATGGTAGAACGATGGGTTCGATGACGGTTTGGATGTATCGTGCACTATTCAGTGTCCCCTCGACGATCACCAGTGGTGTACGGCCAGTGTAGGAGATCGCTCCCCACACCATGATGCCGGGTGTTGGCCCTGTGTGCCTCGGTCGTATGCAGTCCTGATTGTGGCGCTCACCTGCACGGCGCCAAACACGCATACGACCATCATTGGCACCAAGGCAGAAGCGACTCTCATCGCTGAAGACGACACGTCTCCATTCTTCCCTCCATTCACGCCTGTCGCGACACCACTGGAGGCGGGCTGCACGATGTTGGGGCGTGAGCGGAAGACGGCCTAACGGTGTGCGGGACCGTAGCCCAGCTTCATGGAGACGGTTGCGAATGGTCCTCGCCGATACCCCAGGAGCAACAGTGTCACTAATTTGCTGGGAAGTGGCGGTGCGGTCCCCTACGGCACTGCGTAGGATCCTACGGTCTTGGCGTGCATCCGTGCGTCGCTGCGGTCCGGTCCCAGGTCGACGGGCACGTGCACCTTCCGCCGACCACTGGCGACAACATCGATGTACTGTGGAGACTTCACGCCCCACGTGTTGAGCAATTCGGCGGTACGTCCACCCGGCCTCCCGCATGCCCATTATACGCCCTCGCTTAAAGTCCGTCAACTGCACATACGGTTCAAGTCCACGCTGTCGCGGCATGCTACCAGTGTTAAAGACTGCGATGGAGCTCCGTATGCCACGGCAAACTGGCTGACACTGACGGCGGCGGTGCACAAATGCTGCGCAGCTAGCGCCATTCGACGGCCAACACCGCGGTTCCTGGTGTGTCCGCTGTGCCGTGCGTGTGATCATTGCTTGTACAGCCCTCTCGCAGTGTCCGTAGCAAGTATGGTGGGTCTGACACACCGGTGTCAATGTGTTCTTTTTTCCATTTCCAGGAGTGTATATATATATATATATATATATATATATATATATATATATATATATATATATATATATATATAACAAAGTAAGACAAAGCAAAGACGATGTTCTTTAAGGAAATGCTCAATATGTCCACCATCATTCGTCAAGAATAGCTGTAGTTGAGGAATAATGTTGTGAACAAAACTGTAAAGCATGTCCGGAGTTATGGTGAGGTATTGGCGTCGGATGTTGTCTTTCAGCATCCCTAGAGATGTCGGTCGATCACGATACACTTGCGACTTCAGGTAATCCCAAAGTCAATAATCGCACGGACTGAGGTCTGGGGACCGGGGAGGTCAAGCATGACGGAAGTGGCGGCTGAGCACACGATCATCACCAAACGACGCGCACAAGAGATCTTTCACGCGTCTAGCAATATGGGGTGGAGCGCCATCCTGCATAAACATCGTACGTTCCAGCAGGTGTTTATCAGCCAGGCTGGGAATGATGCGATTCTGTAACATGTAGGTGTACCTCTCACCCGTCACGGTAGCAGTTTTGCTGTCCAGTGCCATCTGTCGGACATTTTGTGAACTTGTTTTTTTTCTTTTTTTTTGTTCTAATAAAACCCCATGTAATTCCAAGCATGTGTGTCAATTTTTACCTCTCTATCTACATTATTCCGTGGTTTATTATGTTTTCAAATTTATACTGACTTTTTGATCACCCACACACAATAACGAATGTGCCGAAATTAGCTGTATATTAAATATTTTTTTGTTGGAGAATTAACGTTTTTCTATGCCAGAGTAAAGTTGGGTCGTGAATCGCGGAGGTAAAGATAATACGTAGTGATATATTTGTAAGTGCTGCTACTCTTTTCGAATTGTCATCAGATGGTGATGACCGACTAAGTAAGGCAGACGTGGGCAACTTTTGGTGACCTGCGAGCTTGCTTCATTTGCTTTCTTAAGGTCACGGGCCGCCCCGTCACGTGAGGCGTAGTGCAGAAAGTCAGAACTATAGCGTCCGTGACGTTAATGTTTATCGAATAACGCACCGATATGAATGGCACCCGTTTCCCGACACGCCACGACAGCAAATTATGCCTAAAAAACTCGTTTTCTAGGATGCAGTCATTTTATGTTTAGTACATTTGTTTATATTTATTTACGCGTGGTGAACGGTGTTTATTCACTTAGGACGTTTTATAGTAACTGTGTTAAAAACTTCTGTTGGAAGATAATGCAGTGATTCACTCCCCCTCCCACGAATTTCTTCCGCGGGCCGAATGGAGAGCAATCGGGAAATGGCTTCGGCTTGCGGACCGATGGGATTAAATAGTACAATGCTTTTAAAAAGAATGCTCCGATTTCACAAGACTATATCTAATACATAAATGAAGATAGAAACATAGAATAAATTTTTACTTACAGCACCGAAATTATAAGTTTGCCTTAGCATCAGTTGTAACTTGCAGGTTTATATGCTCCCTGGTGCAGATAGGATTCCCACTTGCTCGTTCAGCCGATGTGTATTGAGTCGAGTTGCCAGCAACAAAAGGCTTACATGTCCTGCGTTGCAACAGGTGCAGTTTTTTTAAAGGCTTTGCGCTAGTTTATGTGAAGAAAAATCCACAGATAGCGCACTTGTGTTTTACACGTACCGTAGTCCACTCATGCCTGCTTTAAGTGCCAGACGTGAGACGGTAAAAAAAAAAAAAAGGTTCAAATGGCTCTGAGCACTATGGGACTCAACATCTGAGGTCAACAGTCCCCTAGAACTTAGAACTACTTGAACCTAACTAACCTAAGGACATCACACACATCCATGCCCGAGGCGGGATTCGAACCTGCGACCGCAGCAGTCACGCGGTTCCGGACTGAAGTGCCTAGAACCGCACGGCCACCGCGGCCGGCGTGAGACGGTCATTCCACACGTATGTGCACGGCGTGTTTTGTGGTGACGTATGTTTTCTAAACCGTGCAGAATTCTATTGCTATGACGGAGATAAAGAATGTGCAGTCTTTACAAATTCATTCTGAGCGTGGAGATGAAAAATAAAAATTTACTTCCATGTTAGTTTTTGTGTTGAGGCTACGTTCTATTGCAATGGAAAATGAACAGCCGCATTATAATAATATGGGGAACAGAAGATACACATACCGCAGTTGGGCACGGGAAAGACGCTCCAAATCTTCAAATGTTTTGCGTCGTTTCCCGTGAAAGAAATTACCTGGCTCTGTTGGCGGTATGGCATTTACGACAACTGCGAGAATATGACGAAAATTACTTTTCTATAGGGATGAGGTACCACCGCACTAGCACCGAGCGGGGTGGCGCAGTGGTAAGACACTGGACTCGCATTCGGGAGGACGACGGTTCAATCCCGCGTCCGGCCATCCTGATTTAGGTTTTCCGTGATTTCCCTAAATCACTCCAGGCAAATGCCGGGATGGTTCCTCTGAAAGGGCACGGCCGACTTCCTTCCCCATCCTTCCCTAATCCGATGAGACCGATGACCACGCTGTCTGGTCTTCTTCCCCAAAAACCAACCAACCAACCACCGCACTAGCAGCCTCATATATGAGAATGTCTGAACATGTGCTGCCTCAGCGATGGATCGGTTGTAAAAGGCGTACGCGTATGACATCGCACCGTTCGCTTCCAAGGCCGTGTAATCTCACAGTATGTGGCATTTTTTGTGTTTGTGAAGTACTTCGTCTATGCACTCATTCCAATAACTCTGGGTAAATTGCGACATCGCTAACAACAATGAATGAAGCAACTCGCAGTAGTATGAGTCGGGTTGTAATCTTGTCTGCACGCGGTGGAATAAGTAATATCCCAGGATTGTTTTGAAAATACAAAAATGATAAAAACCACAATAGTTGTAAAAACTACACTACTGGTCATTAAAATTGCTACACCACGAAGATGACGTGCTACAGACGCGAAATTTAACCGACAGGAAGAAGATGCTGTGATACGCAAATGATTAGCTTTTCAGAGCATTCACACAAAGCTGGCCCCGGTGGCGACACCTACAACGTGCTGACATGAGGAAAGTTTCAAACGGATTTCTCACACACAAACAGCAGTTGACGGCGTTGCCCGGTGAAACGTTTCAAATGGTTCTGAGCACTATGGGACTCAACTGCTGTGGTCATCAGTCCCCTAGAAATTAGAACTACTTAAACCTAACTAACCTAAGGACATCACACCCATCCATGCCCGAGGCAGGATTCGAACCTGCGACCGTAGCAGTCGCACGGTTCCGGACCGCGCGCCTAGAACCGCGAGACCACCGCGGCCGGCTGGTGAAACGTTGTTGTGATGGCTCGTGTAAGGAGGAGAAATGCGTACCATCACGTTTCCGACTTTGATAAAGGTCGGATTGTAGCCTATCGCAATTACGGTTTATCGTATCGTGACATTGCTGCTCGCGTTGGTCGAGATCCAATGACTGTTAGCAGAATATGTAATCGGTGGGCTCAGGAGGATAATACGGAAGGCCGTGCTGGATCCCAACGGCGTCGTATCTCTAGCAGTCGAGATGACAGGCATCTTATCCGCATGGCTGTAACGGATCGTGCAGCTACGTCTCGATCCCTGAGTCAACAGATAGGGAAATTTGCAAGACAACAACCATCTGCACGAACAGTTCGACGACGTTAGCAGCAGCTTTGACTATCAGCTCGGAGACAATGGCTGCGGTTACCCTTTACGCTGCATCACAGACAGGAGTGCCTGCGACTGTGTACTCAACGACGAACCTGGGTGCACGAATGGCAAAACGTCTTTTTTTCAGATGAATCCAGGTTCTGTTTACAGCATCACGATGGTCCCATCCGTGCTTGGCGACATCACGGTGAACGCACATTGGAAGCGTGTATTCGTCATCGCCATACTGGCGTATCACCCGGCGTGATGGTATGGGGTGCCATTGGTTACACGTCTCGGTCACCTCTTGTTCGCATTGTTGGCACTTTGAACAGTGGACGTTACATTTCAGATGTGTTACGACCCGTGCCTCTACCCTTCATTCGATCCCTGCGAAACCCTACATTTCAGCAGGATAATGCACGACCGCATGTTGCAAGTCCTGTACGGGCCTTTCTGGATACAGAAAATGTTCGACTGCTGCCCTGGCCAGCACATTCTCCAGATCTCTCACCAACTGAAAACGTCTGGTCAATGGTGGCCGAGCAACTGGCTCGTCACAATACGCCAGTCACTACTCTTGATGAACTGTAGTATCGTGTTGAAGCTGCATGGGCAGCTGTACCTGTACACGCGATCCAAGCTCTGTTTGACTCAATGCCCAGGCGTATCGAGGCCGTTATTACGGCCAGAGGTGGTTGTTCTGGGTACTGATTTCTCAGGATCTATGCACCCAAACTGCGTGGAAATGTAAACACATGTCAGTCCTAGTATAATATATTTGTCCAAACCCGTTTATCATATGCTTTTCTTCTCAGTGTAGCAATTTTAATGGCCGGTAGTGTGTAATCTTACGGGGATACCGTCTTGGCCAGATGCATTCCTGGCGTCTAAGTATCTTAAGTGTTTTACAATCCCAGATACACCAAACACTGTCAGCCATACTTGCGTTTGTTCGATAATTGAAAGGGGGAATGGTGCTGCAGTCCTCTGCTCTAAACGAGTTTTTGAAAGCTAGGTTTAGAATATCGGCCTTCTTTTTATCATCATCCGTTACATTACCCGTACTGTCAGCGAGAGGAGGTTGTAATGTCTCTTGCAGCGGTCTCTCCGCGATATTTTCAGAAATTGTATAAATTATATAACTCAGTACATATCTCGAAATATCTCTTCTTATCTTACCGATTCTTAAACTTTAATATACGATGATTATTAATGCAAAGTGGTTTCAAGCCTATTATTCCTTGGAGCGTCCATTTACTCCATGGAATAGCTTCTCTGCTATCTGTTTCCTCTTATGAAAAGAATGAAGGGGTGCTTGCCGATTAGCCGTGAAAGAACGAAGATGTATATGAATGTATTGTTGAGCTAGTTGCCATCATGATGAGATTCTGTATGAGAAGGAATTTAATACATGAACTAAACTAAAGTAAGTGTGTTTGCGTATTATTTAACTGATTATTATTGACAGTGTCTGCTTACTACGCTGTGTTGCACGGGATCAGTGGGGAACGTCTGATTTACACTGGTCGAACCTGCCGTTTTGTATGCTCAAGATATCCAGTTTATTACTTCCAATAAATAGGCTAACACGGTCTTACCAGCAGATCTCCGGTCTTCCCAATGTGATCACCGAAAGTTAATAATTATTACAAATGTTTTTAGGAGATCGACTGACAATTTTCGTCGCACTGAGACTTCGAAATTGCTTCACTGCCTTGTGGAATTTAAGTTAAGCTCAATTTAATCAGGATAGAACAGTATTGAACTGTGTGAATGAGATAAGCCTGCTTTGTGAATGAAAATTCCCTCAAAATACGCATGTTTTTTACTATCCTGATCAGTGAAGCTAAATCAGGCCGCTGTGAGAGACTTTTTAAATTTTAGGTCCCACAAAAATATTAAAAGGTGTTGAATTATTTGTAGCTTTCATAGATTTTACGTACGACCAAAATATTTTGGGGTTATTTTTAGAATCTGTAGATAAAAAATTGCTTTCAAATTCGTTAAAACAATCTGTCATTGACGTTTTGACGGCTGCTTTAATTTCGCGTAAACTTGTCGCGAACTGCGCGTCCGGCGGCGGGCGGCCAGCAGATCCTGGTGGGCGCGGCCGCACCGCCGCAGAGCCAACGTCCCCGCGGCCTTGAGCGGACAGCTGGCCACTGGCTGGACACGGCACAGCGCAGCGCAGGTCGCCGCCACCGCCTTCCAGTGGCCGGCCGCCGCTTCCGTGTTCAGCGCCGCGGAATTCCCGGCATGTCGCGTGCGCCACTAACGCACGACACAGATGTCATGTAAAATGTCACATTCTCCTCAGCTCCTTCGAAAACGTGTTCCACCAGATCAAACAGGAACAAGTCGTCTCAGAAACAGACGTAACTCACAAGAAGGGTGGAAATGTCATACCGCACTCTACTTGTCGCAGATTATGCGAATGCTATCCGTAGTCACCTTTACTTGCGATTTTTGTAGTTCAAAAAAATGGTTCAAATGGCTCTGAGCACTATGGGACTTAACTTCTAAGGTAATCAGTCCCCTAGAACTTAGAACTACTTAAACCTAACTATTCTAAGGACATCACACACATCCACGCCCGAGGCAGGATTCGAACCTGCGACCGTAGAGATTTTTGTAGTTACTCCGAAGTTGTCCGCACTAATTCTCGCCGATAATTCAGTGAAGTACGAGGGCATGCTGAAAACTAATGCCTCCAAACTTTTTGATGTGAAAACTCTTGAAGCTTTTGTGGTGTCACCGCCAGACACCAAACTTGCTAGGTGGTAGTTGAAATCGGCCGCGGTCCATTTAGTACATGTCGGACCCGCGTGTCGCCACTATGTGATCGCAGACCGAGCGCCACCACAAGGCAGGTCTCGAGATACGGACTAGCACTCGCCTCAGTTGTACGGACGACATTGCTAGCGACTACACTGACGAAGCCTTTCTCTCATTTGCCGAGAGACAGTTAGAATAGCCTTCAGCTAAGTCCATGGCTACGACCTAGCAAGGCGCCGTTAGCCTTACATAGTTTGATAGTTATCGTATGAAATGTCTCATCAAGAACGATGTATACAACAAGGATTGAAAGTTAAGTATTCCCAAAGCAACGTACTTTTCTTTATAGCAATTCATTGAGCGTCCTGTTTCAGACTTCAAGATATTCTGCGTGAGCTTATAGCGTGCCTATCGGCCCCGTCAAAATAACACTGTGTCGGCACTTCTGTCGACACATCAGCTTTGTAAATAAAACAAACGTTGTTAACATTATACATGAAACTTGAAACTTCCTGGCAGATTAAAATTGTGTGTCGGACCGAGACTCGAACTCAGGACCTTTACCTTTCGCGGGCAAGTGCTCTACCATTTTTTTTTATCGTTGTGTTTGGTCATTGCGGACGTCACATGACATCCCTTAAAGTTCGTTTGTTGATCCTTCCACTCAGTTTTTTTTATTACAGAGGTCAACCGGCTCCCTGACCGAACACGCTGAGCTACCGTGTCGGCACCATCTGAGCTACCCAAGCACGACTCACGCCCCGTCCTCACAGCTTTATTTCTGCCAGTACATCGTCTCCTACCTTCCAAACTTAACAGAAGCTCTCCTGCAGACCTTGCAGAACTAGCACTCCTGAAAGAAATGATACTGCGGAGAGATGGCTTAGCCACAGCCTGGTACTGGCTGGTACAGCGAGGTACTGGCAGAAGTAAAGTTGTGAGGACGGAGCAAGAGTCGTGCTTGGGTAGCTCAGATGCCGGCACGGTAGCTCAGAAAAACTGAGTTAATCGATCAACAACGAACTTAAACGGGTGTCTTACAACGTCCGCCCCGAGCAGATGCAACGAACAAAAGCGAACAAAATAAGATTAAAAAAAAAGAAAAAAGAAGTTGGTAGAGCACTTGCCCGCGAAAAGCAAAGGTCCCGAGTTCGAGTCTCGGTCCGGCACACAGTTTTAATCTGCCAGGAAGTTTCACATCAGTGCACACTCCGCGGCAGAGCGAAAATCTCATTCTGGAAACGTCCCCCAGGCTGTGGCTAAGCCACGTCTCCGCAGTATCCTTTCTTTCAGGAGTGTTATTTCTGCAAGGTTCGCAGGAGAGCTTCTGTTAAGTTTGGAAGGTAGGAGACGAGGTACTGGCGGAAGTAAAGCTGTGAGGAGGGGGCGTGAGTCGTTCTTGGGTAGCTCAGATGGTAGAGCACTTGCCGGCGAAAGACAAAGGTCCCGAGTTCGAGTCTCGGTCCGGCACACAGTTTTAATCTGCCAGGAAGTTTCATATCAGCGCACACTTGACTGCAGAGTGAAAATCTCATTCTGGAAACATTATACATCTTTATTCTTCACTATGTGTTTCTCAACATAGTCACCCTGGCCTCAAAAATATTGCTACAAACGAGAGAAAATTTGCTAATGCCGTCACTGTAGAATGTTTCAGATTGCAACCTCGCCTCTGTTAGCGTCGCTTCATCACTATCAAAGCGAAGTTCTTGTGGCTGTTCTTTGTTTTAGAATCAGGTAAAAATCTGATGGGGTCAAGTCGGGGCTGTAAGGAGGGTAATCGATGCCAGCGAATTCAAGGCGTCCGGTTCTTTCAGCTGTCGCAACACTTGTGTGTGATATGGAATTGCCATGCTGAAAGAGAGTGTGCTCCATGTATGGAAGAACTCTTCGAATTCTCAACTCGATAAGTTCACGCTGTTTCTCACACACCGTCATAGTTGAGTTACACAGCGCCATGTTACACGCCAAATTCGGAGCCCTGTAGCGGCAGAGGGCTCCAAATATGTAGACACGATAATTTAAGATGTAGAATGTTAATAACTTGTCAGTCGTAAAATCCGCTATGGTTGTAACAATTATTTATTTCTATACAGGAAAGCACTACGTGGCTTCAGGGCATACGTCCCATCATCAGGCGCATTTTAAATTTTGGGTCCACAAAAAATTCATAACTAAGGTTAAAATACGTTAAAATAGTGCATCCCTCGTACGTGGCATGCAATAGAATATCCTCGTCAATCCTAGGCCTGCCGGAAAGCCTTTCGTAGAGGAGGACAATGGCCGAGGCTTAGGGGTGCGCCACACATGGATCCGCATCAAGGCAGGTGGGTGGGTCTTTCGAACAAGTTCTGCACATATCAGTACGAAGCACACCCCAAAGTTGAAAATTTTAATATGCACCTGAAGATGGGGTGTTTGTCCTGAAACCGAGCCCGGTAGTGCTTTCCATTTTAGAAATAATTTTTTCAACTGTAGCAGATTTTATCATTGACAATGAATGACAGTTGTGAATGTCCCGTCAAGAGCAACATGTGAAAACATGTTAATAACGTTTCGCATAAAAATTCGGAGGCATTACTTTTCAGCACCCCCACGTGTATTTTGCATTACTTCTCAAACGTCGATAACTGAAGCAGGCAACATGGTGATACAGAATACACCCTCTTCCGCACAGAACCCTATCATCGAAGGTGTCTGTTTGCTGTAGTAGTAGAATATTAGCGATCTGCTTCATTGCTTGTTTCTAAACAGTCAAAAGATGGCCTCAGAGTTTATTTCAAGTATGTGGAGGATCCCGACAAGGCTTTCAGGAAAGCAGTTGTTGCCGTTTAATTCTTTTCCAGATGAGCGTCCATCAACAGCAGTAATTAGTGTAAAAGTAATATCCGCGAGGAATGGTAGTATATCTTATATATTTATTTGCTTATTTATTTATTTTACCTACTGTAATTAGGACCATCAGCCCCTCTCTTACAGCCGACCGAAGTGGCCGTGCGGTTCTAGGCGCTGCGGTCTGGAACCGCGAGACCGCTACGGTCGCAGGTTCGAATCCTGCCTCGGGCATGGATGTGTGTGGTGTCCTTAGGTTAGTTAGGTTTAACTAGTTCTAAGTTCTAGGGGACTAATGACCTCAGACGTTGAGTCCCATAGTGCTCAGAGCCATTTGAACCATTTGAACCCTCTCTTACAGCGGGATGGGGTTCCACACATACAGCACCTTTTTACTTGGTTCATATGGTTCAAATAGCTCTGAGCACTATGGGACTTCTGTGGTCATCAGTCCCCCAGCAGTTAGAACTACTTAAACCTCACTAACCTAAGGACATCACACACATCCATGCCCGAGGCAGGATTCGAACCTGCGACCGTAGCGGTCGCGCGGTTCCAGACTGTAGCGCCTAGAACCGCTTGGCCACCCCGGCCGGCGCCATTTTACTTCTCAGTTGCTTTCGAAAAATGACATTTTTAATATGACAAATAGAATTAAAATGATTTGAGTGTCTATAGTGACAATATGAATATGGATACTGTCTATGAACAAGTAAAAGTACTGGTCGTACTTGTACTGGTGCTGGTGCTGCCACTGATAGTGATGATGATGATGATTACAATAATGATGATGATCATATGATGACAATAATAATATTCATAGTGGTAGATATATACGTTTATCGCCGATGGAAGTATAGAGAGTTCAGTAATGCTGCAGACGAGCAGATTTCTTCCAACGTCAGAGAAGAATGTCCTGTCTGTCAGATGTAGTGTTTTATGTCAAAGGAAACATACAAAACCTAATTTATGCTTTCAAGTTATATACGGACTTTGTAAGGGGTGCTACATCAGACGTAAGACTTCTAGCTTATACTGTAGGCAACTATGTTACGTATCCATCTAGTTCAATGTGTCTTGTTATGGATCAAAGTTTAACAAAAAGAAGAAACAAGGTGAAATTCGGTATCCATACGTAGTGTATCATTCTGGTACAACTTCAAGGGGGCTGCCAAGGTGCATGCTTTGATGTGAAGAACCAGTCAGTGTAACAAGGAGCACGTATTCACACTTCAGGAGAGCAGAAAATACAGAAACTTATTGATGTGGAGAATTTGTTAGTGTAACACTTCGAAGTTATGTTTTCAACCTTCATTAACATGTAAATGAACCACCTTCGGCTAATTAAAAGTAATAAATTTTGATGGACGAACTGGTGAAACATAATGAAGCATAACTGTTTTTGTTTCCACAAAGTGATCCGACTAAATTTATGTTAGTTATTCTTTGCCAATTTAGCTTTCTTAATAACTTACTCTAATGCATATATCAGGAAAAAGAAGAAAGCAAATAATATGCTCACTGTATTAACAATTATTTCAGAATTTACTTCTCAGCTGTTTGTTATTACTTTGAGGCAAACAGAGTATTTTTGCAGGTGAGAGTCTGCTCAGGTGTGTTGGTGAATTTCCTCACCAGGCAGAACGTGGCTGGTGAGTTGGCGTGACTATCACACTACATATATCGGGCAGCAGTCTATTCGGGCGCTGGATGTTGCTTGCGTATGACTGCAGCCCGGGAGGACAGACCCAGGCGTCTTTCGGTAACGACTCTTACTTGTTTGTGCTCGTGGCTAAAGTACTCTGAGGCCATCCAGCTAGCGCGGAACCGCCTCAGACCAGGAGTAGCTGAAAAGGCTCTCGCCGTATGAGAATAACAGGGCTTCTCAATCCCCACACTATCTGCAAAACTCATCCCGGGCATTTCCTTGCTCTTGGGCTCACTGTTCCGCTAATCCAAATGTTTATTAATACCTTTCATTGATCATGAATAATTATCATTGCTTCAAGGCTTAAAAATACACAGTAGCAAAAAATATTCCTTTTACAAGTACAAAGTTGTGTTTGTTGTGGGCTCAGCATCGGTGAACACTTAGAAATAGCCACCAGGTCGAAATTGCAATAGTTAATATTGTAACAAATGTGCAATCAATGACGGATAGGTCATCAGTCAACTAGAACTTAGAACTAATTAAACCTAACTAACCTAAGGACATCACACACATCCATGCCCGAGGCACGATTCGAACCTGCGACCGTAGCCGTCGCTCGGTTCCAGACTAGCGGCTAGAACCGCACGGCCACAACGGCCGGCAATATGAAGTTAAAAACGTCCTACAAGTGTTAGAGACGAACACTTGACAATATTGTAAAACATAAAAATTTAGATTCCGTTTTTAGCAGCAGGAAGATTGGCAATCTTGGCAATCGATATTTTCCAACCGATGAAAAAGGTAATTTTAATTTTATATTAGGGTCCGTTACAGTATCGTAAGACATGACGTTTCCTACTTGTCAAAGGACCATGTGTTCAGGAAGGTAGTAGTTGGAATGTCGTATCTGGAAAGTTTTTATGAGATTCAATGGAGCAACTGGTACATTTGTCAACATCTCTCGCTGTTGAAATATAGAAGCACGGTGAAATGATACGCTTGTTTGCCTACAAGCTGAAGGAATCCTGTATCTGCAGAGAGACAATCTGCTCCGGAATTTCGTCATAAAGGTTTGAGAAACATACCACAGACGTGAGAATACTTGTACTGCTGCCCGGGTAATCAGACCTCAGTGCTATTAAGCACACCTAGCACATCTCCGAAAGAGATGTGCGTCACTAGAATGCAGCTCTAGAGTGCAGCACTAGAGTGCCCCGCACTTGGCGGTTGGTCTGTCACTGATCATGAAGGCTCCACTTTGCTTTCGGTTTCTCATTAGTACGTATTATAACCTCACGGCAGGCGTCAGACAGAAACAGAGGGCATCACTTCACAAAGTTTGTATATCTAATTCACTTGATCTTGAGTTTGTTCCTCCTCTGGGATTCGTCCTCATTGGTGTTTCGACGCCGGTTTCAACCTCTACAGAATCAGGTAGCAAATCAAACTTTCTCGTCGAAAAACAGGTGTTACTCATCGCATCCAAATGTTAACAAGATACATCACTGAGCAATAGGTTTAAGTGGGCTTCTACGTTACAAAAAAATCGTTATCATTCAGCTCGTCCGAAATGAAGTACGTGAATCCATTGCGGAATGAGACGTTAATGGTTCTGGACAAACTGGAGGAGCCGAAATGACACAGTTTGACAAAACTATATCCCGGAAACCGTCCGAAGCAAGTACTAATGCATTTGCTTGTGACGAAAGAGAGTAACATTTGTTTTCATGTTTTCACATTTCCTCATCGTTTGGCGGTTCTTCATTGAGTTAGTATAACATTGACTCATCTAATCTCTCTAGGGAGCATGACTGCAAGGACGTTGTGATCCTTGCAGCTTTCTGATAGGTTAGAATATTCCGTCATTTATTGCGGATACTTTTAGTTCGTAAACACTCCCTCTTGCGATATCTCGGCTGGAAACCTACAGTCACGTTCAAGGCGAGTGGGTGATTGAGTTCCAAGTGCTCAAGCGTGGCTGTTTGCACAAAAGATACGGTTCAGCGAGGTGTGCATTCCTCAGAGATAACACAGATAACAGGCACTGGTAAAACGTATGCATCCAATGTGCAAATGACGAAAACACCCAGACTCAACATAGTACCTGTGAATCAGCTGCAGATGCTCAGTGCTTATCAATGACTGATTATCGAAAACGTGGAAAATTGGATGATGGCACTCGCCTCGAATGATCAGTCAGTCTTAATTCCACCACTCGTGAGGCTGTAGAACCCCAGTAAGAAGGATTGTGGCCAGTATCTTAAGTTTTTCATAATACATGGAGTAGCCAGTGGAAATGTAATGTTCCGCTGCAGTAGGAATGTTAGGCTGTAGAAGACGGCTGTGCCGTTGGTATTCGAGGAATTGTCCTTATGCAGTACTTGTGGTTCGTCCTATATAGCTTTAGCTACACTGGCACGTAATTTCATTGATTTTTCATCTTACATAAAGGCATATCATTCATTACAGATCCCAGAAGAGCTAACGTCATGGACGGTTGGTGAATGATCACTTTCATTTCGTTTGACCATGACTCTGACACTTTTTAAATAAACAATTCCCACGTACGGGAAAAACGACTCGACATCCACTTAACAACATCTCTTTCTTTGGTTGGTCTTGCATTTTGGCTTGTAGAGCTCTCTTTAAGTGATCTGTGTATCAACTTTCGCCAACGGCCTTGACGCAGTGGTAATACCGATTTCCGTCAGATATCCGACGTTAAGTGCTGCCGGCTTGACTAGCTCTTGGAGCGGTGACCGTTGGGTTAGCCGAACGCTGTTGGCAAGCGGGGTGGATTCAGCTCTCGTGAGGCCAATTGAGAAGCTATTTCATTGAGGAGTCGCGAAAACTGACAACGGATGGGAGAACGGTGTGCTGACCACATTCCCCTCCATATCCGCATCCAGTGACGCCTACTGGCTGAGGCGGTCGGTCGATAGCGTTGGGCCTTCGAATTCCTGTCCGGACGGAGTTTTATATCAGTTTGACTACAATCTGCAGTGCGTCCTGATGTTGCCAGCGTCAGACATTACCCGGCCCTATGAGCCAAATTCTAATGATGCTCGTAGTTTGTGAAGGATAGTCGTAGCTGGACGCCCCCGAGTATAACGTTACTAAAATATCTGCTGCTATCTCTTTATTATTGATTGGCAGCGGAGCTCAAGGTAGCTGACGACTGACTGCTCTTTCGTTGACCATATGTCTTGACTGCGAATTCAAGATCTCCTCCCTTGAAGCAACATGAGAAGTCGTGGTGACAAACTGACCTGGAAAACGATTTTTTTTGTTTTGTTTCATAGTCAGATCGGAAGATACTCTTGCTCAGTGTATCAAAAAATAACGAAACCCTTGTTTCAGCAGCATGATCATACCAACACTTCAGGTGACGTTACTCCCTCTGGATTATTGCCAGGTATAAACGAACATTGATGTCATTAAGAATTACTCCCTACATACTTAGACTGGCATCTTGGACAGGATGAGGAAGCATGACAATATGGTTACTAAGTTGATGTCCATTCCTGCTTTAGATTAGGGACAGCTTTATTGATCTTCACTTATAAACCTTCAATTTTTATTAAATTGAAGGTTAATGCTTAGATATTAAGAAAGAACAATTGTTTTCATATTTTCAGCAGTGTAATTCACAATATATATATAAATGACGTTGTGGGTAGAATCGGAAGTTCACTGAGGCCTTTGGGGAAGATGCTGTAGTATATGGAGAGGTTGTAACAATGGAAAATTGTACTGAAATGCAGGAGGATTTGCAACGAATTGACTCATGGTGTAGGGAATGACAATTGAATCTCAATGTAGACAAGTGTAATGCGCAGCGAATAGATAGAAAGAAATATCCTTTATCATTTAGCTACAATATAGCAGGTCAGCAACTGGAAGCAGTTAATTCCATAAATTTTCTGGGAGTGATTTAAAATGGAATCGCCATATAAAATTAATCGTCGGTAAAGCAGATACCAGACTGAGACTCATTGGAAGAATCGTAAGGAAATGCAGTCCGAAACAAAGGAAGTAGGTTGCAGTACACTTTTCGCCCACTGCTTGAACACTGCTCAGCAGTGTGAGATCCGTACCAGATACGGTTGATAGAAGAGATAGAGAAGATTCAACGGAGAGCAGCGCGATTCGTTACAGGATCATTTAGTAAGGGTGAAAGCGTTACGGAGATGATAGATAAACTCCAGTGGAAGACTCTGCAAGAGAGACGCTCAGTAGCTCGGTACGGGCTTTTGTTGAAGTTTCGAGAACATACCTTCACCGCGGAGTCAAGCAGCATATTGCTCCCTCCTACGTATATCTCGCGAAGAGACAGTGAGGATAAAATCAGAGAGATTAGAGCCTACACAGAGGCATACCGACAATATTTCTTTCCATGAACAATACGAGACTGGAATCGAAGGGAGAACCGATAGAGGTACTTAAAGTACCCTCCGCCACGCACCGTCAGGTGGCTTGCGGAGTATGGATATAGATGTAGATGTAATTCTGTTAGATTTACACAGAACGCTAGGCTGGAGAATTACTTGGCCCTCATAAAACTAGAGAGGAGAGATCAGGAATCGTAGTATAATGGTTTAGTACAATGGTCTACATGGGTAGTGCAAGTTTCAAACTGTGCCCTGTGACTGACGGTATCCAAATGTACTGATACAATCGAAAATATAGTGTCTGTTTTTAACTTTTAAACGATGTATTTGTTTAAGTTTTAGTCATTGTAATTCATTTTGTGTCCTCGTTTGGGTGTTGAGGGTTTCACGACTCTCTCAGGAAAGAACTGTGAAATGACGGAACATGAAAGCATGTATCAGACTGTTTCACAGAAGTCGAGGGCTCCAATTTCAACATTGAATGTGGAAAAGTTCTGTGTCGAGAGCCGAGGACATAGGTTTATCTTATACTCACACTTGGGCTTGTAGACAACACTCTGCTATGAGATTGTTCAGAAACCACTGAAAAGATGGCCGTCATACGCAGCGACAATACAGGAGCACGAAATGAGACCACAGAACGGAGTGACTGTCCTCTACTCTGGAATGAGATGATAAACGCTCACCGACATCCTGATTGGTAAAATGGTATTTTTCCGGACTACACCAGCATCAGCCTTCCTACACTGTGGAGCAAGGCTGCTAAAACTCTGTCTGGTCATCTAGAGTATGAGTTTCCGTGGTTTCCTGAAATTAATTCCGTTCAAAAGGACACGAGATGATATCCTTCCCCAAACCACTTTTCAGATGTTTCTATAATAACCTCCAGCGAGCGAGGTCGCGCAGTGGTTAACACACTGGACTCACATTCTGGAGGACGACGGTTCAATCCTGCGTCCAGCCATCCTGATTTTAGGTTTTCCGTGATTTCCCTAAATCGCTTCAGGCACATGCCGGGATGGTTCCTTTGACAGGGCATCGCCAACTTCCTTCCCCATCCTTACCTAATCCGATGAGACCGATGACCTCGATGTTTGGTCTCTTCCCCCAAATCAACCCCAACCCCCTCTAATAACCTCCCTAATGAACTCTAATCTTCCTTCCTTTGTCCTGGTCTGATGTGCGCATTCCTTCTAGACCAGCTCTGGTAAACTGAGAATCGCGGCCCACATGCGGCTCAAATCACCTATACGTGCGGCCCGCTGTTCACAGCCGTATTTTTTAAATAATGTGCATCTGGCAACTAACGCCTCAATCGAGAAACGTCAGGTAATGTTAAGAGCTTCTGCTTAGTAGCAAACAACATTCCTTATAGTGAGAGTAATACTTTAAGACCGGCTTCATTTTAAGTGACGGTGAATGCAGACGGCCGCACCACGAGATTATAGTACGTGGGAAAGGGAGCGTTTTAATCTTTGTCTTCCAGTAGTGACTACTCACAGGTGGGCGAGACTCGTTCCGCTGCTATGTTATAAATTTTGACACTGAAATAACATGAGTTCATGGTACTTGTTTGTAGCAAAGAACATCAAATTAATTAAGACTGACGTAATACAACGCGGCAAGTAGGAGAAAATTGGCACTTGACTCAATCATTTTTCAACTTTTTGTGCTTGTGCCTCATATTCAGTAGTGCACCAAATATAAATACGAAGTTAGTCATTCGAAAACTAACAGAACATCACAATACAACTATAGTTTGACAACTGTTAGATCACTGATGTTGGCAACAACCTAAAACAAATCAGAGTCAACATAAAGTGTTCCGAATGGTGCTGACATGTAGCGATTAGTATTTTGCGGCCGCCATCCAGTTTTTCTCGTGACTACAACTGAGTAATACTATCGACAATAAAAGTGACATGCATGCATGTCCAAAGGAACATTGCATCGTTCTTCTAACAACACAGGCTCTGCAATTTCATATTTACCCGTCAATACCAGACACTGACTTTCGATTGAACGTGTCCTGTCCAGTGCGGGAGTAGCATAATGTGTGTGTACGAGTACAGGTTGTGACTCAGGAACGACGACATATGGAAGTTTGCGTCTGGCCATGAGTCGTGCATGGATAGCCAAAGCAGTTAAGGCGACCACTCGCGTAAAGTAGGAAATATGGGTTCGCGTCCCTGTCCAGCACAAATTTTCATTCTCTTCATCCCCTTGTACAGCTGATGATTGTCCATCTTCATAACTGCGAATACATTTCATGTAGTAATTAAGTCGTTTGCTATATGTATTTCAACTTTTACTTTAATAACATAATCCCAGCATGTGAAGGCATATAAGAGCATCATAGTGTGACCATACTTCACGCTGTGTCCTGTATGTAGATAGTATATGGCAACAGCAAATTTGTCTGGCTGCTTTGGTGTGTTATGACGTCTATGTCAGTAGAGGAAAAAGGCCGATGCTGGGAGAGTCTGCATTGTTGCCAAATTTATTCAAGATGGCGGCTCTCACTGGGGTCCCCAACCTCCTCTCTGTGGGGGTAGATGTGTCAACATCACACTGATGACCCTAGCCCTCTCGTCCCCTCTCCCCCACTTCCCATCACCTCCCCCACTTCTGCCCATTACCTCTTCACTCCCTTTCCCGACTTGGGAATTGCTGAGGTAAAGGCCGTCTGTACTGAGCTGTTGGAGGGGAAGGGTGTAAGGTACTGTATTTATTTATTTACTTTATTTATTTTTGAAAGTGTTACCCTGCTGCTAGATTGTCCTACAGCTATCTTCCCTCTCCCAATTGTAAACTGGTGGGAAAAGGTTGGAGTCGAGGACTGTTTTTATTTTTGGCTTGAAATGTGTTCAGTTGAGGAGATGTTGATGTCTGACAGAGAGGAGTTTAATAAGAGGTGTACAGTCTCCTACATGAAGAATGGAAGGAGGTGATAACAGACGAGTGTACAGGGAATACTTTCCAGCAAATAATGTTGATGCAGAGGGATGGACTGAAGATACATTTCACAACTCATAGAGGCTATGCCTACGCTGGAGCTCTTCATATTTTTAAAATGGCCAGTCAGGCCACAGTACAGAAGACGATTTTGTCTCATTTCACAACCCCACACTGAATGAACGAAAGGTGCTCGCCTTGGTGTGTGGGGCTCGACTGAGGACGCTTGAAAAGCGTTTTCCACTCCTTTCTGATCGCGTGTTTGTATATATTCACCTTGCTGTGTGCCCCAGTCCACAATTGGCGGGAAACTGTCCCATAGTTGCTGCTGGAAGAGCTGCCTCCTACTGATTTGCAAGTGTATAGCTGCACAGAAACTTCTACACAGATGTATGATATGAAGAAGTAGCACAGTACTAGGAAGAGTTGCCTTCTACCAATCTACAAGGGTATAGTCACATGAAAAGAAAAGATGGAACAGCAAACTATTAATGAAGTGTAGGAAGGCCGATACATGCTACCACAACTAATTAAAAATGCTTCACTGCTCTAATTAGATATCGAAATAGTCGTATAAAAAACATTTGTAAACAATGGATCATAATACAACATATGCACTGGGAACTGAAAAAAATTACTGTAATAATACCACTACCACAAAAACTGATCGTTAGAAATCTCACCAGGAGAGAGAGGGGAGGGGGGGGGGGGGGCAGCTGTTTGTGTGTTCACCTTGTCGTGTGCATACAGACTAAGCAGATTACAACCAATTTTACCTCCCTTCCTCTCTCCTCGCACCCACTCCTACCCCCACTCTGTAGGTAGGGATGCCGGTTTTCCAGGCCTCTGGAACATGTCACAAATGGTTACACAGGGAGATGCACCTCTTGGTGATGACATACTTTTTACTGTCTGCAGAAATCAGTCATAGATGGACGAAAGCCACAAGAACAGGGGATAGTAGTGCAATACCTGACTATCCATCACGGATGAAGAAGTGAATGGTCAACAGTGGCTCGCTTTCCAGCGTCCTGCATATGTACAATGTAAATGAGATACACACAGACCTTTATACTAGCCACCTCACTGTACACCGATCCACCCACTCTCCATTGGCAGGTGGAGAGCAGTGTTGTCACTCGCTAATCTTCACCACTGCATGTGGTTAGGACTTGTCATTACTCGCAATTACTCTGCTTCTTCGAATAAATGGAAGGTTCTTTGGTAGGGGTTCCAGATGCTCCATTGCACCAAATAAAATGCTTTGTTGACAGTGCTCTAGGTACATCCATGAGTGGTTGAAACCTGCTCCTGAAAGAAAATGCATACACAACCATTGAGGGATGTTATTGTTGAAAGAGAGGCGTTCCTGCTACACAGCCAGTGGAAGAATAGACGGTGGAGGAATTTTATATAGGTTATATGCTCCTCGTGGAGCAACACATAGCATGTCTGTCTAAAGTATTGTCGTTCATAACAACTCAACTGATGCAGTGTCAAGTCATTTATTTAAAAAAAGGTAACTGAATAAACACTAATACTCATTTGCTGCAATCGTGTATTCTCCAGGCGTGATTTTTATGCTTGCCACAAGGAATATTGTACTGACAGAACTCACCTCACATCTTGTAAAAGCTGTAGTCTTACACTTTTAAACTGAATGCTGTGACAGTGGAAATGGTGGATGTAGTACTAAAATCAAAGAAATCTCCAGCTAAATAATTAAGAACTCACTCTCCACATGTGATCTTACACTCAGTACAATGAATATTGAACCAAGAACGTCGGATGTGCTATAAAATAAGCACTTAACGCCACGTTTCACACATTGCAGTGAGTAGAATACTTCACCAATAATGTAAAGCTGTAGGACAAAACAATAACATGATAACAAATATTCAGCGACCATGCTAGGATGCACTGATGTGTTTTTCTTGTGAGTGGTACCAGTCTGTCTTAGATGGAGCACTATTAAAAAAACATGCAATAGCAGTGACTACGTCACACTATGAGTGCATCCCTGCCTTGCTTCTACAGGGAGACGAAACAATGTAATAACGTCACACACCTATCGAAAAAGAAAGCTTCACCAGATCAGTGCTTCTGTCTTCACCTTGATGTGTGGATACAGACTAAGAAGTTTAGAAAGAGGCTTACCATCTCTCCTACTGCTCCTCTCCCTCCCTCTTTCCATCATAGGAAGGGATACTGGGTTTACAGGTCTGTTCTAACTTTTTGCTGATGGTACAAAAAGAGGTTCATCCAATGCAGGTGCTCTGCTTTGGTAGGTCTTGTGTTGACAATGATATACTGTTTCCGGCTGCAGCTGGACCCTGGCGTTGGTAGGGATCCTGCTTTCCCAGGCCTGTTCGAATTTCTCACTGATGTTATACAAAGAGAACCATCTGCTGGAGATCCTCTGCTTTGACCAGTTTTGTGTAGACAATGACATACTGTTTCAGGTCTGCGGAAATCAAAAGTATGTCTAGGAAATGACTACCCTTGGGACAGCAGATAAATACATGGCTTCCTGGCAGATTAAAACTGTGTGCCAGACCGAGACTCGAACTCGGGACCTTTGCCTTTCGCAAGAAAGTGCTCTACCAACTGAGCTACCCAAGCACGACTCACGCCCCGTCCTCACAGCTTTACTTCTGCCAGTATCTCGTCTCCTACCTTCCAAACTTTACAGAAGCCCTCCTGCGAACCTTGCAGAGCTAGCTCTCCTGAAAGAAAAGATATTGCGGAGACATGGCTTAGCCACAACCTGTGGGATGTTTCCAGAATGAGATTTTCATTCTGCAGCGGAGTGTGCGCTGATATGAAACTTCCTGGCAGCTTCTGGAAAGTTTGGAAGGTAGGAGACGAGATACTGGCGGAAGTAAAGCTGTGAGGAGGGGGCGTGAGTCGTGCTTGGGTAGCTCAGTTGGTAGAGCACTTGCCCGCGAAAGGCAAAGGTCCCGAGTTCGAGTCTCGGTCCGGCACACAGTTTTAATCTGCCAGGAAGTTTCATATTAGCGCACACTCCGCTGGAGAGTGGAAATCTCGTTCTAAATACGTGGCTATTCATTGCGAATGGGACAAAGCCACCTCATCAAAATAACAACAGCCAACAATATGCCCCGTGGCTACGTATCGTGGTGGAAAGAGGCAGCACTTGCCAGAAGGACATTTTGATCAGGCAGAAACAGTGACCACTGGCCATTGAAACCACTGCATTCAATACAATGGCACCAACCACCACCTCTCCCCCCCCCCCTCCCGCCCCCACCTTCCTCACTCAACTGTACCTGCTGCTGCTAGTTGCTTCCTGTACCCTCTTCCCCCTGAGCATTCAAAATTAGTGTCATGGAAGTCTTGTAAATAAATTGTCATGAATGTGGGTATTATGTACATTTCAGATGAATAAATATCAGTACAAAACAGCAGCTTTAACGCTATCTATTCACATGCAAAAAAAAAACACAGCCATTTTTACACATGATAGCAAGCTGTGGTTTGTATTACCCGCCACTGCCTGTTCGATATTTCATAACAATCAGCTGAGTAAATCTACAAACTCGGTCTATGATACTGTTGTCGGTATGGATGAGCAGGCTGCCAAGGTCACAGCTCTATAACAATGCATCAGAGACATATATTAACCTATCACACATCCCATGTACATGTCTACCATGTATAAAATCGATGGCACATCCAAAACAAATTGAAAAATTCCATTAGTCTGCTGCGAAAAATACTGATCAGTGCGGAATTTTCTGGTTAGTTCAGAACATCCATCTAAGTGAAAGTGAGAACTTTAATCTCCACAAACATTTAATCTGCCACACCTTATACGTTATAAGGTATTGTGGGGAACAAATTTTTAGTGGAACAGTTGTGTCTAACATGGAATTACCTCTTACAAGGGACCAGGTAAAATGAAACATTTGTGATGATAATAGCGCAAGCCCTCGTGAACAGATGCAACAGATTTCTTTCAGTTTGATGGACAAACTGGCATGGTTGAGAGTGATCCTCACATTCAAAATTAGTGTGTGTGGAGTCTTGTCAATAAATTGTCTTGCACGTGGGTATTAAATGATTTTCAGATGAATATCTAAGCACTGTATGACTACAGCTTTGTACTCTTTTCATGTAACAACTTTCAGGTCTATGTCAGTTGCTAAGCCAACATTAACACGTTTTGACCCGCTGGCTCTCACAGAAAGCTGGATATCAAATGGTGTAGGGTGTGCTGCTCTAACAACACACATAAAAGATGGAGGCAGTGTTTCTTATTGAGAGGAATGTGGAAGACATCACAACATATGGAAACTGGAAGAGTTTGCAACATTCTGAAGCATATCCAAACTGTTGACTGAAGGTGATGACCTCTAGTTTTAATCTCATGTTCCACAGTGATGGTGTAGCAGATGTCTCAGCATTCTGTTTCTGAAAAGACCAAGAGCATTGATTTCTCATGTTGCACCCAGACACATGATCACTGTTTTCGTGTCCTAGGCATTGATCAGCCTCATCTCCAGATCTTTGAACAATGTGTCTTTAATTTTTATTTATTGCAATGCATAACCACACGTGCAATGTGGTTCATTCTGCAGGACTTAAACTCATAGGGCAGAGATAGTTTGCACCATAAGTTATCAGTGGTACCTGTAGGAGAACTGAACGTTTTCCATACACCCAGGCTGGCATGTAAGTACCTTCATTTTTGTCATATTTTCCTCAGCTTTACGTATTTTCCAATAATTTACGAAATTTCACAATTTTTATAATTTCAATGTTATTTACCAAATTAATCGAGTCCAGAACCACTGCCCTCGACGATGTGTTATGTCAGCAAAATGGATCATAGCGTCCATCCTCTGATGCTGTCAGCCAGTGACATTGGAGAATGATTCTCTATTTCTCCATACTTCCCAGCCACCACTCCATACTAGTGTTTCACATTGAAATGATGCAAGGAGCAATATTCCTCTTACAGACTGCTAAATGTTGAAACACTCTGTTTGTGGGTGATCCTAAAGGCGTGTATATACGAGAAAGTCAGACCTTACCCTAAGTGTGCTTGTGCTTGAAAACCTGTAGCGGTGACTTCAGTAGCTTTCTTGGAACTTAAATGTCTTTCAGGATGACTAGAATACTGACTGCATTAGTGTCGTGACCCCAAAATCTTTGGACACGGTCAACATTACTAGAACACTCTGCATCTTTGAAGGTGCATTTATTTCTATGGCTTCCAATGCGTAACCACATGGGGGGGAGATTTTGGTACGACAGCAATCATGGATTGTCTGATATCAGATAGTATTGCTCATGTCCGGAGGGATGTGGCCGCTCCGTCTTCACACCACGTCTCTAAATGCACCCTCCCTGTACTATTAAGATTTATTTATGTATCTTCAGTCCAATTTCGCCCCAGATCACGCAACTGTATTGATTTCTTCAGTATTCCAACACATGCTCAGTTTCCATTACTGTTTACTGTAAATACTAATAGCCTCCCCATCGTAACCAGATTTCTCCGTACACGATGTTCAAAGCTATATGTAAACACAGCTTGCATATCTGCAATTGCTTACATCTACATCGATACTCTGCAATCACATTTCAGTGCCTGGTAGAGGGTTCATCGACGCACCTTCACAATCCTCTATTACTCCAATCTCGTATAGTGCGCAGAAAGAATGAACACCTATATCTTTCTGTTAGAACTCTGATTTCCCTTATTTTATTATAGTAATCATTTCTCCCTATGTAGGTGACACTCTCTCCCCTATTCCGCGATACTACAAAACGTGGTGCCATTGTTTGAACTCTTTCGATGTAGTCCGTCAATTCTATCTGATAACGATGCCACACTGCACAGCATTCTAAAAGAAAACGACAAGCATAGTGTTGGCAGTCTCTTTATTTATTTATTTTATTTATTTATTTATTTAACCTGATCAGATTAGTAGATCTGTTACATTTCCTAAGTATCCTACAAATAGAATGCAGTCTTTGGTTAGCCTTCCCCACCACATTTTCCATGTGTTCCTTCCAGTTTGTTTGTAATTGTAATTCCTAGGTATTTAGTTGAATTTACAGCCTTTAGATTCGACTAAGTTATAATGTAACTGAAGTTTAACGTGTTACTTTCAGCACACATGTGGATGGCCTCACAGTTTTCGTTATTTAGGGTCAATTGTCATATCTCCCTGTACATGAGCAGTACTACCTATTGCCGGCCGAAGTGGCCGTGCGGTTAAAGGCGCTGCAGTCTGGAACCGCAAGACCGCTACGGTCGCAGGTTCGAATCCTGCCTCGGGCATGGATGTTTGTGATGTCCTTAGGTTAGTTAGGTTTAACTAGTTCTAAGTTCTAGGGGACTAATGACCTCAGCAGTTGAGTCCCATAGTGCTCAGAGCCATTTGAACCATTTTTAGTACTACCTATTATCAGACTATTCATGACTGCTGTCACACCAAGAGCTCCCCCTGTGTGGTTATGCACTGTAAACAACAGAAATGAATTCACCCTGAAAGAAAAAGTGTTGTAATGTTCACTGTGTGCAAAGATTTTGGGGTCATGTCACTCAATGAGGCTAACATTTCCAGTCATCCTGAGTGACATTTAAGTGATATATCCCAAGAAAGCCACTGAAGTCGCCGCTACATGTCTGCAATCACAAGCACATTTCGGATGAGGTCTGACTTTCTGGTATATACCAATCTTTAGGACCACACACATACAGAATGTTTCGGCATTTAACAGTTTGCAAGAGGGATCTTGCTCGTTGTAGTATTTCAATGTCAAACACCTGTTAGTATGGAGGTGTGGTTTCTTATCAGTGATACAGAAGTAGGGAACCATGCTGCAAAGTCACTGGTTGAGAGCATCAAGAGATGAATCTGATGAGACGTTTTGTTGATGTGACAAGTCGTCGAGAGCAGTGGTTTAGTGGTTTTGTGTTGGAATTATGAAAGACTGGTAAAATTTCGAAAATTAATGGAAAATACTTACAACTGAGGATAATACGACAAAAATGAAGGTATTTACATGCCAGCCTGGGTGTATAAAAATCATTCAATTCCTCTACAGGTACCACTGACAACTGGTAGTGCAAACTATCTGTGCTGTTTGGGTTTAAGTCCTGAAGAATACACCACATTCCACATTTGGTTATAGAAATAAAATTTAAAGACATAATGTAGAAAGATCTGGAGCTCAGGATGACCAACACCTAGGACATGAAAACAGTGATCAAGAAACACTGCCTCAATCTTTTATTTTCACCACCTTATGTGTGTTGTCAGAGCAGCACTCCCTACACCGTATGATCTGTTTTCTGTGAGAACCAAGGGGTCGAAACATGTAAATGTTGGCTTAGCACCTGAGACCTCAAAGTCGTGGTATGAAAAGAGACTCTATGGTGGTGTACAAAGCTGTAGTCGTACACTGCTTGGATATATTACAGCAAAAAAATACTTTATGAAACTGCTTACAAAACTACAACACGGGAACTCACTATTGTGACTGATAGTCAGAGATGGCCTTCTTCCAGGACAGATGACAAAACTTTACACGAGGCTGTGGAAGTGACTTCGATCACTGGCCACCTGCTCCAATGGACCAGTACGTGTATATTTAATAGGAATGACACATATCTTCGATGTCAACACACAGATGGCATTTGTTCTTGGTATACCAGAAGAGACAGATGTGCTAAAAATCTTTTCAGGTTCCCTATAGGGTAACATTAGCAAAGTTTTTATACTTCATTGTTTAAAAATAATGGGGACACAGAGAGATGCGAATTTTAGCATGCTGTTGAACGTAAAAATGACTGACTTTTTTCTGATATTCAAATAGATAGTGTGAAAGATACTGTTCTGTATTGATATTTCATGCATCTGAAACTACAAATGCAAATAGGTAACGTGAAAGATACTGTTCTGTACTGATAATTCATGAATCTGAAACTCATGTAATACACAAATGCAAGACAATTTATTGAAAAGTCCTCCACATACAAAAATTTTGAAGAAGAGGATCGCTCTCACTGTGCCAGTTTGTCCATCAAACTGAAAGAAATAGGTTGTATCTGTTCTCATAGAACCATGATTGCTTTATTATCATCGTAAATATTTTATTTTTTGATAACTGCTCGCTTATAAGAGGTAATTCCATGTTAGATTCAACTGTTTCAATGAAAATTTTCGTCACACTACTAGTTATAACATAGAAGGTTTGGTAGATTGAATGTTTTCGGACGTTGACTGTTCTCATTCTTACTCAGATAGTTTTTCCAAAATAACCAGGACGTTCTGTGATGATCGGTAGTTTTCGCACCAAAATAGTGAAATTTTTTGTCAGTTAGGATGTGTCATCGATTTTGTACATCGTAGACATGTGAAAGTGATGAGTGACAGATTAATACATGCATCAGATGTATTGTTATAGCCGTGCGGAGTGGCCCTGCGGTTAGAGACACCATGTCACTGATTACGCGGCTCCTCCCGCCGGGTGTTCGAATCCTATCTGCCGGCCGCGGTGGTCTAGCGGTTCTGGCGCTGCAGTCTGGAACCGCGGGACTGCTACGGTCGCAGGTTCGAATCCTGCCTCGGACATGGGTGTGTGTGATGTCCTTAGGTTAGTTAGGTTTAAGTAGTTCTAAGTTCTAGGGGACTTGTGACCTAAGATGTTGAGTCCCATAGTGCTCAGAGCCATTTGAACCATTTTGAATCCTCCCTCGGGCATGGGTGTGTGTGTTGTTCTTAGCTTAAGTTAGTTTAATTAGTGTGTAAGTCTAGGGACCGATGACCTTAGTAGTTTGGTCCCATAGGAATTCACACACATTTTTTTTGTATTGTTATAAATCTCCGATCTCAGCAATTTGCTCTTCCATCGACAACAGTATCATAGACCAAATTCATAGAGTTACTCATTTGGATGCTTCTATATAAGGAGAAGGAAGGCGAACTGTAGCTTACTGTCAGGTGTAAAAATGACTCTGCTTTCTTCCGACATACAAACATCGTCAAAACTGACAAATAGATAGCGTCAAAGCTCCTATTCTGTACTGATATTTCTGCTTCTGAAACGTATGTAATACCTGCATGACTGACAGTTTATTTACAAGACTTCCAAAGACACTAATTTTGAATGTTTGACATGTATGCGGCTGTTGGAAGTAGCTGGTGGCAACTGGTGTGTGTGTGTGTGTGTGTGTGTAGAGGGGGGGGGGGGGGGGAAGTCGGGTCGGTGTCTCTATGTTGAATAGTGTCCACCTGAAATGGCTTCAATGGCCGGCAGTCGTTGCATCTGCCCAGTCACAACGTCTGCCCCTCTGGTGGATGCTGCCTCTTCCCACAGCTAGACATAGCTGACGGCCATGGCTTGTCATTGGCTTTTCTTCTACCAGAGTTTTGTCTTTGCCCCAAACTTTACGAATATTCAAGTATTTCGTTACTATTCCAAGCGTAGCCACTTCCAAGAAATACATTTGATTTCTGCATACCTGCAACAGTATATCATTGTCGATGCAACGCTGACCAAAGCAGAGCATTTCCAGCAGATTGTTCTCTTCATGTACCGTCAGCCTGGGCCTGGGAAAGCAATATCCCCGCCTATGAGAGGGTCGAGGTGCAGACCAGAAACAATATATTATTGTCAACACAAGAACAACCCAAGCAGAGCATCTGCTGTGGATGGACCTCTTCGTGTACCATCAGCTAAAGATTAATACCAATCTGAAAAACCAGTATCTGTACCTACGGTTGGAGGGAAGGGAGGGAGAAGCGGAGGTAGGAGGAATGGTAATACTGGTTCTAAGCTCCTTAGTCTTTATCCACACACTAATATGAAGAGGAATGCACTATTCTGGTGGAACCTTTTTTTTCGATAGTTATGTGATGATATTACAGTCTTTCGTCTTCCTGTAGAAGCAAGGCAGGGATGCACTTGTAGTGTGACATAGTCGTTACTACTGTTTTCTTTTAATATTGCTCACTTACAAGACAATTACATCTCTCTCTGTCTAAGACATAATTGTACCACTCACAAGTAAATCACATCAGTACATCCTAGAATGGTCGCTGAGTATTTGTCATCATGTTGTTGTTTGGTACTATCAGCGTTATGCTATTTTCGAATAGCTGTTGTATGGTGTTAAGTGCACATTTTGTAATATATTCAACGCAAGATTCAATGTTTCTGTTCAGTATGCATTGTAGCAAGCATACGTTCATACCATGCGATTGAGTGTATAACTGTTTAGCTGAAGATTTGTTTGATTTTGGTACTATATCCGCTATTTTCACTGTTGCTGTCACAGTATTAGTTTTAAAAGTGTGCCCGCATCTCGTGGTCGTGCGGTAGCGTTCTCGCTTCCCACGCCCGGGTTCCCGGGTTCGATTCCCGGCGGGGTCAGGGATTTTCTCTGCCTCGTGATGGCTGGGTGTTGTGTGCTGTCCTTAGGTTAGTTAGGTTTAAGTAGTTCTAAGTCCTAGGGGACTTATGACCACAGCAGTTGAGTCCCATAGTGCTCAGAGCCATTTGAACCATTTTTTTTTTAAAAGTGTAAGATTGCATGCTTTACATGATGTGAGGTCTGTGGGTACAACATTCATCGTGGCAAGCATAAGAATTGCACATGGAGAAAACATGAATTTAACACTTCATGTTGCAGATGAGTGTTAGCATTTACTCAGTAATTCTTTTTAAGAAAATGAGCTGAAATCACAATTTCTGAGCTGTTAAGAATGCTTTAGGCATGCAAGCAGTGTGTTTCTCCTCTAGGAGGAACTGACCTGTGTAAAATTCTTCCACCAGCTGTGCAGCAGGAATGCTTCTCTTTCAACATCAACATCACTCAATAGTTGTGTGTGGGTATTCTTTCCAGAGCAGGTTGCAACCATCCATGGGTGTACCTAGAACACTTTCAACAAAGCATTTTACTTAAGTTAATGTTCCTGAAAAACAGATAAGGACGACATTCTGTGTGTGAGGCGAGCAGAATATCTCATCCTTCCACAGTACACAAGAAAACACAAACATATATTCCATAAAGTGGAGCATCTGCTCCTCTACCACACAGACTTCAGACAGTTTATATGTGAGTGATGATGGGTTATAACTGACATGCAGCAGCGGAGGTTAGCGAGTGCAGGCATTGGTTTCCATTTTGATCCAGCAGCCATTATGAATTAAGGCAAAGGATTTACAGGCATTGGCTGCCTAGTAAGCAGGTGGCTTATGTTTGGATCCCAGTCTGGCACAAATTTTCTACTTTTCCCATTTATTTCAATCAATGCCCACTCATAGCCAATGTCTGCAATTCCTTTGTGTCTTAAGTCATAAAGGCCGCTGGATCAAAATTGCGTCACCCTTGTATAAATATAATTAAGGAAAAACGACCAACGACCTCTTAAGTACAGATGCACAACAGGCTCGAACTCTTACGGGAATCAGCACAATACCCTGAGCAATGTGGATATGGGATAGGAGCACTACGTTAGTAGTGTGTGAACGAGAATTTGGGTCTGACCGGAGGTGTGCTAGGGTAGTCCATGCAGTTTCAATGACCACTGTGTCCAGATGGGTTAGTGGTCAGGGCGTCTGCCTGCTAAGCAGGAGATCCGGGTTTAGATGCCGGTCTGGCGCGAATTTTCAGCTTTTCCCATTGACTTCAGTCAATGCCTGCTAGCAGCTAATATGTGTAATTCCTTTGTGTCGACATTCCGGGAGGTGAGCAGAATATCTCATCCTTCCACAATTTACGTGTAGTAGTACAATCACGGGCTATAGCCGCTTGCAGAGGCGGAGGCTAGCGAGTGCGCACACTGAACTTCACCTGTTGTGGGCGGAGCGGGTCTCTCGGCACACAGTGATACCGCGGCCTCTTTCGCCAACGCGCAACGAGCAGCAGAGCCGGACCCCCGGGAGTGGGTCCCCAGGACACAGCGGGAAGCCCTCGCCTCAGTCAAGGAGGGAGACGTTGCGAAGGGCCCATCTGACAATGAGAAGCGTGCTGAGAGCTGATGGACATATGCAGCCATTAGGACGGAATGCCAATAATGTATGCACGAAAAAGCATCTGAGTTCTTCTGGTCTGGCGGCAGTCACTTCACCTGCCTTAGAAAGCAGGGATGTGCCGACAATTCTAGCACCCTATGGGCACAAGGGGGGAGCGTACAGAAAGCGGGGGGAATTGGCGCAGGGAGGCGTGTGAAAGAAGCTAGCATTTTTAAGAAGATGTTTTTCTCGACAGTGAGCACATTCCTTGCAAATGACGGACGCCAGCAGATTTTGAGATGGAGCCCAAACATAAGTCTATCCAGGGCTCACGCAGAGAGAGCGACTATAAAGAAGTGTTGTATAGCTGCTCTCCCAACGGCCTCGGATTGCAGGAAAACATCTTAAGAATGTGAAATCGTGAGACAGATACCGATTCATGAGTCACACGCCAGCCCACGGCAGATAGGAAATTTCCACCCCACACGGAGAGGCGTGGCGATGAAACGGCAATTTGTTATTGGGCTACATTGAAAATTTCGTCCGCCAATGACAACGCCGAAAGGAAGAACGTGGACAATTAACTTGAAACAAATTAAAAAATCAAAAGCTCTAGGGATGGACTTCTGGAGAAGGTCGGCAAGAATCTGCAGGAAAGAGAAGACAAGGAACACCGAAATAATAAGGAGAATGGAAATAAAATGAAGAATATATGATCTAATGGATAGGAAGAAATTACAGTGGTATGGGAATGTACGACGGATGCAGGAAGCCAGAATACCAAAATTGATACTGGATTTGGAACCGGAGGAGAGAAGAAGAAGAGGACGACCTATGACCACCTAGCTCCAAAATGTACAGCACACAATGAGGAGAACGGGCGCAGAGGAAGAGGACACGCAAGATCGAAACACCTAGAGGAATATTTTGAAAATACAGTTTCAGAAGGTTTATTCTTTCTATAGTATTTTCTGAGTAAATTATTATGTTGGAGATAAGCCTCTGTAATGAGGGAAAGCTCAAAATAAAAAGAAAGTTCACTAAATTTTTGGCGCCCAACGTGGGGCGACCTGATTGATAATTTTCATGGTATCTGATGTCAGAAAATAGTTCCTCGAGTTCACTACAATATGTATCTCATTTATGCGGGAGGTATTATTTCAATATTTTTCCTACATGAGGCTGATTTTACTTATATGTAAATTGAAGGGGATTTTGCTTAGCCGAGGTTCACTTTCAGACAGTGGTGGCATATCCAGAATGTGCATCGTAAAGAGCATCCAACACATTACACAAAAATTTTGAAATTGTACTGTTCAGAACATGGTATAGGACTAAATATTGGAAAGATGTAATTGCCAGATGTGAAATGTCTATGAGTCACTTTTAGTCTTGCTTAAGCCAGAACTGCATCTTTAATGTTAGTATCTGATGCTTTAATAGAGCTCAATCATCCCCTCCAAATGAGGGAAAATGGCTTTGTTATCTGAGGTTGTTTCACGTAATGGGTCTTTGGCTTTCGTGGTTCCCTTGAAAAGCAAGATTACAATCACTCTGTTGTGCTCAATTTATTTGAAGTTGTGCAGACGCTCGTCACCTCACCTGCTCTGACTCTCATTCAGCACACGTGTGAAAGATAAACATGAAGTTTAGAATAAGATACTCTGAAGACGTAAAGTACTGAAAAGTAGAAACACATTAATCACATTTGCAAACCACTTCATGTAACAAACAGAATCGCCACCCTACTGGCATCAAAACGCAAATTAGCAGTAAAAATAATTTGTAGACAGCTGATGTTCACCTACCACACCAGAAAAAAGACCCACTTCAGAGACAATATCCCCTATTATGATATTTTCATCCTCAGCATGCCACCAACTTCTTCATTGACTAAACTTATTAGTTTCTCATAGACCATACGTCGTACCATGTCGTTCGTTAGGGTAGAAGAAAACAATTTTTTTTTTTAATTTCACCGACTGACGTCCGAAATTTTTACGTTTCGGTGAAGAGATCGGCTATATTGTGGCTGTACACGTATAGGTGTACTGGTTTCAAAAGATCGGCTATTTTCGGACGATGTCGATCGTCGGTGGAACCATCCGACATCGGTGCGACTGCGAGCGCAGCTTCAGAGTTGCAGGATAAGGAAGGCGAAGGCTGCCGGCTGACAATCAAAGCCACACGTCACGAGAGAGGATCGACACACTGCGCAGATATCGCATCAGCTGGACACGCTGGCATATATGATAAAAGTGATAAAATGTTGTTCTTCAGTGACTGGATATCAAGTTCACCCTAAAGTTGTACGTCCTTCTTCCACAGGTTTTACAACCTTTATGTTCGTCCTTGGTACAGATTCTGTCAATGTTCATTTGTGGTTGCACACGTGGACTGACAGGTTAATTTACATGCCACATTATTTATAGCATGTTGCATAGGTATACTATGCATGTGCTTCATAACGACTTCACAGTCGAAATTGGCAAATAGCAGCACATAAAATTAAAAAAATATAGCCTAAAACGGACAATTTTTATTTTGGAAAGTATTTCGAGGCTGTGGACTCGCATACGAACACGATTGTTAACGTGATATTCTCTCAGTGCGTTGGATGTTCAAACACTTCATGGGAAATGCGGTCAGGTAACATCCTCGACAATGACCAACATTTTTAGAAGGATGGAATCACATAACTCGGTCAGATTATTAAGGCTTTGTACGATTGTTGTATAGGACATAAGTACCAAACATACGATAGACGAGCAAATCTGCGTTTTGCTTGACATTGTCTTGGTGAGCCTACAAGTATATTGCTATAAGTATACGCCTCGTGCGTATTTCCAGCTACTGGTGTAGTGTTATTAATGAAGCTGTCGAGATTAAACTAATTCTGCCTTCTCTCCCTGGATGAAGAGCAGAAAGAGATAGTTAGCGCAGCTTGCTAACAACTCTCTTCTTCCTTCATCGCACCGTACGGGGGTGCGGTATACTTCATGATTTGACAAACTTATTTTGTTTTAGGCTTATGGCTGTATGTCCTTTCTGTACCCACAGTCGTCAGTTAAGACAAGGGAGGGGAGTGTGGCGCGCCGTCTGAGAATCGTGCCAACTTTGTTCTACATGTGAGTCGTATTTTCAATGCATGTTTATTATGGCTCAAATGGCTCTGAGCACTATGGGACTTAACTTCTGAGGTCATCAGTCCCCTAGAACTACCTAAATAACCTAAAGACATCACACACTTCTGAGGTCATCAGTCCCCTAGAACTACCTAAATAACCTAAAGACATCACACACACCCTATGCCCTTGGCAGAATTCGAACCTGCGACCGTAGCGGTCGCGCGGTTCCAGACTGTAGCGCCTAGAACCGTCGGCCACTCCGGCCGGCATGATTATTATGTTTTCTGAGGAGCAGATGTATGTGAACGAGCATGTAAAACCGTCTAAAAACCACATTTCGGCTGACCGATGTGTCAGACCAGTGGTCCTCAATTTGGCGAGTGTATTCGATCCGAGTATGGCCTACATCCTGCCTTCGCACTAATTGTCGGTTCATGTTTCACTGTCAGTGACGTCTGACTTTCACCATTTTCTTTTTGTGTGTTTTCTTTCTGTTCACGCTGTCTACGCAGTCCCTTTCATCAACACTACAAAATACCACGCACAGTCATCTCTCATTTCATATCTGCCTGAAAAATGGCGCCATGGTCTGTGGAAATATCGGCCTTTATCGAGAAGTTTACCCGGCTGCATTCCCTAAAGTTATTTGGATATTGTCTGTACAGATGACTATCTACATCTACTCTTTGCAAACCACTGACAGGTGTATCGCCAGAATACTCGATATTGCAAAACTTATTAATGCTTCTTGCCTTTCAGTTATAGAGCGCGGTAACATTTATTCCTTAAATGCCGCAGTGTGCACTGTAATTAGTCTGATTTTATCTTGATGGTGCCGGTCGGTGTGGCCGAGCGGTTCTAGGCGCTTCAGTCTGGAACCGCGCGACCGGTACGTCGCATGTTCGAATCCTGCCTCGGGAATTGATGTGTGTGATGTTCTTATGTTAGTTAGGTTTAAGTAGTTCCAAGTTCTAGGGGACTGATGACCTCAGATGTTGAGTCCCATAGTGCTCAGAGCCATTTGAACCATATCTTGGTGGTCTTTAAGGGAGTGATATGTAAGTGGCTGTAGCATAAGGGGCGATCACAATTCAGGGCAGCGTATACACGGGTATATAATCACCGACATGTATGCAGGGGATTAATTTGGCATTTTGTCTTTCTGACGTGTGTGTGGAAACGCGAACTGTGGCGACGTCATACCAGAAAAGTCCAAACAGGACTAATGAGCTGTGATTCTTTTGTTGGCCTGCTGAAGGACAGACACCGGTAGGCATTCGTTGGAGAATCAAAAATCTGTATGTGGCAGTATGTATTCGAAAACCACCGTTGTGGAATGGCGCGCCAAATTCCGTGCTAGTCGCGGTTCGGCGCAAGACGCCGGTCGACCTGGGAGCCATATCCATTACGAAGAAGTGGGAGAAAGCCAAGCACCCGCCCTATAGTCCTGCTCAATCTCCAAGCGATTATCACGCCTTAGGTCCCTTAAAAAAAGACCTCGAATGGTCGACGATTCTTATAGGACGAGGACGTGTAATGAGCAGTTAAAGACGTCTCCACTTAGGAGGATATGGTGTTTTACCAAACGGGTGTCCTCCTCAGCGTGTGCGTCGGTGGGATGAATGCCTCAATGCTCAAGGCTAGTTTGCCTGACTGGCATACCAATTCTGGACTATACGTCCTTCGAACGGAAATTTTTTTGATCGCCCCTTACATATACGTACATTACACGCTCGAAGCTGGTTTCTGAAACGGTGTAAGTAGGTTTTCGTGGAATAGTTTGCTTCTAACTTCAAAAGTCTGCCTGTCGAGCTTCTTTAGTATTTTCGCGAGAGTGTCCTGTGGATCAAACAAACCGTGACTGTTCCTACTAGTCATCTTTCTATTAGTTCATACGGCCTGTTAATCCCGTTTGGTAGTGGTTCAAAAATGGTTCAAATGGCTCTGAGCACTATGGGACTCAACTGCTGAGGTCATAAGTCCCCTAGAACTTAGAACTACTTAAACCTAACTAACCTAAGGACAACACACACATACATGCCCGAGGCAGGATTCGAACCTGCGACCGTAGCGGTCGCGCGGTTCCAGACTGTAGCGCCAGAACCGCTCGGCCACCAGCGGCCGGCGTTTGGTAGTGGTCTCGGACAAGTGGACTATATTTTAGGATCGGTCGCACAAGTGTTTTGAAAGCAATGTCATTTGTAGATTGTTTACAGTTTTCCGATACCATACCTATGGACCGAAGTCTGCTACCTGATTTAGCTACGATCGAGCCTATGTAAGCACTGCACTTCATGTCCCATCAAATACTTACACTCAGGTATTTGTATGAGTTGATTGTTTCCTGTTGTGACTCACTGGTATTGTTCTCAGACTATACTAACTCTTTTCGTTTTGTGAAGTGTACAGTTTTGGGTTTATGGACATGTAAAGCAAGTTATCTCCTGTGTTATCTGCCAAAAGCCTGATGCAGCTATTAATATTGTCTATCAGGCCATAATTACGTTCTAAGGGAAAAAAGAATGACGCACCTAGAAAGAATTATCCGAATTGGACGGATATCGGTAAATGTGATGTACATATACGTACAAACACATGATATCAATTACATAAAAATTGGATGGTTTATTCAAAGGGAAGAGCTTTTTACAATTTGGGCAAGTAAGTAGCGCGCTGGCCCAAAAAAAAAAAAAAAAAAAAAAAAAAAAAAGATTCAAATGGCTCTGAGCACTATGGGACTTACATCTGAGGTCATCAGTCCCCCAGAACTTAGAACTACTTAAACCTAACTAACCTAAGGACATCACACACATTCATGCCCGAGGCAGGATTCGAACCTGCGACCGTAGCGGTCGCGCGGTTCCAGACTGAAACGCCTAGAACCGCTCGGCCACACCAGCCGGCCGCGCTGGTCCACGTCTGTCCTTTATGCAAGCAGTTATTCGACTTGGCGTGGATAGTTAGAGTTACTGGATGTGTTCTTGAGGGATATCGTGAGGGATATCTGTCCAATAGGCGAATTAGATCGTCAAGATCCCCAAGTGGTTGGAGGCCCCGGGCATAATGCTCCAAACGCTCTCAACTGGGGAGAGATCCGGCAACATTGCTAGCCAACTTACATGACTCGCCGTCCCACCATTTGATATTTTACACCCTGTTTTAACGTATTTCCATCTCACCACGTCGATTTAAATTACTGGGGTTACTGAGTTGCTGTTTTGCCTGACCATCATCGGCGCCAGTAGCGCGTATCGATATATCCCCTCTGATAGGATCTTTGCTCGGCTGCTAATACTTCCCGGTTGTCATCTGTCGTGGGGTCATTCGGAACGTGCGAGGAGGAGAGTTCACGGCGGCAGTTCGGGTCGTGAGTTGGTCCCTGGCAGTCAGTTGCAGCCCGGGCCAGCCAGTCGCCGGCTTGCAGCAGCAGTGAGTCCTGCGTGGACATCGCCCGCCCGACCGTTGCCGCCACGCATCACTTAAGCCGGGCCTGACTTTTGGTGGATTGTCGGTCGGTCGGTTGGTCCGAGGACATCTCCGTGCGGCGTAGTCGACTGGGCCGCTGGCGGTCTCTGCGCGGTGTTGGAGTCTGTCTGGAGCTGTCCGATCGGTACGAGCATCGTCGCTCGCCGATCCAGGACGTGAAGGTTGAGTGATTTTGAGCACTACGTTGTTGGTTCCGGCGTTGCTGTTGTGGAGGTTTTCCTGTGAGCAACAACGAGTGAAGTGTTTAAGATAGCAGCCGTCAAGTGGAACTGATCAAATTCATTCATCCACAGTCAAGTGCACCAGCGGAATTTTCTGCCTTGTGGCCGTTAGTGCTCTGGTTACCTGCCAAGGCCGCTAACGTAAATTAAGGCAGTGTTCATTTTGGGTGAAGTTAACTGTATTATGTTGTTTCGTGGTTAAATGAACCAGTGGAATTTTCTGCCTTGTGATGTTAGTGTTCTGGTTACCTGCCGTGACCGCTAATGTAGTTTTTAGGCAGTGTCTTTTCCTCACCTGTTGTTGCTGCCCAACATGGTGTGTAGTTTTCGCAGCTCAGTTCACATACGCGTTTGTTTGGGGATAGTGATATTTGTAATTTTTCTTGGGGAGTTTGAATTCTCGTGTACTCCGTCGTGGCAAGCAAGCAGTTGGTTGGTCGTTCCGTGACTGTGCCTTGGTTGGATTTGCACGAATTAAGTGTAGTTGGACTCACCACCTGTCTTGCCTAAGTGAACGAGGACAGACCGATCAACTGGAAACTCCTGAGTGCAGTTCTGTTAGTTATTCTTTTGGCAGTGTTAAAGTTGTAATTTAACTTTATTTTATATTTTTAAATTGGCAAGGTTAGTAGTGGGCCTTCAGCCCTGGAAACATGTGCTCAGTTTCCTTCAAGTCCGAACATTTTCGCTTTCTCCTCTGGAAAGGTTATTGTAATTTCCTCTGTAAGATTTTACAAGTTATTGTGGGCCTTCTGCCGTTGGTGTTGCAAAAAGGAAATTTTTAAACTTAATGTATTGTTTTACCGATTGTTGCAATATATAATTCCTTAATTTTCAGAATTTAACTTTGCGGCCTTCAGCCATCTTATTGCGTTTGTTTGTTTCTTTCAGTGCACATTGTGGGCCATCAGCACTGTTAGCATCTTAAAACATTGTGGCCTACCTTCATTAATCATCATAGTACATTTGGAATTTTGAAGATTTAATCCGGCGGCCTTCAGCCGCTCCACATGCTGATCTCATATATTTACACCATTTATCTTATTTGTAAATTTAACTGTGTGTCATGTCTTTTCAAAATTGAACTTATTCTAAAGCATCTGTTTGGAGGCCTTCAGCCGCGAAGCAGGTTTAATTCTTTCAAATGTGTATTTGTGAACTAAGTGATAAATTACAATTGTGAAATGAATCCGACCGCAACTCCCTTGGCCCTTTCCACAATCCTAATTACCTGTTAGCCCTGCTTGATTTAGCGGGCGTTTCAAAAAAATGGTTCAAATGGCTCTGAGCACTATGGGACTCAACTGCTGTGGTCATAAGTCCCCTAGAACTTAGAACTACTTAAACCTAACTAACCTAAGGACAGCACACAACACCCAGCCATCACGAGGCAGAGAAAATCCCTGACCCCGCCGGGAATCGAACCCGGGAGCGGGCGTTTCAGTAGGATTTGGGAAGCACGAAGACAAGCAGTACAAGCTCTCGCTGTGTGCGGCAACACAACGGGGCGTAGAATACCGTCGACGTACAGCTGTGCTGTAATGCTGCCGAGGATGACAACCAAAGTGGTCCTGCTATCAGAGGAAACGGTACTCCAGACCATGACTCCCGGCTGTCGGGCCGTATGGCGGTCGACATACATGTTGATATCCAACTGCTGTCTGGGGAGCTTCCAGACACATATTGGGCCTGGAATCTCATTTCTCGGAATAGAATTGTCTTCAGAATACCGCTTCGAACCGAGCCGCGGCGACCAGGAAGACGTGTCTCGAGTCGCCCCAGACAGCGGCGGGATTCCAACATGACTTTCGCTGTCATACGGTCCGACAGCCGGGAGAGATGGTATAGGGTGTCATTTCTTTTGATAGCAGGTCCCTTTGGCCCTAATCCGCGGCACTCTTGCAACACAGCGGTACGTAGACGATATTCTGCGCCTCGTTTTGTTGCCATTCATGGCAAGCGATCTTCGGCATCTACTTCAACAAGATAATGCCTGCCCGCTCGCTGCGAGAGTTCCTACTGCTCGTCTTCGTGCTTGCCAAACCCTACCTTGGCCAGCAAGGTCACCGAATCTCTCTCCGAGGAGGAACTTCAACCACCACGGGATTTTGACGATCTAACGCGTCAGTTGGGCAACATTTGAAACGTTATCCCTCAGAAGGACAACCAACAACTCTATCAAATGGTTCAAATGGCTCTGAGCACTATGGGACTTAACATCTATGGCCATCAGTCCCCTAGAACTTAGAACTACTTAAACCTAACTAACCTAAGGACATCACACAACACCCAGTCATCCCAAGGCAGAGAAAATCCCTGACCCCGGCGGGAATCGAACCCGGGAACCCGGGCGTGGGAAGCGGGAACGCTACCGCACGACCAACAACTCTATCAATGCCAAGCCGAATAACTCCTTGCATAAGGGCTAATGCTGGACTCAAGGGTTATATACTTGCTCAATTTGTGAAGCTCATTCTCTGGATAAACCACCCAATTTCCCTGAAATTGTTATCATTTGTTTCTCTGTACATGTCCATCATATTAATCTTCGTCCGATTCGGATAATTTCTTCATGATACGATCTCTTTTTTTTATCGTAGAGTGTATACCTAGAACACAGTCGGTTGTAGAGCAGATCCCTGGGATACGCATAAATTTACTTCTGTATCTACACTACTGGTCATTAAAATTGCTGCACCAGGAACATGACGTGCTACAGACGCGAAATTTAACCGACGGGAAGAAACTGCTGTAATATGCAAATGACTAGCTTTTCACAGCATTCACACAAGGCTGACGCCGGTGGCGACACCTACAACGTGCTGACATGGGGAATGTTTCCAACCGATTTCTCATACACAAACAGCAGTTGACCTGCGCTGCCTGGTGAAACGTTGTTGTGATGCCTCGTGTAAGGAGGAGAAATACGTACCCTCACGTTTCCGACTTTGATAAAGGTCGGATTGTAGCCTATCGCGATTGCGGTTTATCGTATCGCGACATTGCTGCTCGCGTTGGTCGAGATCTGATGACTGTTAGCAGAATATGGAATCGGTGGGTTCAGGAGGGTAATACGGAACGCCATGCTGGATGCCAACGGCCTCGTATCACCAGCAGTCGAGATGACAGGCGTCTTATCAGCATGGCTGTAACGGATCGTGCAGCCACGTCAACAGAGGGGGCGTTTGGAAGACAACAACCATCTGCAACAACAGTTCGACGACGTTTGCAGCATCATGGACTATCAGCTCGGAGACCATGGCTGCGGTTACCCTTGACGCTGCATCACAGACAGGAGCGCCTGCGTTGGTGTACTCAAAGACGAATCTCGGTGCACGAATGGCAAAACGTCATTTTTTCGGATGAATCCAGGTTCTGTTTACAGCATCATGATGGTCACATCCGTGTTTGGCGACATGGCGGTAAACGCACATTGGAAGCGTGTATTCGTCATCGCCATACTGGTGTATCACCCAGCATGATGGTATGGGGTGCCATTGGTTACACGTTTAGGCCACCTCTTGTTCGCATTGACGGCACTTTGAACAGTGGACGTTACACTTCAGATGTGTTACGACCCGTGGTTCTATCCTTCATTCGATCCCTGCGAACCCCTACATTTCAGCAGGATAATGCACGACCGCATGTTGCAGGTCCTGTAGGGGCCTTTCTGGATACAGAAAATGTTCGACTGCTGCTCTGGCCAGCACATTCTCCAGATCTCTCACCAATTGAAAAAGTCTGATCAATGGTGGCCGAGCAACCCAGGGCAGCAGTCGAACATTTTCTGAATCCAGAAAGGCCCGTACAGGACCTGCAACATGCGGTCGTGGATTATCCTGCTGAAATGTAAGGTTTCGCAGGGATCGAATGAAGGTTAGAGCCAATGGTCGTAACACATCTGAAACGTAACGTACACTGTTCAAAGTGCCGTCAATGCGAACAAGAGGTGACCGAGACTTGTAACCAATGGCACCCCATACCATCACGCCGGGCGATACGCCAGTACGGCGATGTCGAATACACGCTTCCAATGTGCGTTCACCGCCATGTCCCCAATACGGATGCGACCATCATGATGCGGTAAACAGAACCTGTATTCATTCGAAAAAATGAGATTTTACCATTCGTGCGCCCAGGTTCGTCGTTGAGTACACCATCGCAGGCGCTGCTGTCTGTGATGCAGCGTCAAGGGTAACCACAGGCATGGTCGCCGAGCTGATAGTCCATGCTGCTGCAAATGTCGTCGAACTGTTGGTGCAGATGGTTGATGTCTTGCAAACGTCCCCATCTGTTGACTCAGGGATGGAGACGTGGCTGCACGATCCGTTACAGCCTTGCGGATATGACGCCTGTCATCTCGACTGCTAGTGATACGAGGTCGTTGGGATCCAGCACGGCGCTCCGTATTACCCTCCTCAACCCACTGATTCCATATTCTGCTATCAGTCATTGGATCTCGACCAACGCGAGCAGCAATGTCGCGATACGATAAACCACAATCGCGATAGGCTACAATCCGACATTTATCAAAGTCGGAAACGTGATGGTACGCATTTCTCCTCCTTACACGAGGCATCACAACAACGTTTTACCAGGCAACGTCGGTCAACTGCTGTTGTGTATGAGAAATTGGTTGGAAACGTTCCTCATGTCTGCACGTTGTAGGTGTCGTCACCGGCGCCAACCTTGTGTGAATGCTGTGAAAAGCTAATCATTTGCATATTACAGCATCTTCTTCCTGTCGGTTAAATTTCGCGTCTGTAGCACGTTATCTTCGTGGTGTAGCAATTTTAATGGCCAGTAGTGTACATTTACACTTATGATCATAATTTTGTTAGAAAGCGTTGATGTAGTAGTCAGTGAAGTCAAGAAACATTGTACTGACGTGACTCTCTTGATACACAAAACCTAGAACGTCACGTGAGATGAGTTCGAGTTGGGTTTCATATGACGGAGCCTTTACGTGTCCATGCTTGTTGTCATGGAGCAGCTCATTCTGATCGATATGCCTCGTTACTTCTGAGCGCGCAATATGGTCTACGATTCTACAGCAGACAGACACTTAGGACCTGCGAGCTGCAGGCTCGGTTTGTGGAAGGAGCCGCCCCGTAGGCGTCATTGAGGCTGGGCCGGCCGTGCGGCGCCGTTTGGGCTGGCTTGCGCTGTAGCTGGCAGCTGGCAGCTGGCAGCTGGCAGGTGTGAGGTGGCAGGTGGCTGCCTGCGCAGGGTGCGTGCTCGGCCTTGGCGGCGTGTGGGCGCCGATGTGGGTCAAGGCGGCGCGGGCAGCCACCTCGCAGCGCAGCGCGAGCCGTCCTCCGGCTGTGAGCTTCTGGCGGGCGCGCCCCCACACACGGCTGCTTCTGTGTTTCGCTGCACCGAGAAGCTGCCTAGGGAGGACCGACACCGTGCCGTTGTAGTATAAACACATTATACTTGAAACTTCCTGGCAGATTAATATTGTGTGCCGGCCCGAGACTCGAACCCGGGACCTTTGTCTACACTTATACTTCCAGGTTACAGCCTAGCCGCTGGTCTACTGCGAAGTTATTAGAGATGTGGCGCTATTTAATGTTATTTTAGTTTTTATTTATTAAATTCTTACTCTGGACGTAGTGAAATAGAGCACAACTAACATACGCAGTAAAGAAAAATGTATTCCAAGAAAAAATATAACACCAGGATAACAACAACGAAATCACAATTTCTTTTTTTTTTTTTTTTTTTTTTTTTTTTTTTTTTTTTTTTTTTTTTTTTTTTTTTTTTTGAGCCATCAGTCTTCTGAGTGAATTGATGCAGTCCTCCTCCAATTCCTCTCCTGTGCCAGACTTGCCATTTCCGAGCAGCTCTTGCAGTCTAAGTCCTCGACTATTTGCTGGCTGTATCACAATCCCTGTCTTCGTCTACAGTATCTACCCTCTACACCTCCCTCTAGTACCTTCGAAGTTTTTCCCTGATACCTTAACAGATGTCTTACTGTCCTTTCTTTCTTCTTAGTTTTTCTTTCCCATAAATTCCTTACCTCGCTGATTCTGTGGGGAATATTCCTTACCTTACCGTTCCACCTCATTTTCAACGCTCTTCTGTTGCACCACAACTCAAACGGTTCGATTTTCTTCTATTCCAGTTTTCCCACAGTTCATGTTTCACTGCCATGCTGTGCTCCAAACGTACATTCTCAGAAATTTCTTCCTCGAATTCGATACCAGTAGAGTTCCCTTGGCCAGGAATGCCATTTTTGCCAGTGCTAGTCTGCTTTTTACTTCCATCGTGGATTATTTTGCTGCCTACGTAACAGAATCTCTTACCTTCAACTACTTCGCGATCGCCAATTACAGTGTTAAGTTTCTCACTGTTCTCGTTTCTGCTGGCTCTCATTAGTTTCGTCTTTGTTCTGTTTACAGCATCATGATGGTCGCATCCGTGTTTGGCGACATCGCGGTGAACGCACATTGGAAGCGTGTATTCGTCATCGACATACTGACGTATCACCCGGCGTCATGGTATGGGTTACACGTTGGGTTGGTTACACGTCTCAGTCACCTCTGTTCGCACTGACGGCACTTTGAACAGTGGACGTTACATTTCAGATGTGTTACGACCCGTGGCCCTATCCTTCATTCGATCCCTGCAAAACCCTACGTTTCAGCAGGATAATGCACGACCGGATGTTGCAGTTCCTGGACGGGCCTTTTGGATACAGAAAATGTTCGACTGCTGCCCTGGCCAGCACATTCTGCAGATCTCTCACCAATTGAAAACGTCTGGTCAATGGTGGCCAAGCAACTGGCTCGTCACAACACGCCAGTCATTACTCTTCATGAACTGTGGTATCGTGTTGAAGCTGCATGGGCAGCTGTTCCTATACACGCCATCCAAGCTCTGACTCAGCGCCCAGGCGTATCAAGGCCGTTATTACGGCCAGAGGTGATTATTCTGGGTATTGATTTGTCAGGATCTATGCACTCAAATTGAGTGAAAATGTAATCACATGTCAGTTCTACTATAATATATTTGTCCAATGAATACTCGTTTATCATCTGCATTTCTTCTTGGTGAAGCAATTTTAATGGCCAGTAGTGTAATTTCGTTCAGTAATGGTTATCTACAGACCTAGAAAATACAAGCACATAGCCGAATCTGCAAAAACGCTCCTGACTATAAGAACATCAAGCAGAAACAAACCATAAAAATAGTGCAGCATATATATACCTGAGTAAAAACGTGCGGCATTACACATGCCGCGCTATTACACGTGATGGTGCAGAAAGAATCATGAGCCATTTCGGCTTCGTCAAACAGTAAAACTGTTGTACCTAAAGAGCACCATTGAGCGTACATGCGTACATACTGCACATGAATAGAGTCATATTGTCGTGCAGCGGCAAGAAACGTGCCTCCAGGCATGCCCGCTGGATGTCGCCGCAGCATGTCAGTATACGTAAATTCAAAGAAGTTCCTTCTTTATACTCAAATGCATAAAAACTTAGTTTACATTTCATAAAAGGAAATCTGGAAGATAAAACGGAAATGATTGTGCTTACACGTCAAACAGTAAACTTAATGGGAAAACAGGCAAACAACTATATTAGACGACTGCACAGTCTGTTCATACAATCTAAACACTTTAATTAGAAAAAGAATAATAGTTCACTAGTGAAAACATCAAATGTGAACAATACTCCCACGCAACATGCAAAGCGACCAGTAAACTACTGGCACAACAGTAAAATGCGATAAAAATGTCATTGGACTGTCTACCAGAAAATGTGGACCAAGCTTGTGAAGTTAGCACGCCAAACGTTGCGTCTGTTGGAAGAAATCGTCGCTGAATTTCTGAACTTTACGACACATGCTGTGCATCACTATATGGAAATATGCCTGAACACACTAAGCTATATGTAGACACAGCACTATGTTCTTATTTAAGCGCCGGCCGCGGTGGTCTAGCGGTTCTAGGCGCTCAGTCCGGAACCGCGCGACTGCTCCGGTCGCAGGTTCGAATCCTGCCTCGGGCATGGATGTGTGTGATGTCCTTAGGTTAGTTAGGTTTAAGTAGTTCTAAGTTCTAGGGGACTGATGACCACAGATGTTAAGTCGCATAGTGCTCAGAGCCATTTGAACCATTTTTCTTATTTAAGCATGTTCACATTTCCAACTAAATGTAGGAGTTTATAAGTAATAAATGAAAGGATCACATGTATGTGTTTGGACATGATAAATAAGAACTGGAATACCATCTACTACTTTCATTCATTTGGAGACTTAAGCTCATGTGAAGAATTGTGTCATTACTTTACCAACAACTGTGTGTTCCACAATTTTCGACGATAGCACAACGGCTATAAACATCTGTTTGGACATTTATACCTCATGTTCCTCCTGACAGCTGCATAAAAACAAGCATCCTGCACATCACTGTGTCAGTTGACGTTTCAACATGGTTCAAATGGCTCTGAGCACTATGGGACTCAACTTCTGAGGTCATCAGTCCCCTAGAACTTAGAACTACTTAAATCTAACCAACCTAAGGAAATCACACACGTCCATGCCCGAGGCAGGATACGAACCTGCGGCGGTAGCGGTCTCGCGGTTCCAGACTGTAGCGCCTAGAACCGCTCGGCCACATCGGCCGGCGTTGAGGTTTCGATATGATGTCAAAAAATCCGACTTTAAAAGAATGAAAATCAGTTCTATGGGTAAATCACTTTCCACCACCTGATTTAAGCAAGAAGAAATGACATATTGCATTGATTAGTCTTGAAATGTATCAAAAAACTACCAATTAAGCATATTATCACGAATGAAAAGTAAGAACTACTTCTGGTACAAAGGGCAATAAATAATAACTCATACGTTCAGGTACAGCAAGGTGATTGAGAAGAGAATAAAACTGCGTTTGACAAATTAGTACTGAAAATGCCTCGTATTTCTGTAACCAACAATAGGATCATTCATGGGAACCGTCTGAATAACCGATATTACCGACTACATCTGGAACAACATTGGCTATTAAAACAACTGTTCAATTAGAAATGTCTATATTCGTTATAATAGTACTGTATACTGACTAGAAGGGGAGCCTGAAAAGTGATTGAAGTGACTTCAGTAATTTTAAGCTAACTGATGCTAAAGTTCCCCATAATTCAGAGTTCTTTCCATATGATGATTTACAGCTGGACAGGAGTAGTAACGTTTGCAGCCTACTTTCTGACATGCAAGTAAAGTTTTGGTGTTCGTACTGTGAGGGTGTTAAAGAAGATGAATAGGAATGTCATGTCAGCCCAAAGAAATTTAAGAAATTACCACCCAGAATCCGACAGATTATTCAAACAGAATGAAACTGTCAAATCAGGGCTGACAAATGTTTGTATCGAATTTGAATTATCAGAAAATTTCCCCAGACACTGCAGTGTATGGATTAACTCTAGATGATGATGTAATTAATTATTCGTTGCTCACAGGAATTGTGCAACATGTTGTATAAATGAATAGGTATAGCACCACATGTAAAGCATTTCATGATGGCATCTCAAAGTGTAAACGTCGTTGTAAACACACAAGGCTCCTGTGATGTATGTGGATAGTTCGTATTTAAGTATCTTGCTTTCATCACAGTCAAAAAAATTTCAGACATATCATCACAGCGTCCTCTGTGAAAGCTACGTCACCAAAATCATTCAGATACGTGAAATTGGCAAAGACACGAAAAACTGCATTTTGGTTGATATGTAATTACCATGAAATACAATGGGACGAACTCAGGATATCTTACCAAGACATGCTGATTGCCTCAAATATTTGATCATACAGACAAAATTGTGTATGTGAAAGGCAGCAAGAAGGTTTCATTGTGTGGAGTGCACGGTTTGATTGCGTGTTGTACAATTTCAGCAAGAATACAACAAAACTAGTAAATTATTATTAATGTAACATGAGTTTTTATTTAATCATTCCTTATCCCGGCGCTAATGATCGTTACTTTGTTAAAAAAATCTCCAACTGGGAACGTGTAGCAATGTTATCTGTCAATTAGTAAATGGCACCGAGTTCATGCAGAAAAGTAATCATATATAACCAGCAAACAAGCTAAATGTGTAAGTAATCTGAACTAAACAAGAGTAACGATTTTTAGTAATTTTCAGTGCTGTTATATAATAGTCTCTTTACTAGTTGCAGGTCGTTATTCAAGTTGGCGACACTTTCCTTTAAGCAAAATGAACAGTTTTGGCACACAGTACCACACGCACACAACACTAATGTATTTTTTCCTGTCAAAATATTTCATGAAAGTCGTTACGAAATAGCTAGGCTTCATACATCAGCAGATAAGACTTTATATGAAGTAAGATGCTGTTTGCACTGGAATTTATTACCTCAGAGTGGGTTCTGGGCCATCTAAACACACAATTACTATCGCAATTATGACCAACAGTGTTTATGACTGTATAGAAAATCAATTTAAAGCTGCCGCTGCAATATTTCACTAAGATGGCGGCTAACATAAGACAATCACTTATCGATTCTGCTTCAGGCCCTGTTTTACTACTAACAAATAATATATATTAAATCTTTTTGTACCTTCACTATATGCATTAACATTTGAAAATATTTCTCAATGTTAATCGCTTATTATTCAGCATTTACCAATAAACCGCACTGTAGATCAGTAGCGCTAATCGCTGCGCTCCTTTGTATCTGAGCAGAAAACTTAACAATTATATAGGACGAGATTTACTATGAAATAGAACTCTAAACAAAGAAGATTCATTTAAATGACACATAAACCCTATTTTTCAGGTACTAAATTCGCAAAATAATACAGTTTTCACAGACCTTTGTATTACGAGACATCAATAACATCCTATCAGTACGACGGTTCGAACAAGAAGATTTTTCTAGAAGATTCATAGATCACTAAAGATTGAAATTTTCATTACCTTTATGCATGGGTATTTTCTGAAATATAATTTTGTACAAAATATTAAACTATGCCATTGACAATAATTATTTATGATTTTATTAACGATGAAGTTCATTGTATTAATTTCACGAGAATACGATTAATGTTCATTCACATTCCACACACAATGCTGTCGTGAATATTATTCTGAATAAAATATAGGCGTGGATATTACATTGCCCCTTGGAATAAGAAAAACAGCTAGTTTATGTATTGTAGTCTTTTTTATCAGACCACCATACCCACATTGCTTATTGTTCAATTTCACTTCATTAACACACTGTTCTCATCATGCAAACATTCAGCTATAACAATGAGTAACTCATGGAACAATTAGTGTTGATGTGATTGTGAAAATGACTTCAGTAACTGTAAAATTTAGGAAAATGCGGCGGAGACGTCCCGAATTAACTAATAACCCTCCATCTAGGTTCATGGGATCCGGGAAAAAACCGTCCAAGGGGCTTCAAAAAAATACAGTTACCTACTCTTATGTGTCAGGTATGACATGATTATAACAGATAATATTTTGAACACGAGTGTTTATGTTTGTGTTTAGTTGTAACAGAGGTCAAGAGATTCTTTCAATGAGGTTTAACACGAAAATTAAAAGTTCGCGCAGTTGAAAATAACAAAAGTTCCCCGACGACGTCGTGTAGCAGCCCCCGCGTCGAGCCGCTGGATCGAAGGTAGGTGGAGGCCGCTGCTGGAACGTCCCCGTCCCCGTTGATGGAGCTTCGGCTGTCATCGGTCGCACCATGGTCTGGATCTGTTGCTGTCTGGCAGTATTACTGCAGCAGGTCCTGCTTCGCTCTTTCCACGTCCCTCTCGTACAAGGAGGGTACATGAAATGTCGAAAAAGGGTATCAGTAACAAGGTAATTATTATATTCATCCTGTGGAAGAAGTGTTAGTTTCAAGTTCACTTTCATTCACACGGATTCATACAGTTTGTTTTTGGGCGATGTCCTGCATCTTAACACTGTTGTTTTGAATGTGGTGATTCATTGTCAACTTAAATTAGCTATGCACATGTACGACACTGCACCGTTTTTCATTTTGGTGTCCATTGTGTGCTCTGTTTATTTTCTGCAGTAAGCAACATTTCCGAGAGCACTGCGCAGCTAGCGTTGCATCGTATTGTTGCCAGGCAGCTGGCTACACAGTCTGTCTCATAACATTTGACACGCGAAGATCACAGCTTCATTTGTGGTCCGAAATTTTACATTAATTTTTATATTGTTCACAGTTTTTCAACGTCCATGTCGTTGCTGCTAACATTAACACTCTATGAGCGTTCATATGTTCAATGATCACAGCTATACTGACTGTTCATCACTTTCCTTAAAAGAAAACACATTTTTCACGCGTCCGCTAGAATTTCATAGGTCTTCTGACTGCTACTAGTGTTTCATAAACCACGCAACAGACAATCTTCTGTACAATTGACATTTTACAAAGTAATGATTTTTGTTCATGTTCACATTGTTGCATATTGTAGAAACATAACAAAGATACTATACTGTAAAAAATGATAAGATGACTGTTAGAATCCTCTACATTATTCTGATCGTAGGATCATCACAGAACTGTGTACATACTAGTAAATTTCCATATTTGATGACATACATTTTATTTATGTTCATTTATACTCATTGATTCATGTTCTTGTTAGCATTATTACCAGATTATGGGACATATGTCCATGTTCGGTTCACCTAACAAGAGGAAAGCTCATGGAAGCAAACGGCAAAGATAACTGCATAAGGAACAACGTACCCAAAACAGCACACAACAGGAAAATGCTCCATACAGAGCGAATGCGGATACACACAAACACGTGAACTCACACACAATTAAAACCTGTCGCGTGTGTGCGTTTACATCGGTGAGATTCATAGAAATATTCATGACTCATTTTACATCATATATGAATAAACACGGTATCTATATACACACATTAAAAAAAGTCTTACATCACCTCGGTTCCGAGAGTTCGGGAACCTGTACAGAAAATTGGAATAGAGATCAACATAAACAACATTTCCGCCCATTTTATTGCTCATGAAAACCACACATTGCATGTTGTACCACCATACAGAGTAGGTGGTCCAGATTGCTGTACAAACCAGTACTTCTGATACCCAATAGTACGTCCTCTCGCACTGATGCATGCCTTTAATCGTCATGACGTACTATGTACAAGTTCGTCAAGGCACTGTTGGTCCAGATTGTCCCTCTCCTCAATGGCGATTCGACGTAGATCCGTCAGAGTTGTTGGTGGGTCACGTCGTACATCAACAGCCCTTTTCAACAGCCCCTTTCAACATGCTGGCCACTCTAGTCGAGCGACGTCGTTATCCTGAAGGAAGTCATGCACAAGGCGTGCACGATGGGGGCGCGAATTGTCGTCCATGAAGAAGAATGCCTCGCCAATCTGCTACCGATATAGTTGCACTATCGGTCGGAGAATGGCATTCACGTATCGAACAGCCGTTACGGCGCCTTCCACGACCACCAGCGGCGTACGCCGGCCCCACATATTACCACCCCAAAACAGCAGGGAACCTCCACCTTGCTGCACTCGGTGGACAGTGTGTCTAAGGCATTCAGCCTGGCTGGGTTGCCTCCAAACATGTCTCCGACGATTGCCTGGTTGAAGGCATATGCGACATTCATCGGTGAAGATAGCGTGATGCCAGTCCTGAGCGGGCCATTCGTCATGTTGTTGGGCCCATCTTTACCGCGAAGCATGGTGTCGTGGTTGCCAAGATAGACCTCGCCATGGACGTCGGGAGTGAAGCTGCGCATCACAGAGCCTACTGCGCACAGTTTGAGTCGTAACACGACGTCCCGTGGCTGCACGAAAAGCATTATTCAACATGGTGGCGCTACTGTCAGGGTTCCTCGTAGCCATAATCCGTAGGTAGCGGTCATCCACTACAGTAGTACCCTTGGGCGGCCTGAGCGAGGCATGTCATCGATAGATCCTCTCTGTATCTCCTCCATGTCCGAACAACATCGCTTTGGTTCACTCCGCGACGCCTGGACACTTCCTTTGTTCAGAACCCTTCCTGGCACAAAGCAACAATGCAGACGCGATCGAACCGCGGTATTGGCCGTTGACCTACAGGAAACACGACCCGAGTACCTCCTTCCTGGTAGAATGACTGGAGCTAATCAGCTGTCGGACCCCCTCCGTCTAATAGGCGCTGCTGATGCATGGCTGTTTATATCTTTGGGCTGTTTTAGTGACATCTCTGAACATTCAAAGGAACAGTGTCTGTGATACAATATCCACTGTCAACGTCTGTCTTCAGGAGTTCTGGGAACTGGGGTGATGCAAAACATTTTTCATATATATACTGGCAATTTCTATAACCTACATAGAAAAGATAAGCAAATTATGTTTACTGAGACAGCATTTACATTTATTTCTATCGAATAGACGACCTTTCCAGAATAATTAAAATTTTTATCATAAAAATGTTATTCACCCCCTTTGCGATGGACTTCATGAATAGTATAGTGTAACTACTGACATGATTATTACATATAAATTCATGAAATTACTTATGATAAACATTTTCACTGTAACTACTATTTATATATTTACGATATTATGTGACCTAAGAATTTTATTTCTTGTCGAGTAAACTCGATTTTTTTCAAAATTTACAGTTACTCCCCTTGCTAGAAAAATGCCCAGCACATTCTGTAGTAATTCAAGGTGTTCTTCCCAAGTGTCTGTCACTAGCAAAACGTCATCCACCTATTCTGTGACCTGATCTAATAGCTGGAGTCCTAGTATATTATCTTAGGGTGCTATGAACACACCAGCACTAATATTCAAGTCAAAGGAACGAACACAGAACTGGTAGCTTCGGCCCCCAAACACAAAAGCAGTACACTGTCTAGATTCGTTAGGTAATAGGATCTGCCAAAACGAAGAACGCAAATCAAGTGAAGTCAGATATTTCGTATCAACGAACTTCTGAATTTGCTCGTCGAGGTTTTCAGGCGTCGTTCGCACTGCCATAATAATCTTGTTGATTTCTCGTGCGTCGAGAATTAAACGCATACTTCTTGTGGTGTCACCGCCAGACATCACACTTGCTAGGTGGTAGCCTTTAAATCGGCCGCGGTCCATTAGTATACGTCGGACCCGCGTGTCGCCACTGTCAGTGATTGCAGACCGAGCGCCGCCACACGGCAGGTCTAGAGAGACTCGCCCCAGTTGTAAAGTTGACTTTGCTAGCGATGGTGCACTGACAAATTACGCTCTCATTTGCCGAGACGATAGTTAGCATAGCCTTCAGCTACGTCATTTGCTACGACCTAGCAAGGCGCCATTATCAATTGCTATTTATCTTGTGATGCATGTACCGTCAGACCGATGTTCACCAATTATGGATTAAAGTTATGTATTCCAGAAGCTACGTACTATTTTTGCTACTATAAAGACCTTGTCCTGTTCCAGACCTCACGCCATCCTGCGTGAGCTTAAACGCATGCCCTTCGGCTTCCCGTCCTAGTGGATTGGCTGTCTTGCCAGACCACAACACTTCTTTGGTTATGTCCAGCAGTGGGCTACTATATGGTGAATTTGATGTTTAAATAATTCCCCAGTCGAGCATTTTTCCTTCATTACTTTATTTTTCTTTTTCCAGGGGACCGAGTATGAAGCTCTGCAGTAGATCTTATAGGGATAGACTTTCATGTCATAAACGTAATCTTTTATGATACCTGGTCTACCTACAAATACTTCAAGGTACCTGAATAACAATTTTATTAATTGTCCAGCCTGTGAACCGTCAAGTCGGCCAGAGTGGCCGAGCGGTTTTAGGCGCTACAGTCTGGAGCCGCGCGACCGCTACGGTCGCAGGTTCGAATCCTGCCTTTGGCGCTGAGGATTGGCGACCACCCAATTCGCGTTCGTAACTATACTTTCTGATTTACTTGTGTAATGGCTTCGCCACGCAGTTGCACCACCTTTTCGTCCTTTTGAAGCTGCACTGGAAAGCTGGACGGAGTGGTCACGCCAATTTGGATTCCATCTTGCCGCCTACAGAAATCAAGGTAACGAGCGGCAGCCTTTCTTATTATCGTGTGTCGGAGTGACCACATACCATGTGATAGTGAAATTATTTCCTCGACGCTACGTAGCAACTCTGTCCTACGAAGAAATTTTGTCTGCATTAGATGCATATTTCAAAGAATCAGTCAATGTAGTTGCCAAATGGTATACGTTCTTTTGTACAAAACGCACGGCTGGTCAGAATAATAGGGAGTGGGTTGCAACCTTGCAAGGCCTTACTAGGGATTGTGCTTTTGAGTGTGAATGTGGACTCCCTTATTCAGATACTATGGTACGAGATGCAATTGCACAGAACGTTTCTGATGTTCGTATACGGGAACAGATTTTGAAACTAGTCAATCCCTCCCTTAAACAAGTGATGGACATATTGGATCGGCAGGACACACTTGACTTTGCTCAGCAATCATTTGAAACTTCGCCATCCGTGTGTCAGGTTAACCGGCCCGCCGGGCGAGCTGCACGGAACAGTAAACAGTCCTCGCGCCCGGCTGCGCCAAAGCCGCCTAGCTCTCAGCCACGTGTCACGCACCAGCAAGCAAATGCAGTAAAATCACGCCCACGGTGTGCTACTAGACATTCGCATGAGAATTGCCCATCAAGCCAGGCTATTTGCTTTTTCTGTAATAAAAAAGAAGATGTTCAAAGTGTTTGCCAGAAAAAGCTCAGATCGGACACTCACAACCATTCCAGGCCCTTTGCTTCGTGCCGGAATCGAACCAAGAATACTCGGGCTCGTGAACCTTCGCCCATGGAAATTCATGTAGTTCATTCCACTCCGCCCAGTGCCACTCTCTCTCACAGTGACTATGTTCATCCCACATAAAGTGTGCGTCGACATCGATGGACATCCCGTCAAGATGCAAGTGATACTGTACCAGTGTCAGTTCATGTTGCACGCGACAGTCGCTCTTGTCGTCAGCGGGACCATAAACTTTTTGTAGACTTGGACATTACCGGCAAGGTGATTGCATTCCAGCTCGATACCGGAACTGCAGTTTCATTGATCAATCACGACACGAACAAACAGCTGGGCACACCTCCGTTGCGTGCCACAAATGTTAAGCTAACTACATATTCAGGTCACGGGCTCCCTGTGTTAGGACAGTGCAGCCTTCTTGCAACATACAAGGGACAAACAAAACTTGTGTCATTTTACGTCCTTCGTTCTTCTTCTGCAGTGAACTTGTTTGGTTTAGATTTATTTCAGTTGTTTAACTTGTCTATAGTAAATCAGGTCCTACCAGTGAACCAGACTGTGCCTTCAGACAGTGTTTCTCGTCTATGTGAAGAATTTGCGGACATTTTTGCACCGGGCCTTGGTTGCGCTAAGAACTATAAAGCACATTTGGAACTGCAAATAAACGCGCAACCGAAATTTTTCAGAGTGCGCAATGTTCCCCACGCATTGCGTGATGAGGTCGCAAGAACATTACACGATTTGGAATCACAAGGTGTAATTGAACGTGTGGAGGCTTCTCTCTGGGCATCACCCTTGGTAATTTTGCAAAAACCTTCGGGAAAATTGAGACTTTGTGTGGACTTCAAGGCAACAGTGAATCCCCGTCTAGTGACTGCAACTTTTCCTTTACCCCGCCCGGAAGATCTTTCTGACAAACTGTGCCCAGGTAAATATTTTTCGAAGTTGGACCTAGCAGATGCGTACTTGCAAATACCGGTGGACAAAGAATCCCAGTGCGTCTTGGTGGTTAACACGCATCTTGGTTTGTACCGATTCAAACGACTGCCATTCGGGTGTGGATCCGCCCCTGCATTGTTTCAGCAGTATCTGCAAACTGTTTGTGCGTCGGTCCCTACTACAGCAAACTATCTGGACGATATTGTGATCTCCGGAAAGACAGAAGAAGAACATTTAGCCAATCTCCGAACATTATTTCAGGTCTTGCAACAAAATGGTCTTCGCTTGCGGAAGGACAAATGTGTGTTTTTTGCTCGTGACTTACCCTATCTGGGTCATGTACTCAATGCCCAAGGCATACATCCGAGTCCAGAGCACCTCCGTACCTTACAAGACTTGCCTTCACCGCAGAATTTGAAGCAGCTACAGAGTGTGCTGGGAAAAATCAACTATTATCATAAGTATATCCCACACGTCTCTTCCATTTCAGCTCCGCTTCATCGCTTACGCCGTAAAGGTGTTCCGTTCGTCTGGACGACGGAATGCTAACGGGCCTTTCGCCAGTTGAAATCGGCGTTGCTTTCCAATACTTGCCTTACGCCATTCGATCCCCAGAAACCCCTTTTGTTGATGGTGGATGCATCGGATTTCGGGTTCGGTGCTGTGCTTGCGCACAAAGATGGATCGCACAATCGCCCTATTGCCTTTGCGTCCAAATTGCTCTCGTCTGCACAAAGAAATTATTCACAGATCGAGAAAGAAGCTTTGGCTCTCGTCTTTGGTGTTACTAAGTTTCATGATTTATTGTATGGTCGTCACTTTACCATCATCACAGACCACAAACCTTTGACATCCCTTTTTCATCCAAACAAGCCTGTACCTCCACGTACAGTGCAGAAATTCATTCGCTGGTCTATTTTCCTCTCGCAGTACCGCTACGATATCTTGTATCGGTCCACTGTTAAGCACGGAAACGCCGATGTGTTGTCCCGTTTGCCTGTTGCTGAGGATAGAGCATTCGATTCCTCTAACCTTGCTTGCATGTTCATTGATGCGGAAACCGATGACGTGGTCGAATCGTTTCGGATTGATTTTCGTCGTGTAGCTACAGCCACAGCTGCTGACCCTGTCCTTACTACCGTTCTGCGTTTTGTTGCTACGCAGTGGCCCTTGTCAAAGTCACGGATCGAGGATTCGTTGGTTCGCCGATTTTTTGCTCACAAGGAGAGACTTTTTGTACGACGTGGTGTTTTGCTGTTGCGTTCTGATAATGATCAGTCGAGGATCGTGGTCCCAAGTTCGTTACAGTTCTCTGTCTTACGGCTTCTCCACCAAGGACATTGGGGTATAGTGAGAACGAAACAACTTACTCGTCAGCACTGTACTTGGTTTGGAATCGATGCCGCGATTACGAATATGTGCTGTTCTTGCATGGTGTGTGCCGAACGACAATCAGCACCACCACGGAAATTCTTTGCATGGCCAAAAGCCTTTTCCCCTAGGCAACGCTTGCACATCGATTTTGCTGGTCCATTCTGGAATGCTCGATGGTTGGTTCTGATCGATTCATTCAGTAATTTTCCTTTTGTTGTCCGGATGTCTTCCACGACGTCTTCTGCCATCATCCACGCGTTATCCGCTATCTTTTGCACTGAAGGTCTTCCAAAGACTATTGTTTCCGACAATGGCCCACAATTCATGTCCACAGAATTTCAGTCATTCTGCAAGGCCAATGGTATTCAACATCTGACATCCGCGCCGTTTTCGCCACAGTCAAACGGTGCCGCTGAACGATTGGTCAGGACTTTCAAGTCCCAGATATTGAAGTTGAAAAAGGCTCATTCTCGGGAGGACGCCTTATTGCTCTTTTTGTCCACGTATCGCTCTCAGCCCCGAGATGGTCGCTCGCCGGCTGTGTTGCTCCACGGTCGTCCTCATCGAACCTTGATGTCTTTGCTACATCCGCCGCATCAGGTTTCTGTGCAGCGGCAGACACCTGCTTTTGCCCTAGGCGACGTTGTCTACTATCGCAACTATCGAGGTTCACGGCGTTGGCTCGAAGGGCGCATTCTTCGCTGCCTCGGCCGCGCTATGTATCTGGTTTTGGGGGCCTCTGGTGAGGTGCGTCGGCATCTCAATCAGCTGCGCCTCTGTCGTCGCACGGGATCAGCCTCTCCCCATCTGCTTTCAGCGACGGTGCCGTCCGGTCAGCGCCCTGGGGACCCATCTACTGGCTCGCCTTAGCCCAGGTGTTGCCGACGCTGCCTTCCATTTTGCCCCATGGCGACGCGCCGCCACCGCCGCCTGTTCTCCCGCCGGCGACGTCCGCAGGGGACGCGTCGCTGCAACCACCGAGCGCCTCCCTGGGTCACTCTTGCACGCTCCGGACCACATGGCGTCTTCGCCCGTCGGGTGCCCCGCCGTGATGGAGGTCGACCCTTCGGCCCCTCCTGTCTCTTTACGGGCGCATACACCGCATGTTGGCGTGCACCATGGACTAGGTTTTCAGGCGTTTCCTAGCTCCACTCGGACCGAATGGCAGGGTGCGGGTGGCACAGCCTCGCCTGTTATTAGGCTCCCCACCTCGTCGCATACGTCAACATGGGGTCCTCCCCACGGCGGGCGGAAGCCTTATAACACAACCGTTCGCCGATTTGCGGGGGAGGAATGTGGTGTCACCGCCAGACACCACACTTGCTAGGTGGTAGCCTTTAAATCGGCCGCGTTCCGTTAGTATACGTCGGACCCGCACGTCGCCACTGTGAGTGATTGTAGACCGAGCGTGCCACATGGCAGGTCTAGAGAGACTTCCTAGCACTCGCCCCAGATGTAAAGCTGAATTTGCTAGCGATGGTGCACTGACAAATTACGCTCTCATTTGCCGAGACGATAGTTAGCATAGCCTTCAGCTACGTCATTTGCTACGACCTAGCAAGGCGCTATTATCAATTGCTATATATCTTGTGATGCATGTACCGTCAGACCGATGTTCACCAATTATGGATTAAAGTTATGTATTCCAGAAGCTACGTACTATTTTTGCTACTATAAAGACCTTTTCCTGTTCCAGACCTCACGCCATCCTGCGTGAGCTTAAACGCGTGCCCTTCGGCCTCCCGTCCTACTGGATTGACTGTCTTGCCAGACCACAACACTTCTATCTGCTTTGGTTATGTCCAGCAGTGGGCGACTGTATGGTGAATTTGATGTTTAAATAATTCCCCAGTCGAGCATTTTTCCTTCATTACTTTATTTTTCTTTTTTCAGGGGACCGAGTATGAAGCTCTGCAATAGATCTTATAGGGATAGACTTTCATATCATAAACATAATCTTTTATGATACCTGGTCTACCTACAAATACTTCATGGTACCTGAATAACAATTTTATTAATTGTCCAGCCTGTGAACAGTCAAGTCGGCCAGAGTGGCCGAGCGGTTTTAGGCGCTACAGTCTGGAGCCGCGCGACCGCTATGGTCGCAGGTTCGAATCCTGCCTTTGACATGGATGTGCGTGATGTTCTTAGATTAGTTAGGTTTAAGTAGTTCTAAGTTCTAAGGGACTGATGACCTCAGAAATTAAGTCCCATAGTGCTCAGAGCCATTTGAACCATTTTGAACCGTCAATGCGAGATGCCTCTTCACCTTCTCCTCTATTGTTGCGCCGATGTCACTCACGGTATTAGGGGGCATCGATGTTTCGGTTAGTATGACACTTTTGTGATTGATCATACTCTAAAACCAACAAGTTTTGTTTGCCGACAAATACGTCTAATCCTCTTGTCAGCCGAAGGCACGCAGCAAACTCCCGATTCAGCTTCACCTTTATTGGTCGCTGCCGGTACTTACGTACACACGTTCTCCGGGCGAGACCTGTAATAACATCTCTGTCCCGTAAAAACTCATGGTCCAGTAACAGCGGCATTGGTAAGTTTTCCATTAATAGGAACGTGCATACAACGCTATCATTTCCAAAGGAAGCCTCAACCTGTGCCTGGTACTTTATTATTTGTGCCTTCTTTCCCACCGCTCCTATAACGTTGCAATTCGTAACAGGCAAAATCGACAGTCCTTTTACTTGCGTGACCTGTGTCGAGGAGGATAATGGTTATTACACCACTGATGGTTCCATGATACTCGTCTGAATACTTTTCTTTTCCTCCGTATCATCGACGGCGGATTCTTGATAGAGTTCATCTAAGATTTACCATCCTCATAGTGAATCATATTGACGTTCTCTCGCATAGATCTATTGCCTTCATTCTTAGTCTCGGTCTCTTGGTGAAGGCCTACAGGGATCGAGATTAGTTTGTTGACTTTCGTATATTCTGTTGCTGCTCCGAGGATACCTCCACTATTTTCACATTTTGTGATTCTACAGTTGGAGGTGGTCTACTCGGGTCCCACCATTGTGGATACTGGTTATTCGGCATGGGTACTTAATTTACTGGCTGACCCGAATTCACAATATTTTGTTGCGAATGCCAATGACTTGGCCCCGGTTGTTGCCAATATTCACTGTCACCATGCATGTTTTTTGGTTTATCCTTGTACGGAATGTCCGATTTATTTTCATTTTGTCTTTTACGACTAGAATTATTATTGTTGTCGTTTCATTACTATATTACCTTTGATTAGCATTCGGGTGCTGGTAGTCATTGGTTTCCTGGTAATTATTATTATTACAGAAGTAATCAGATTTTTGGTTGTAATGATTTTTACTATTATTATAATTTCCATTGCCATAGGTTTTGTTTTTGTTTTTCTTGTGACTGCCTTCGCCGCTTTTTCCATTGATTCCGTTCCAGGAACCTTTTCCGTTAGAACGGTTGGCACTATTTATTGCGTCAGAATTCTTTCTGGCGTCTTCTTGGACTAAGTCCAGCGTGTCTATCACAGATAAAGTTCCTTAAGATCAGTATCTGTGACGTTAAACAGTTTGTCTCTAGTATCTATTGGCAATCTAGCCTTCAGTACTCGTAACAAGTCTAGTGTGGTTACTGGTTCATTCCAGTACCTTGTCATGTTAATATATTTTTCAAAGGATTTTCTCAAAGAGCCTGTCTTCGGGTTATATATTTATGCGTCATACACAATCTTCCTTTGTTGTTCTTGAGTCGACGCGGACCAGAACTGGTCGAGAAACGCCTTCTCAAATTCGTTAAATGTTTTCCATGTTTCTGCTGCGTCAACGCCCAGAGCGATGCGTCACCGGAAATGTGTGAAACCACAAACTGGATTTTCTGTTCCACCGTCCAAGGCTTTCGAATAACGCTTCTAAAGTTTCTAATAAAAACTACGGAATGAATATACCTTTTAATCTCCTCGTTGAATTCTTGGAATCGCCGGTGTTTAATCAGGCTCTCTCCACGCATTAATGTACGTAAGTGTTGTCATTAGCAGGCGGTGTACTGACTTTGTTGCAAGTACACTCTGGTTCATAATTCGGGTTTCTTGGTGAATCAAATTGCTGGGGTAATACAGATTGATTACCGAGACTTGGTCTATTATGCACTGCAGCAGAGGTTGTCGGAAAATTTTAAATGTTCTTTTGTTGCCTGTCAGTACCAGCGTCCTCGTTGCTGTGTGCTGATATTGCTTCAAGACTGTGATTTTCAATGTTCAATACCTTGGCTACTTCCGTTCGGAATTATTTCTGTACTTCTGCGGGGTATCATTTCGTACTGACTCCACAGAAGTAGTCGAAGCTTTGAACTACGTTTCTAACTTATCTACGTCGGTTTGAAGATTATTCACTTGAGTTGGTATGTTTGCCAACTGTTTAATACTAGTCTTTATTGCACTGATTTATTTGTTGAAATGCGTCGTAAATGCTGTATCGCGATCGACTAGCACCTGATTAATTCTCTGGACAGTTTCCTTATTTCGTTCTATAAAAATATTGTTTACTTGTTCCATGAATTTCCTATCACGCTCCTGCTCTCTGAGCTCACGTGGCTGTACTTTTATAGCCGTTTGTTGCTGCTGCTTGAGCTCACGTTGTTTTTTGTAGCCTTTTCTTGCCTACACTTTTCCTTTTCCTGTTTCACGATATTGAACTTATAGCCATTTCTTGGATACGCTTTTCCTTTTCCTGTTCCATGATAATGAACTTTTCAAATAATAATTTTACTATCCGTTAGTGGCATAGCTTGAGAATTGCGGATTTCTGCCCCTTGCCCAGTAGAAATGTTATCATTCATTTCTAAAGGTTTAACTGCAAGAATGTCCGTCTGTGTTGACAACTCCTCAGTTTCATTTTCGCTCGGAATATCAGGTAATAAATCGTTATGACCTATATTTACATTATCAAGGACTTGGACTGAAGTGTGTGAAGATCGATCTACACTCCTGGAAATTGAAATAAGAACACCGTGACTTCATTGTCCCAGGAAAGGGAAACTTTATTGACACATTCCTGGGGTCAGATATATCACATGATCACACTGACAGAACCACAGGCACATAGACACAGGCAACAGAGCATGCACAATGTCGGCACTAGTACAGTGTATATACACCTTTCGCAGCAATGCAGGCTGCTATTCTCCCATGGAGACGATCGTAGAGATGCTGGATGTAGTCCTGTGGAACGGCTTGCCATGCCATTTCCACCTGGCGCCTCAGTTGGACCAGCGTTCGTGCTGGACGTGCAGACCGCGTGAGACGACGCTTCATCCAGTCCCAAACATGCTCAGTGGGGGACAGATCCGGAGATCTTGCTGGCCAGGGTAGTTGACTTACACCTTCTAGAGCACGTTGGGTGGCACAGGATACATGCGGACGTGCATTGTCCTGTTGGAACAGCAAGTTCCCTTGCCGGTCTAGGAATGGTAGAACGATGGGTTCGATGACGGTTTGGATGTACCGTGCACTATTCAGTGTCCCCTCGACGATCACCAGTGATGTACGGCCAGTGTAGGAGATCGCTCCCCACACCATGATGCCGGGTGTTGGCCCTGTGTGCCTCGGTCGTATGCAGTCCTGATTGTGGCGCTCACCTGCACGGCGCCAAACACGCATACGACCATCATTGGCACCAAGGCAGAAGCGACTCTCATCGCTGAAGACGACACGTCTCCATTCGTCCCTCCATTCACGCCTGTCGCGACACCACTGGAGGCGGGCTGCACGATGTTGGGGCGTGAGCGGAAGACGGCCTAACGGTGTGCGGGACCGTAGCCCAGCTTCATGGAGACGGTTGCGAATGGTCCTCGCCGATACCCCAGGAGCAACAGTGTCCCTAATTTGCTGGGAAGTGGCGGTGTGGTCCCCTACGGCACTGCGTAGGATCCTACGGTCTTGGCGTGCATCTGTGCGTCGCTGCGGTCCGGTCCCAGGTCGACGGGCACGTGCACCTTCCGCCGACCACTGGCGGCAACATCGATGTACTGTGGAGACCTCACGCCCCACGTGTTGAGCAATTCGGCGGTACGTCCACCCGGTCTCCCACATGCCCACTATACGCCGTCGCTCAAAGTCCGTCAACTGCACATACGGTTCACGTCCACGCTGTCGCGGCATGCTACCAGTGTTAAAGACTGCGATGGAGCTCCGTATGCCACGGCAAACTGGCTGACACTGACGGCGGCGGTGCACAAATGCTGCGCAGCTAGCGCCATTCGACGGCCAACACCGCGGTTCCTGGTGTGTCCGCTGTGCCGTGCGTGTGATCATTGCTTGTACAGCCCTCTCGCAGTGTTCGGAGCAAGTATGGTGGGTCTGACACACCGGTGTCAATGTGTTCTTTTTTCCATTTCCAGGAGTGTATTTGAGGGTCTGATGCCATTTCTGCACCAGCATGAGCATTCGACTTTAATTGCTTCTTCGGCCTAATCATGTTTGACACTAATATTGCACAAAAATATATCACTGACGATAACAATAAATTTCACAAAATGTCTTAGAACTAACACATATACAAATAACACTAGCTAAGTGGGTGAAATGTGTGCACAAAATATCTACCAGAAAATTTATATTTGAAAATATTACACTCGCAGCCTGGATACTGAAGCACCGATATTTAAGGCTGCTCTCACTTAAACTGAGCTGTTGTTTTTTGATAATTCGCATGTAACTAACGTCCGCTGTGTGCGCGTGTCTAAACCTGGAATGTAAACTTGAACATCTGCTCCTATCCCAGCTGCGGTTGCCGGCGAATAGACAGCTCAATTGCTCTTAGCTACTGCTTGCAACACTTTAGATGCCATATATCAGACTCGCACATGAGAAAAGAATAAAACACCTATTAATATTTTATTATGGTGCACTAAACCTGTAATCAATTACAATAAATACAATATTACAATATATGCTGTGTATAGTGGCCCCACGTTGGGCGCCAATGTGGCGTGTGTGGTTTCATTGCATCTTGTACAAATTCAGCAAGATTACAAAAAAACTAGTTAATTATTACTAATGTAACATGGGGTTTATTTACTCATTGCTTTTCTCGGCTGATGTTCGCTACTTTGTTAAATAAATCTCCACCTGGGAACGTGTAGCAACGTTGTCCGTCAAGCAGTATAAATGGAACTAAGTTCATGCAAAAAAGCAATTATATATAACCAACAAAGAAGCTAAATATATGTTACGTAATCTGAACTAAACAAGAGTAATGATTTTTAGTACTTTTCCGTGCTGTTGTGTAATAGTCCCTTTACTAGTTGCGGATTGTTTATCGAATTTAACGCTGCTGTTATTCGAGGTGGCGACACTTTTCTTTAAGCAAAATGAGCAGTTTTGTCACACAACACTAATGTATTTTTTCCTGTCAAAATATTTCATGAAAGTCGTTACGAAATAACCAGGCTTCATACATCAGCAGATAAGAATTTGTATCACGTAAGATGCTGTTTGCACTGGAATTTATTACCTCAGAGAGGGTCCTGGGCCACCAATACACAATTATTATCGCAATTATGACCAACAACATTTATGACTGTATAGAAAATCAATTTAAAACTGTCGCTGCAATATTTCACTAAGATGGCGGCTAACATAAGAGAATCACTTATCGATTCTGCTTCAGACTCTGTTTTACTACTAACAAATAATATATATTTAATCTTTTTGTACCTTCACTACATGCATTAGCATTTGAAAATATTTCTCTCTGTGTAATCGCTTATTATTCAGCATGTACCAATAAACCGCGCTGTAGATCAATAGCGCTAATGGCTGCGCTCCTTTGTATCTGAGCAGAAAACTTAACATTTATATAGATCGAGAATTACAATGAAATAAAACTCCAAACAAAGAAGATACACTTCAATGACACATAAAATCTATTTTTCAAGTATTGGCAATAATTATTTATTATTTTATAACGATGAATTTCTTTTTATGACGAGAATACGATTAATGTTCATTCACATTTCACACACAATGCTGTCGTAAATATTATTCTGAATAAAATATAGGCGTGGATATTACAATTGATGTGTGGTATTTTAAGCTTGTTGCAATTTGGAACCTGAAATCAGGGTGGAGTAAGCCTCTCAGGCATATTAAGTAGAATTATGAAAAGGAAAATTGTAATTTATTCTTTTTATGTGTGCTTCAGATAACGTAAATGTACTATTGCAATAACTTGGGTGAGAGATAAATAATGTATTTTTTTGAAAATGTGTTATTATTGTTGCAGTTTTCCGATCTCCTTTACCATCAGGTATGCGGATGCTGATTCTGGATTCCAGTCGATTGTGCAGATGGCGAATACTGTGCTGGGACATGTTATGACACATCTGGATTGACCTGCTGTAAGAGTAGTTGGTTGACAAGTACATGAGTTACTTCTTGTTCCATCATATCCCACATGTGCTCAATTGTAGACAAGTCCAGAGATGGTGCTGGACAGTGAAGTTGAAAGGTGGCTTTCATTTGTGACATTCATTTCGCAGGTTATTGGCTCTGAGCACTATGGGTCTCAACTGCTGAGGTCATTAGTCCCCTAGAACTTAGAACTAGTTAAACCTAACTAACCTAAGGACATCACAAACATCCATGCCCAAGGCAGGATCCGAACCTGCGACCGTAGCGGTCTTGCGGGTCCAGACTGCAGCGCCTTTAACCGCACGGCCACTTCGGCCGGCTTCCGCAGATTATTCTGCATATTTGGAGTAAATAAACCCATATAATGGTTAATTAGTCTTATTAGGTGGATTAGAAAGAGAGATACGTGGTGATTAGACACATGTCTGAAATAATACGGGCTTAGTTGCATGCTGTAGGTGCAAGCAAAGTGGATTTGCCAGTGGAGGCGGGGAGGCGAAGGCCGGTGAGCGCCGGAAGATCATTGTGCAGGGGCCGCAGGTCCCAGGGGATGCGGCCAGTAACCTGCAAGCATCAACAGGAACGCCGCCGGGTGCCAGGTGAGAGAGAGAGAGAGAGAGAGGGGAAATGTCGAGCAGACAGAGAGCGTCCAATGTGCGCGCTGGCGCCTCCCGGTCGCGCGCTGTTTTAGCGGCAAATGGGCTGAGCTCTGATTGGGCAGTTGATAAGAAAGTGCGGCAAATGCTGAGGGTCAACGCCCGCTGTTTGGACAGAGAAATTTTTTGGATACGTGGAGAAATTGTATCACTCCGCGAGGGAGATGTGGGAGGCCTTTGCAGCGTCGGGATTAGCTGATTAGAGTTTGGCGGCAAGATTGTCGCAAGAGCATCGTGCAGAGAGCGACAGGTTGGAGAGCGTCTTGTGCCGTGAAAGCGGACGGTCGCAAAGTTCGGTAGCTCTGAGATAGGAACTTAGATTCTGAAGACTGTGCTGTGTATGATCTAGAGTCTGCAGCTACAATGGACATCAGCGTCCACGATAGGCATTGCATTGACTATTAGTATAATTGCAGTTGATTCCGCCTTGCCCGCATCTCGTGGTCGTGCGGTAGCGTTCTCGCTTCCCACGCTCGGGTTCCCGGGTTCGATTCGCGGCGGGGTCAGGGATTTTCTCTGCCTCGTGATGGCTGGGTGTTGTGTGCTGTCCTTAGGTTAGTTAGGTTTAAGTAGTTCTAAGTTCTAGGGGACTGATTACCATAGATGTTAAGTCCCATAGTGCTCAGAGCCATTTTTTTTTGATTCCGCCTTATAGGCTGGCAGTCACCATTGAACATAGTCAACCAGTGCACAAAGCTATCATACTGGGATTGCACGTCAGTACAAGACGCACTGGGCTGCACCTTAAAGGTTGTTGAGCCAGTCTTGAAAGAGTTGCATACCATTTAGAGGAAATGTAGGGCTTGTGGTATTAGCAGTTTCTGAGTAGTTTATTCTGCTTAAGATATTGGACAGACTTATTTTAATTCAGTGACTTCGCAGCTGCAGTCGTCGCCCCAGCAGTATCGACGGAGCCAGCACGCTGGTAGACGGTATTGTAAAACTTGCAGCAGCGGCAGTAAAGTTCAGAAATAGTTGTCGGATCGTGTTCTTGCTATCCATTGAGCATCCGTGCAGTTTTGCTTACGATTCGTTATTGGTTATTTGTCTTTTTGCATGTTGTTTGGTTTGTTTCTTGGTGGTGGTGTCAGAAGTGCGTATTATTTCAGACACAAAAGGGATTATAGGAAAACAGTCATATCGCATTTACCATTTGCTTATCCAGGGGCATAATTAAATCTAACTCCACATCAACTTAACAAAAGAGATTATAGGAACGCAGTCAGATTGCATTTACCATTTGGTTATCCAGGGGCATAATTAAATCCAACTTCCCATCAACTTAACATTAAGAACTAAGAGCCAGTATTACCAGTGTAGTATATCTAAGAACAGTTTACAATTTGTTTAATTTGTTTTCATTCATGATTTGTTCATTATTATCTAATTTCTATCGTGAGATAATTTACAATAAATACAAGTTATTTACAATATCGCTTTTGATTCAGTAATCAGTGGTAGTTAGCCGTCACTGTCACAGTAAGACATCTTATTCGTGTTTAATTTCATCTACTACCCCGCAAGAAGAACTCCTACAAAGTTGCTACACATATTGCAGAACACATCGAGTTTCACGGGCAGCGTGTGGCTCAGCATTATCCTGTTGGAACAACACATCACTTTCCTGTGGCAAGAACAGCAAAAGAACGGATGTAACAACATTCTGCATTTGCTGAGCGCTGGTTAGCGTCCCCTCGAGATAAGCCAAAGGTGAACGAGAGTTGCAGCTAGCCGGCCGTGGTGGCCAAGCGGTTAAAGGCGCTACAGTCTGGAACCGCGCGGCCGCTACGGTCGCAGGTTCGAATCCTGCCTCGGGCATGGATGTGTGTGATGTCCTTAGGTTAGTTAGGTTTAAGTAGTTCTAAGTTCTAGGGGACTGATGACCTTAGCAGTTAAGTCCCATAGTGCTCAGAGCCAGAGTTGCAGCTCATCATACCCCACACCTTAAGCCCTGGGGTAGGGCCAATGTGTCTTCAACGAATGCACTCTGCGAGGCAGAGCTCGCCTTGTCTACATCGAATGAGCCAACTTCCATCACTTGCATGGAGGCAGAATCTGCTTTCATCGCTGAAGACCATGGCGCGTCATTCAGTCTTCCAAGTGATCCTGGGACGGTACCGGTCGAGCTATAAACTCCGATGTTAAGGCGTGAGTGAAAGATGGGCTAGAGGTGTGTGTGTCCATAGTCCCACTACAAGTAAACACTTCGCAACAGTTCGGGTTGACACGTCTGGACTCACAACCCCTCTTGTATGTGCTGCAGTTGCTGTACGACCTGCCACTGCTGCCCTTACAATACGAAGATCATGGCGGGCGTCTGTGCCGCGTGGACGTCCAGAACCTCATCTACAGATGTGAGAACGTTCACGTGAACACTGGTACCAGCATAGTTGCACAACTAATGTAGCACGTCGAACTTGTTTGCCAGTTCTCCGAAAGGACTATTCTGCCACTTGGAAGGCCACAATTTGACCCCTTTCAAACTCCCTCATTTGGCTATAGAAAGCTCGTATCTCTGTGGCCTGTTTGTCTGCTTGCTTCACACGTTTGCACCACACAGTGACTTCTGGCTGTAAGCATTCTCTGTTAAAGGGTAGACACAGATGCGCTGTGGCAGGTATGCCATTACGCTATATGTTGGTTGGTATAAACCATCATTGGATCAAAATCGACGTCATCTTTCCAGGCGTACTTTTATTTATGGCAGTGTATATATACACTGAAGCGCCAAAGAAACTAGTATAGGCATGCGTATTCAAATAAAGAGATGTGTAAACAGCCAGAATACGGCGCTGATGTCGGCAACGCATATGTGAGAGAACAAGTGCCTGTCGCAGTTGTTGGATCGATTACTGCTGCTACAATTGCAGGTTATCAAGATTTAAGTGAGTTTGAACGTGGTGTTATAGTCGGCCCACGAGCGATGGGACACAGCATCTCCGAGATAGCGCTGAAGTGCGGAATTTCCGGTACGGCCATTTCACGACTGCACCGTGAGTAACAGGAATCCGGTAAAACATCAGATCTCCGACATCGCCGCGGCCGGAAAAAGATCCTGCAACAATGGGACCAACGACGATTGAAGAGAATCGTTCTAAGAGATAGATGTGCAACCCTTTCGGAAATTGCTGCAGATTTCAATTCTGGGCCATCATCAAGTGTCAGCAAGCGAGCCATTCAACGAAACATCATCGATGTGGACTTCCGGAGCCGAAAGCCCACTCGTGTACCCTTGATGACTGCACGACGTAAAGCTTTATGCCTCGCTTGGGCCCGTCAGTGCAGACTGTTGATGACTGGAAACATGTTGCCGATGGCCACCAGACTCCCCAGACATGAACATTGTAGGGCATATCTCGGATGCCTTGTAATGTGCTGTTTAGCAGAGATCTTCACCCCTCGTACTCTTACGGATTTATGGACAGCGTTGCAGGATTCGTGATGTCAATTCCCTCCAGCACAACTTCAGACGATAGTCGAGCCCATGCCGCGTTATGTTGCGGCACTTCTGCGTGCTCGCGGCAGCCCTACACGATATTCGGTACATGTACCAGTTTCTTTGGCTCTTTAGTGTACATGTCCTTTGATAACAAATATTTTGTGCAAGATGTTTAGCTCCCAATGAGAATCTCTAAAAAATGATTGCAATAGAACTGTACAGTTGTTGTTGAAAAGAGACCTTACAATTTCTCTCTCTGTGCCACTTTCGCCATGTTAAAGTGACTGTTACGAAGGCAGTTAGACTTGTTATTTTATATTGATTGCAACACTTCGGCCGACAGATGAAGCTTTGCGTATCGATGTAAAAGATCTTTGGGTATGTCAAATGAGTTCTGGCAAATCATAATGGAAGTGCTACATTTGGTGTTTGGATAGATTCAGTATACACACACCAACATAAAGAGGTTTCGTGAACTCTACCGAAACCTTATCAACCACCAGAGTGACGAATTCTTAGTTGGAGATTGGTATACGTTTTTGCGCCATTATGCCCACACCATTCCATTGTTAAATGAATTTTGAGGTGCTGTACTGTTTTCGCAAAAACTGCTTTACTTTTAAGTTTGTATAACTCTTTCTCAGAACCACACATCATGAGGGTCCTGTTAGTGCTGTTAATGCATTTTTTTCGACCAGAGTGACTGCTCGAATTTAACATACACTCCTGGAAATTGAAATAAGAACACCGTGAATTCATTGTCCCAGGAAGGGGAAACTTTATTGACACATTCCTGGGGTCAGATATATCACATGATCACACTGACAGAACCACAGGCACATAGACACAGGCAACAGAGCATGCACAATGTCGGCACTAGTACAGTGTATATCCACCTTTCGCAGCAATGCAGGCTGCTATTCTCCCATGGAGACGATCGTAGAGATGCTGGATGTAGTCCTGTGGAACGGCTTGATATGCCATTTCCACCTGGCGCCTCAGTTGGACCAGCGTTCGTGCTGGACGTGCAGACCGCGTGAGGCGACGCTTCATCCAGTCCCAAACATGCTCAATGGGGGACAGATCCGGAGATCTTGCTGGCCAGGGTAGTTGACTTACACCTTCTAGAGCACGTTGGGTGGCACGGGATACATGCGGACGTGCATTGTCCTGTTGGAACAGCAAGTTCCCTTGCCGGTCTAGGAATGGTAGAACGATGGGTTCGTGACGGTTTGGATGTACCGTGCACTATTCAGTGTCCCCTCGACGATCACCAGTGGTGTACGGCCAGTGTAGGAGATCGCTCCCCACACCATGATGCCGGGTGTTGGCCCTGTGTGCCTCGGTCGTATGCAGTCCTGATTGTGGCGCTCACCTGCACGGCGCCAAACACGCATACGACCATCATTGGCACCAAGGCAGAAGCGACTCTCATCGCTGAAGACGACACGTCTCCATTCGTCCCTCCATTCACGCCTGTCGCGACACCACTGGAGGCGGGCTGCACGATGTTGGGGCGTGAGCAGAAGACGGCCTAACGGTGTGCGGGACCGTAGCCCAGCTTCATGGAGACGGTTGCGAATGGTCCTCGCCGATACCCCAGGAGCAACAGTGTCCCTAATTTGCTGGGAAGTGGCGGTGCGGTCCCCTACGGCACTGCGCAGGATCCTACGGTCTTGGCGTGCATCCGTGCGTCGCTGCGGTCCGGTCCCAGGTCGACGGGCACGTGCACCTTCCGCCGACCACTGGCGACAACATCGATGTACTGTGGAGACCTCACGCCCCATGTGTTGAGCAATTCGGCGGTACGTCCACCCGGCCTCCCGCATGCCCACTATACGCCCTCGCTCAAAGTCCGTCAACTGCACATACGGTTCACGTCCACGCTGTCGCGGCATGCTACCAGTGTTAAAGACTGCGATGGAGCTCCGTATGCCACGGCAGACTGGCTGACACTGACGGCGGCGGTGCACAAATGCTGCGCAGCTAGCGCCATTCGACGGCCAACACCGCGGTTCCTGGTGTGTCCGCTGTGCCGTGCGTGTGATCATTGCTTGTACAGCCCTCTCGCAGTGTCCGGAGCAAGTATGGTGGGTCTGACACACCGGTGTCAATGTGTTCTTTTTTCCATTTCCAGGAGTGTAGTAAGTTACTCCAATCAGTTCCATCCACAAACTGTGACATTGCTGGAGTTTTCTATAATGCGTTACATATCTGTTTTTATTCTCCAGCGTCATCTTTAACCAGGGGAGGGAGCTGTTTCATGGAATCTGCTGCTCTGGGTATAGCGACATATTGCAGTGCGTCTCATTCAAAATGTTAACATATACCGTATTCACCCCCACTACATATTCTGCATCATATCTTCTGCAGCATCTGAGGAATCATGTAGTCCTACTGAGTCATTATAAGCAGCTGTCGAACACTCCAATAGGCAGTGATTGTTGCTTGACATGCCAGTATAAATTGCTTACACAACCCATTTGTGGGTTATTTCATTTGGTGTGCCTAAGGATGCATTGGTAAAATCCCCCACAAATCCCGCACTCAGGAAAGAAGAGCATGTCGACATCAGTTAAGAGTTGACTTCAGTGCTATTGAGCATACGTTCTCTGAAGGCCCTAATGGGGACCTGTCCTGCATACCTCTTTGCATACAATCCAGAATGTCAAAAAATGTCTGAAAGTGTGTATACATCCATGTCCACGTAAAGTATCGCATAATCCCCTAAATCAGAGACGGTGAACTCCTGTCAGACGCTCACCTCATGTCCACATTCTGCACTTATTATGGTTCAACAAGTTTCTGAAATTGTGCATGCATGAATCATAGTGTGTCCTATACAATTTTGTTGGTAATTTGGTTAGAAAATGAAATATATCTTTCTGTGCTCTGAGGTAGCACACCACTCCGATCATGGCTCAAGGAAAAAAATCACACAAATGCTCGATAAGAAAATGAGTATTATATAACTCAAATTGTGAAAAAAATGGAAGTGTGACATGGTAGTTGGTAGTTCAGGTAACAGGTATCGTGTGCTGCACTGCAGAATTCAACTAAAACATTCATATTTCTTTACGTACCACACGAATGTGTAATAAAAAATGGGGGTTTCTATTTTAAAAAAATGCACTTGATATCCGTTTGAGCTATCTAGCGGGCCAACCATAGCGCCATCTGGTTTCCCCCTTCAAGCTAGACGAGTTTCGTTTTTTGTAGTTTTTTCGTTTGATACTTATTTCGTGAGATATTTGGGCCGGTCACTATGAATGGACCACCCTGTATATTACTCGTCTTTCACTGAGGTTTACTCTTATTGTTTTTCAGAATTTCGAACATCTTACATGATTTTAAATTGTCGCAGGCTTTTTCTAGATCGACGTATCCCATGAGCGTTTCATGACTTTTTTCGTAAATGTTGATACCATTATCAAGTGCAAATAATTTTTCTAAGGCCAAACTTATCGTTATTTAATAGCTTCGCAATTTTCTTTCCTATTCTTCTGTGTATTATTTTTATCGGCAGCTTGAATGCATGAGATGTGAAGATGAATGTACGATAATTTTCGCACCTATCTGACCTTGCTGTCTTTAGAACTGTGTTGATAAAGTTTCTCCGAAAATCTTATGGTATGACGCAAGTGTCTTAGGTTCCACACACCAACTTAAATAGGTATTTGGTTGCTATTCCCCCCAATGTTTTTAGATATTCCGATGGAATATTATCTACCCGTTATGCTTTATTTGATTTCTTTTGATTTCATTGAGGGTTGTTTTGACTTTCCTATACCCTGAGTCGGTCCTTCCAACCATCATTTCTTTTTCGATTTCTTCACATTTTCCTGCATGCATTTCTCCTTGGCTGTCCTAAACTTCTCATTTATTAGATTCCTAGGCGATTTATATTGCTATGTTCCTCGCCTTATCTGAACATTTTTGTACTTCCTCCTTTTGTTGATTAATAGAAGTGTTTATTTTGGTATCCAAGCTTTCTTTGGAGTTGCCTTCCTAGTACTTGTGTCTGAGTGTCTAACATCTGTGACTGCCCTTTCTGTAACTGTCTACTCGTCTTCAACAGAACTGCCTACTGTGATATTCACTATCAAAGTATCCACATCGTTATCGAACTTCTAAGGTCTCTCATCATTCCTCAGTACTTCGATATCCCACTTCCATCGGACTGATCCTTCTGTACGTTTCTCCTACACCTATCATTCTATATCTGGGATCTGTATCTGCTCCAAGGTACGCCTTACAATCCAATATCAGATTTCAGAATGTCAGCTGGGATCTTTTAATGTCGCGGGGTCTTCTGGAAGAATACTGCCTTCTATTATCATCTCAAATTTAACGCGGAACTCAATTAACATTTTTTTCTCATCCTAATGTAGCCTGTATTCTGCTGTAACCCTTTCTTCTACTGATTCACCTAACATGATGTTCAAATAGCCCATGATTATTAGATTTTCATGTCCCTTTTCATACTGAATTATCCCGCCAATATCCTCATATATTTCATCTCATCATCTGCTGCTTTCGACATTGGCACGTATACCTGAACTATTGTTGTCAGGGGTAGTTTGCCGTCGGATCGTATCACTGAACTGTCCACAATAACTCTCGCTCTGTCCTACTTTCCTATTCGTAAAGAACTCTAGTTACGTCACACCATTTTTGCTGCTGTTATACTATCCTATATCTGTCTCATCAGAAATCCTTATCTTCTTTAAATTTTGCTTCACTGACCCGCACTATATCTAGACTGAGCCTTTGCAATTCCCTTTTGAGTCTTTCTAACTTCCCTACTGCGTTCAAACTTCTGACATTCCTTTATCCAACACGCAGTATGTATTCGCTTCGTTGGCAGTTATACCTTCTTTCATGATAACCTTTCATATGGCGGTCCCCTCCAGTAGATCCAAATGGGGGCACAATGCGGAATCCTTTACCAATGGAACGACCATCATAACACTTTTCAAAAGCAGGACGCATGTCCTGTGGATACACATTATGTGTACTTAATGCAGTGATTTCCGTTGCCTTCTGCATCCTTACACCTTTGATCTTTGATGATACTTCTGCCTTTAGGGGCAGTTTCCCACAGGAAGGACAAGAGAGTTCCCTGAACTACTCAAAAAAATATGAAACAATATGGGGGCTAATTTTACATGCCTTACGCCACTCTAAAAAGAAAAAAATAATAATTTCCAGTGGTTGGCTGCAACAATTTTTTGTTTATTTTGTTTTTATTAAATAAAGAAAGACAAACAGGGCCACAAAAATGAAATAAATTGTGTAACATTGGACCCGAAAAGGCACCATAACGAGAATACCACGAGGACCGGTTAACTCATCCGATATCATTACGACAAAATACAAGGTTCAACAGGTTGGCGAATACGTCGCGATATCGTGGCAAGCGCAAAAAATTCCAATATGCAGTGGCCATATATTGGTGGAAGCCGAGTGGGTCCCTACCGCACCCTCCATCCACAATGTGCTGAAAGCAGTGGCCTAACAACTATACAGTCCTATTTGAATTTGCTCTCGGAAAGTAGGAGGAGTCTGGACGAAATAGGCGAAAATGCAGTCTCAACGGGTCGAGCTAGAAACACTAATTGTTTTTAAAGTCAGTGTCACTTCGCTTCGTGATCGTTACAGCGTTGTAGCGTGCCTAAGGCTGGACAGCGACTCCACTGATCCGTCACACTGAGACTAATACGAAATTGGCGCTCATTTGCGGATAACAGATTGTGTACCACTTGAGAGCATCATGACGCCACCGCCACTGATAAAAAGAGGAAGGCTAAGATGAAACCACAGCGTCTTCCAAGAAGTTTACGATGATGCACGTTAACCGATGCCGAAAAGTCAGTCTCTCTCCCGCCCATTAACAAAAATCTGCTAGTGAGATGCTGCCTCTGTAGAACGCCAGGCCCCAAATAACTGACAGCAATATAAAATTCTAGGACGTGTTTTAACTGGAAATTCACTCTACCAACCGAGACGTGAATGTGTAAATTGCGTGAGGGATAGCACGATGCGGCGAACAAATAACACAGACGCTTCGCTTTGAATACTGGGGAAGTCTCAACCCCACGAGAGAGCGCGCACGCGCAACCGCCTCGTATCTCAATCAAAAAATGTGATAATTCCATGCAGAACGATTACAAAGCTGTTCTAGTTTCTTAGCCATCATCCCGGGAAGAGGAAAGATCTGAGTGATGTAATATGCTTTGCACAAGACGTAGGTATCCAGAATCTCAACTTTCTGAATCAGATTAAAGAAACGTCGTTCAGTTTAAGCAGTGCTCCTTGTATCTCCCTTTAAACCGACTTTCAATTAATTGCAGCCATTTCGAATGGAGAAAAGGCAACTATGACTCCCAAAGATTTATGTCTATCGATCACTGTTGCCCACGAATTTACTGCATTATCAAAAACCTGTAATTTCATCATCGACATTTGCCTTCGTTGTTGTGGGCACCAGATACAAGGCAAAATACATCCAAAATATCCTTGAGCAATGGAATGTCAGCGGGACCATCATATCATCCGTGTACGCACGCACCGAGATCGTCTCACCCAAAAATGTCCGTCTTTGTAACTGAGCGCGATTCTTCGTAGCAGGGGTTCAAGTGATAGAACAGAAAAGGACACTGAAAGCCGACTTCCCTGACTAAAACCGCTACGAAAGGTAATCGGGTATGACAGCTGGCCATTGACAGCCACCGAAGACTGGATATCCGTAAACCAATTATACAAGACCCTGAGTGCGTCAGTTGTGAAACCAACGGGTTCCTGTACCAGGAAGCCATGGTTGACCCATCGAACGCCTTGTCAAAATCTAAAAGTGCCAGAACACCAGAAACAGAATTAACAGCGGCCATCGATACGATATCTCATTTAGCTACTGCAGTCAGAACAGTACGACAAGGAATACAACTTTGATGATCAGCAACAACTCTCTCGAGCAATGCTGTCAGCGAGCTATCCACCTCCATCACCACAAATCAAAATCTAATAAGGTAATTGGATGAAATTGATCAGTTGTTGCCTGACAAGAACTTTTAGGAATTTACACAATTTTCCAACTTTAAACGAGTCGAGTACAAACCCTCGACTCAAAACTTCGTTCAAAAGAAAAGTAAAAGTAGTATCCAATGAAGGCCAAAAACCCACACAAAACTCATTAGCCGCGCGGGGTAGCCGTGCGGTCTGGGGCGTCTTGTCATGGTCGGGGCGGCTCCCCCCGTCGGAGGTTCGAGTCCTCCCTCGGGCATGGGTGTGTGTGTTGTCCTTAGCGTAAGTTAGTTTAGGTTAGATTAAGTAGTGTGTAAGCTTAGGGACCGATGACCTCAGCAGTTTGGTCCCCTAAGACCTTACCACAAATTTCCAAAATTTCCAAAAAACTCATTAGGCAGACCATCCAACCCCGGCGACTTAAAAGAAGGCCATACACATAGTCACATCGAAAAGCTTCTAAAAACACAGCATTATGAACGGTATAAGTCTACGATCCGGAACCTGAACAAATAAATCGGACGACATGTTGAGAGGAACGAGTACCTCATACAACCCGACGCAGCCAAAATCCTATCACGTATCCCATCACATAAATAAAATATGTCAAGCCTACTGCTAGAAGCAACAGTAAAATAAGAATATTTGACAAGAGTCGGACATTTGTAGATCCAGACATCCTGCAGAATTGGGAGACTGATCTACAGGACCACCATACAGTTAGAACCACTACCTGTCAAAATATTTTGCTGACTTTTGCGTAACAAATAAACCACCTCTTCCTCATAAAACTGAGAATGGTCCAAAGTACCTCCGGTACTGGACGGTGCATAAAGGAGAATCGAGTTCAGGTGAAGAAAACTACATTCTAGTCCTCTATCATTATGAATAATTTCAATCCCTTCTGTGTGGATGCCCGCCCTTCCTAAAAAACAAGGGATTTCCTATCACACTTGGATTTTTTAAATTTCCTGTCATTTGTTTCACTGGCTTATGTCTACTGTGACATCATAGCGAAGGAATTATTTATTTTGATTGTGATAGCTATGTTGGATCATAAATTATCTTAACTGAGTAGTAAATAACATCAATAAGGAAAATAAACTACAGAAACGAGGAAGAAGGTGGTCCTCAGTAGTTAATAAATTATAGAATTAAGGATAGTAGATTACAGCGATAAGAAAAGGAATTGTGCTATCCTAAACAAACAAGGGATAACAGCCAGCGCCCAAGTGGCCTGCAGGGAATAGTGGCAGGGGCGGTGGGGGGGGGGGGGGGGGAGGGAGGAGGGGTATAGGAGGGGTGACAATGAAAGTGAAATGTGGGACTCCACTAAAGCTTCGAGACATTTAACCTGCAGTGTGCGAAGACTGTAGTTCAGGATACATACGGATCTGTGATGTTTCGGTGATGTTTTTCGTACCATAACTTTGTCCTAGTCATTCAAGTCGCAATTTATGTGAATTAGGATTTTAATTTCAATCATTAGCTTGCCCAGAACCACAATGTTGTATTCATGTATAACCTCAGCAGTGATCAAGACTCGTATGTTCATAACAGATGGTTCTTCGAAATCGTTCAGTGCTCCATTCCATAAACTGTGGAGTGAGTCCAGTAGTACGCTGTAGCCACGAGACTTCTCTGAGGTGGAGAAGCCGTAGCAGCAGTGCAGTCCAGTCCCGTACTAAGAAAGAGACTCCAGTTACAAAAAAATTGTATTCCAGTCACAGGTTTATATGGTATACATAATCAAAATTTCAGCAACAGTAATCGTTGGCCTATTTCTTGTTTAATTGATAAGTTGATGAAAGTAATTGGTCAACTTATTCATTAAATCAATTTTCCCTGGTGCAGTAAAGTACTATTTAGAGGACCATCGAGTGGTTGGGGGAGGGTCATTTCTGATTTCCGCCAGTCAATTAAAGACCGAAAGACGGAGAAAATCAGTAAAGTTTGCTACCGTCACTTTCAAATTTCGGCTGCAGAAACTCCGTTGCGTACAGATACAGTTTCTCCCTCGCTCCTTGACCTAGAGCCGCAACAGTTTAACCAACCACAATGCCAGGAGGTTTTGCCGACACGCCGATGGAAGCTGCAGGAACAATCTTCGGTAAAGTCAGCGATAGGAACCTTTATTCCTCGGAGGAGGCACAATAATGTGCTGCGCAAGAATACAAAACCATTGAGAGACGCTCCCCGAACACCATTAAATTGTATTCAGAAGATACCACTTTGTTACAGATAGCAGTGTGGAAGTTATAAAGTTGTAACTGCTAATAATTAAATGTATTATATTGGGAATTACATATATTTGTATTAACAGATTTAATTATTACTATAATATAATGATAATATAAGTAGTTATTTTAAAATAATAATAATAATATTAATTAAATTTTTGCAACACTTAACATACAAACACTTTTGCAACCAGGTAAACTTCATAAATTAGGAGACACATTAAAAGAACTGAAGATTCAAATTTTTGGCACTTCAAGAAACGCGAATGACGGACAATAACTGCACGAATTTCGGTAATTATCGACTTTTTAAAAGTTAAACTGATAAAGGAATAATTAATAATCTGGGAGTTGCTTTTTCAGTCTCCAAAAATATTTTAAATTCAATATTGAAGGTAAAAGCCATCAATAATAGACTAATGACAATTTCAAATGTACAAATAAGGCATACACTTTAATTAAAGCCCATATGCCAGTCAATGAGGATAACCGTAAAAACCCAAAGAAGTTAATGAAGCTTGGGAAACGTCAGAAAGCGTCATTTGGAAAATTCCCTCAAACCATGTTAAAATTTTAATGGGTGATTTTAATGCTTAGTCAGGTAAAGACAAAACATATAAGAAAAACTGTAGGTGGATTTCCTGCACATTACTGGACAAACCAAAATGGCTAAAGACTTGTTGAAATGTGCAAAAGTCTTAATTTTAAAATCATGTCAACACATTGTAAAAGAACCCTTCTAAACAAAAAACTTGGTGGACATCCAAAACGTTTTTTTTACGTACCAATTTCATATTCTGACTACAAAGAAATTTTAAATGTCCAAGTTAGGAAGGGGACTAATATAGACTCTGACCATTATTTAAGGCGAATAAATGTAAAACTTCAACCTCGAAAACACTTCAAAACAAAGAATATTATCCCAAAATTTGACACTGTTACAATAACCCCAACTCTAACAAGCGAACTTGACAAAAAAAAAACAATCCAACAATTGGCAAAGCCTTAAAGAAACGTTCATCGCAACAGTACAAAATCTAATTTCGCTTCGAAAGAAACAAACCCCCTTGAGGGCAAGCGTACTGTGAAACAGCAATTAAGTCTAGGCATAAAGCATTCAGAGATTGGAGTAGTAACAGAACTGAAAATATGTACAACATCTTTCTTACTGTAAGAAAAGAAACAAGAAGAAACATCTAAATTAATCCGACAGACTGAAAGAAACTACTAATATGCCCAACTTTTAGAAATCGAAAAACACTTCCAAAATAACAATACATGAAGGTCTTAGAAAACAAAACAAAACTAACTGGTTACGAACGTCAAATTCCTTGCTTCAAAAACGAAAATGGCTCTTTGGCTCTAACTATTTTGAAAAACTATTTAACTGTCCAGAACCAGCGAATAAATTCCAACCACAGCAAACTAATAACACCAACCCTCACTCTAAAGAACCTGACGAAATCGAAAGAATTAAATAAATTAAGAGACTTTAAAACAATAAAGCATCTGGAGAAGACGATGTAATCGCAGAACTACTAAAATCAGCTGCCACTAACACTATAAAAGATATCACTTAACTAATAGGACATATCTGGCAAACTGAGAAAACATCTGAGGACTGGTAAACTTCCCTAATTCATCCACTGCATAAAAAGGGGGATAGAACTGATATTAATAATTACCGAGGAGTCTCAATTGTCCCGGTCATATAGAAATTCTCTCCAATTTTTACTCGATCGAGCCCAAGAACAGTTAGAATCTAATATTAGAAAACAAATTCTTAATTTAAAACTAATCCTTAGTCACATCTGTGGGTTCTAAAAATGCCTACGACTCAGTTGTACATAAATCGCTATCTCCAAATTTTAAAGGAGCAAGGACTAGATAATAAAACTCTAACACTGATTAAGGAAACGTTAACTCACGCTAGCTCTAAAGTTAAATTCATTTGACAGAGAGATGGACACTCCCCATTACTGTTTAACTGTGTTTTGAAAAAGATGATTACAGAATGGCGAGAACAAAAGTCTAGTAAAACTAAAGATCAATCAATCAAGTTAGGCAGAAGTAATACTAGAGTAGATAGCTCGCCTTTGCAGATGATCTGGCAACTTTAACTAGGGATATTACCACAGCTCAAAAACAAATTGAAATTCTTAAACAAGTTGCGGAAAAATCAGGACTACAAATACAATTCCAAAAAATGGAATATATGACATGCAACAAAAAAGCACCAAAGCTTTTGACCACAAAATATGGAAAAAAGTGTTGCTCAGTTTAAGTACTTGGGGGAAATCATACAATCAAATTGTCTGAAAAAAGCCTCAAATGAAGATCGCTGTCAAAAAATGGCAACTTCATTCCCATTAATATAAAATACTTATAATAAAAAATCACTTTCTAAATTCAGTAAACTTAGGCACTACAGCACTGCAATCAAACCTGAATGTCCTTATGGAGCTGTAACTTTAATTTTAAGTAGAAAGAGATATACTGAAGAAATTCAAAAGAAAAAAAAGAAAGATTATATAAAAAAATTAGGACCCAAAAATTACTGATGGAGGAACTTATAGGCTGAGGAGTAATAAAGAAATAGAAGAATACACAGACATACATTGTCTCATGAGAAAACGAAGGATTAAATTTTATGGTCACATTGAAAGAATGGCACCCAGTTGCTTGACAAAACAGGTAGTAGAATTCTACGAAAACAGAATTAAGACGAAAACTGAGCCAATTAAATGGATCGCTGCGATTAAGGAGGATCTTAAAGTAGTCGATGTAGCTCAGGCAGACGTTACAGACAAAACATTCAGGTAAAAGGTATTTGCTTGGAAAGTTGATCAGAGGGAAATTAGAAAACGGATTGGAACACCTTGGTCTGATGAAAGAAAGAGTCTTCATTCTGAAAGGATGAAACAAATTTGGACACAAAGGAAGGCCAGCCATCAAAAGTGACATTCATGAATTGTACCTCGCGTGGTCCCATTGCACCCATACGTGAATTACATAGTTCTATATATCATGCATTAAAAAATAAGTTACTTAAAATTAGGTATTTCCATCATCTTGGAAGTAGCCTTATGCAGATTCAGTTCAGTTTTAGTTGCGATGCTTCAAAATAGGATGCTCATGTGTAATTCAATAGTTTCCTTAACGCGATTGTGCCTCTTGCACTGTGAGCATCTGATACCAAGGTTCCTTCAATGTTGACGTGGTAAGATTTGCTGCTGCCACTGTTTTTGCGTTCTTATCCGCAGCTCACCTTGTCTGTTGCGGTTTATCACCAAGAGTTCACACAGTTCTCCAAATAATACTCTCTAGCAATTGGACGCTTTATGATGTGTGATTTACATTTTTGCACGTATTTTTCTTCCCTACAGCAAAACGGCTGCATGCCAAGCAATCCAGAATTATGTGTTTATCTCGTTCCACTTCTGTAGAAAGAACACCTCGCTGATATTCTCTTTCAGACGGACAATATACTTTGGTTTTTTGATATTTCTGCCTGTTATTTGTCTGTAGTTTTCTTCCTGTCACTTCATTCTTTGTATCTTCAACTGGGCATTGGAAACAAAGTAAGAGAACAGGTCTAATGTCTCCATGACCAGCCAACAGAAGGTTGGCAGGTGAGAATTATTTCACCAGCTAATATGAAAACGGTAAAAGGGAGAACTAGTGAATACTTTAGGCATTTCCTCCTGAAAGAAGTTACAGCATCTTCAAACAGTGGAAAGTGACGAACATCAGCCGGCAATAATCATGCTGATACAGTGAAGGTGTTCTCGAATCATCGGCTTACTGATTGAAGAATTTGGTAGATATATTGGTTCATGCCATAAAACTATAATGGGTATTACGAGAACACTATGGTGACGCAAAAAATTTATCCAGAGCTGATAACCTGCGACCAGGCGAATAGTTGTATGATGTACAAGTGAAATCTTTTTGAGTAAAGAATGTCAATAGGGTGGTGCCTGTGCTGAGATACTGATCTGCAATAACGATACAGAATCGTGTTTCTGATTATAAAATGAAAATATCATAAAGTATTTTGCAGTAACGATGGTTTCTAATACACTTCTTCCGCAAATTTTTACATACCGTCTGTCCAAAAAGTTCCGAGACTAATTTCATTTCTGGCCTATAAGCGACGTCAGTGCAGTAATTTCAGTGGCAGTTTAAACTAACAACAGTAAACAAGAGCTGTGCATTCGACAAATCAGTGAGCAATTATGGGCATATTGTTAAGTAGTCGATGTGAGACCTTGTATGTCAGCGATGCTCTGCCATAAATCACGCATCACATCACACATCTAAATCAAGCGTTCGTAAGAGTCTCCATAATGTTTTGAAGAAGTGTGTACAAAGTTTGCCCCGTATATCTTCACTCCCGAACAAACAGGACGATGCGAGGACGCCTGCTGTGAACTGACTGAAATGTAAAGCGCGGACAATTATTTTCTGGAAAAAATCGTCGCAGGTGACGAAATTTGGTGTTATCAATACGAACCTGCCACAAAACGACAACGTTGAGAAATCCATATGAAGGTTCAACGCTTGACATTCAAACCGAATTGAAGAACATCCCAAAGAAGGACTTTTCTGGCAGTATCACACGGTTTTATGAACGTTCTGTGCGTTGTGCTCCAGTGAGGGAAATCTACGTAGAAGACATGAAACAATAAAAACCACCGTCTTAACGTTACTCTATTTTTATAGTCCTCCATTTTTTTATTAATCCCGTTTCGAAACATTGTAGACTAACAGGGCATTACTTAACTTGTTGACAATGTCCTTGATGACTGTTTTTTATTTCAGGAACTTAAATCCATGTTAAAATGAAAGCAAGAGATAGCCATACCAAAATGCAAATTACGGAGGTTTTATCGACATCTTAAGACGCATGAATTGCTTCGACATTTTCAAAGACCAATGCGACGGGTGTAAGCGAAAGGCGTTCTTTGAACGATATCCGGTGGGAATACATTGTTTAATACATTTTAATGAAACCAGCTCTGCAAGTTCTGGAACAAGTCTGACACACGCAAGAGTTAATTAGAATTATGTTAATACCTCCAGCTGCTGACGGGCGTTGATATATATCAACGGGGACAGGTGAAAATGTGTGCCCGACCGCGACTCGAACCCGGGATCTCCTGCTTACATGGCAGACGCTCTATCTTTTTTTTATCGTTAGTTTTGGTTGTTGCAGACGTCATATGACCTCCGTTAAAGTTCGTTTGGTAACCCTTCCACTCAGTTTTTTGTTACAGATGCCAAACAGCTCTCTGACCGAACACGCTGAGCTACCGTGACGGCAAAATTAGTGCCACTGTCCATCTGAGCCACCGAGGGCACAGAGGATAGCGCGACTGCAGGGACTATCTCGCACACACCTCCCGCGAGACCCACATTCTCACCTTGTATGTCCACACACTACATTCGTAGTGTCCCACCCCAACACACTCATTACTCGTGGAAGACATTCTTACCAATTCGCGTAAGAGTTTGGGGAATATGTGTGCATCCGCACAGAAGAAGAAGGTCATGGCCGATATTGCCAGAACTATATACTTGTATGGATATGGTGTCTGTTCTTTCTGACATGTCCGAAAGAACAGACACCATATCCATATGAGTATACACACAGAGTTGTCTGATCGCTGTTTTGATGTTATGAGATTAATCTGTACCGTTCACAAACGTGCAAACATATTTTCATCGTTGTCTCGAAATCTCATTATAGCAATTTGCAGAAAAAGCTACACTCACACACCGGGAAAATGAAAATAACGATTTAAGTTTTCAACATTTTTTTTAACCCTTGATTGTTAACACGTAGGTATGTGTTCAATGACTTAAAAAATTACAGTTATTTAGTAAATAATCCCGTCCTAACTATTTACGTACGCACACAAATGCAGACTGCTGGAATATTTCTGTGATGACTTAACGCCCAGCGAGAAAACGCTCACTACACTCCTTTCGAGTAGCCTAGCCCAAAAAAGTATTAATTTAACTATTTTACTAATGCACTTTGTACATACAGCAATTGGAGAAACAGAAATAGTTATACCTATCGATGCACGAACACACATAAAATCATGGGTAATAGCAACTCTATGGTGCCAATTTCAATGCAATCTGAAAGTGCTCGACTTCTCGAGTACAGGTATATGTTACGATCGAGAACTGCAGGTCTTCAGCACAAAACTATAATGGTGGACTCGACAAAGGACTACAGCTGCACACGACCTCGTGATTTAAGATCTGTGTCTCCTTTGTTGTTGTTTCAGAGAAAGTGGGCTACGTGTTGTCCCAGGGTTTATCGCTCTCTCACGCCACAATAGAGGCGCCGTACTCACACGTAGGGGCACGTAGGACTGCCTGAGAGGCGTGAAGGATGGTCTTGCCTTGACTCCTTTCTTCTCGTCTCCGCAAACGACAAAACCAAGCTGCCGCAACTTTTCAAGGCTACAACTAACGCCACTTCCTGCCGTTAACGATGCCTTGATCATGCTATCTCCGCATCACTTTGTGCTTTCCACTGCCGATGAATTTTTAATTTCTAACGATATAATTACTGTTATTTTTAGTTATAATGTTGATTACTTCGTTAAAAACCATGGATACAACAGTTCGTGTGGGAGTGTGAGAATCACTGAAACAACGGTACTTACGTACAGCGTTTCGTCAACAGCACAACGAAACCGCAAAACAGCAAGCAGTGATATTAAAACGTGATCATGTTTCTTACCACTGGTTGGACAAACAGGCATTATGTAATTCTTTTGTTGTGGATGTGCGTTTGAAATCAGATTTTGTAATATTAGTTTAAGTATCAGTTCTTACTGTAGTATACGTTGAAACGTCTTAAAGTGAGCCACTCCATTGACTATAATGAGCTACCCTCAGCCTTGCTATACTTACTTGCACCTCTGTTGGTCGCTACATCTGTGCTTTAAATCCTGGCGAGAAGAATGAGCAGCGGAGAGTTTCATGAAACATCCACACTGGTACTTTAATCAGCGAATATTGTCATTCCTCAGCTTATGTTTTGCATTTCATACATCTATGGGTCTAAGTGTATGTATACAGTCCTGAGTTTCCTTTTCACATTTGTTTATTACGTTTGCATGTTATATTTCTGTGTTTCCCTTTCTCATTCTTTGTTTCGACTGCTAGAGAGAGTGTCTGTGTGTGGTACTTGCATGTACTTTGCTTCTTGGGCAGCGATTTTTTGAATGGTAGTGACAGTGAAGCTAGCTTTTATGTAGAGGTGAAGAAGCTTCAGCTGTACCAAAGAAACATTAGAGGAGACTGGTCAGCAGCTATTGCAGAGGTTGGACCATTTCCGCTACTGACTGTGGATCTCCCTCCGGCAGCGCGGGACAGCAGATGTAGGTTGGGCCGTTGGAAGGTGAAGTTATCTGCTCTGGTGTTATGTAAGAGTGTTATATAAGTTTAGGGAGTTGGACTGTGTAAGGATTTGGTCAAGGTCTCTTAGAAGTATAACCGTGGTAAAACGTACCGGAGTATCTATCTCGTATTTAATTTAGGGACTGCGACGATGCTTATTAATATTTCGGTTATTTAACGCGATTCTCTGCTCTAGCGCTATTAACCATTGTAGGATGCTTGGTCCAAACTATTTCTCGCTTTAGTTAGTGCGAATCTTTCACGTGCGAGTGCGTTGTGTGTGTCTGTGTTATGCGTTCATTGTGTTAGAATTCGTTTTCCATGTTCTTTTTCTTGTTCTTGTGCTAATCCAGGATGAGGCCTCATGGCCTGTCCAGGCATCACCATCTCTTCCTCGTCCTTCCCACATTGCTTCTTCTAGCAGGATTGTATTCCACTACTTGTTGAGCCACTCTGTGAGGTGAAATACGCAATAAATGCTCTTTCCAGTCTTGCTTTCGTTAGATTACTTTCTCAGTTAATGCCGGAACCCCTCAGTTCTTTCCTTATTCATTCATATTTTATTCTGCCTTCTTTCGTGAAGCTTTCACTGATCTCATGAACTTAATTGCGGATGTTTCGAGTTGTCTTAGGTCTTTTGCTCTTAATGTCCAATTTTCTGCTCCATATAGTTCTGCGGGAAGTGCCGTGACGTTATAAAATTTCGTTTGAGCTATTCTGTTTGTTTTACCCTTCAATATTCGTATCGTGTCATGTATGTGTTGATAGGTGTTATTTTTTTTTCTTTTTTTTTTTTGTCTTTCCCTTCTTTAAAAGTTCTGTCACATCCTAGGTACTGATAATGAGGCACCTGTTCTTTTATTATTGGGTTATTGATGATTATCTTATCTTGTGTACTAAAAAGGCCATTGGTTTTGTTTTTGTTGTTGATATCATTACATTATAATTTAGGCTTATATTGTTTAATCTGTTTACCGCTATTTGTAATTTGTTTTCAGTGTCCTGTGTGATTACCCGCTCGTTGGCATAAAGCACTGTAATTAAAAATTTGCCTTGAGGTATTCTGTCCATCATCCGTTCCCTGATCGTCGATGTAGACGTTAAATAGTGACATACTATAGTCTTACCTTACTCCTTAGTTTACCTCTATTTATGGTGTTAACTTTTTGCCAGTATCTGTCCTTATTTACGTGTTTTTGTATAAACCTTGGCACGCTTCTATCAGGTATCTGGGGAAATTTCTTTTCTCCTTTATTGACCTGAATTTTTTTCGTGGTTGTGGTCAAATGCCTTCTAAAAATCAATAAATGCTAGTTGTGTCTGCAAATTGAATTCTTGTCTTTTTTGTAATTTTTTTCTGGGTGAAAACATTATCAGCACAAGATCTTTCTTTACGTAAGCCTGCTTGCTGGTCTGATAAGATCAAATCAGAGATATTTCGAAGCCTTTCATTAAATATTTTGCTGTAGATTTTATAAGAAGCATCAGAAGACAGATTCCCATGTAATTGGTTGTTACTTGTGTCTCCTTTTTTACTCAGTGAAATGACTATGAAGTACTTCTATTCTTCTGGTATGTCATCTGTATTGCCAACACATGTTATATAGATGAGTTCTAGAAATTTTGTATCATAAATTATCAGTTACGAGTTAATTTCACGTGCTTTTCAATTTTTTTGTTTTCATGAATGCCTGTTTTAATTCTGACAAATCTATTGGATCTATATCCTCTTCTCCTTTGTCTTCCGTTGGCTCTTCTGCTTTCACGTTATACCACAATTTCGTGTTGTGATTTATCCAGTCTTCTGAAGAAATGATATTTATATTTGCAGTACCTTTTCTGTTCTTTTTAGCTGTCTTATCAGTTTATATGCTTTTTCCTCTGAACCAAGTATGTCATATTCAGTTTTGCTTATAGATGTATCCTATGAGGATCTACTATATCTGTCTGTCTTATTATTTTTTGCTTTCATTTATTGTTTCAGTGTTTTTTTTTTTTTAATTCCCTATCAGTTTCTGTAAGAACTCCCTGCACTCTCTATTTTCCTTTTCTAAGGCTTCTTCCCTCTCTTCATTCCAAATCTTAAATCCCCTCTTTCGGTTCATTTCGGGTTCTTTATCCAGTACTTCTTCAGCGACCTGTGTTATAGTATTTTTAATGTTTGTCCATTCTTCAATTACATCTCCGCGTGAAGACATTTGTTGGAATAGCTTAGTGAGCCTACAGTGATACAGATTCCTTAAACTCTCTTCTTGGTGGAGATGCACCTTTGTTTTGGTTTCTTTCATTTTTCTTTTTGTTCTGTTTCTTAGACCTTTCCCACAGTTGGATCTTTGATTTAATGAGATAGTGGTACGTACTCACGTTTCTTCCCCTATATATCATCCTTGAAGCCAGATTTTTATTTGCTATCATGTAATCAGTATGAGATTCGTGGCCTCGTGTAGAAATGTGAATCCATATACATCTTTCTTCTTAAAAATGTATTAGTTACTTTCAGTTTATTAAAGGCGACAAACACACTCACTTATTAACGGTGTATTCTACTTTGTTGCCCTTCAACTGGTGGATGGGTTCTTCACGTTTTCTTGCATTTAAATCTTCCATCAAGATGCCATGGCCGGTGTTGTTTATTTTATTCAGATGTTTCTGCAGGTCTTCGTAGTACAGATCTGTTTCTTCTTTGTTTCCTTCCTCTGGTGTGTAGGTACCTATAACTGTCAGATGTCCTCTATCAAATTTCAGTCTCACTGTGATAATCCTTTCGCCTATTAGTGCATATTGCCGTATGTTGTCTTCCCATCTTCTGTCCGTCAATACTGCCATTCCACTACATGCTTTTTGCTCAGATGCTATTCCACTATACAAAAAAGGTAATCTACTTCGTTTTGGCTTCTGTTGGGTTGGGTTGATTTGGGGGAGGGGACCAGACAGCGAGGTCATCGGTCTCATCGGTTTAGGGAGGGGCGGGGAAGGAAGTCGGCCGTGCCCTGTCAAAGGAACCATCCTGGCATTTGCCTGAAGCGATTTAAGGAAATCACTGAAAACCCAACTCGGGATGGCCGGACGCGCATTGAACCGTCGTCCTCCAGAATGCGAGTCCATTGTGCTAACCACTGCGCCACATCGCACGGTTTTTGGTTTTCTGTAATGACTGCCATATTGATACAATCTTTGAGTATTTTTTTGATCTCAGTCTCATGGGTACCCAGACCCGGTACGTTCCATGTGCCAACACTGAGCATGTCTTTTTATTGCGTGATTCTTAACGTTTCCCTTGATGATCATCGTCCGTGATGTTTGGTTTTTATTCGAGGCTTATTATGAGGTCGAGAGGTTACCTGCCTTATCGCATAACCCCAACTCGGAGGACCAACCTGTGGCTTATGGGTTTGCTCCCTTAGGAAGGCCGGCATCGCCAAGCCTGAGGAGGCCTTCCTCCCCTATGAAAGATAAAATTAGAGAATGAAAGTGAAAGACATACTCGGGCTTTGCAACCTAGTAGCGTCGGGACCGAAACAAAAAATAACAGTTGACGAAGAGAGGCAGACAGAAAACAGAAGAGATCTGACACAAGTAAGTGGAAGCGATATCAAATTTAGGGTCCATGTGGTTGCCGCCCATTATACTTCCACGAACGAAACCTCCTACAAGGACAACTCCTTGTCTGGCCTCTCAGCTACTGGACAGCCTGGTATGGATGAACCTACCAGTAGCGTAGCTCCCGAAAGCATGACTCAGTGGATCACTGAGACACACAGACCTCCCCAACGTCAAGGTGGTAGTGCATTGAATCCATGTTTCACTTTTAAATTTCTTTTGAGAATTTCGGGTTTCTGGTAGAGTGTGAATTTGTAATAGACCCCGTGATCCTCATGTGGTGCATTAGAGCCTTCCGCTCAGTAAATCTCATCTTCTCTTTCTGTGATATCTTTTTATAACTTTCCATGTGTGTAAAACATTACTTTATTTGAACAACTTTCTTAAATTCGCTTTTCTTTGTATTGGTTGGCTAAACTAGACCACGTCCCCTTCTGCCACGTGGAGAGGCTTCAGCTCAACTTGAATTTAGAACCGCATGGGAATTTCCTTTCATCCTTATATTTCCGTATCTTTTGTACCTCCGATATGGAGAATTTCTACGCGAGATACCGACCATGCGGTTGAACAGTAAAGCCACCAGTTCCCCGACCCATCATGTTTGAATCTGCTGTGTAAATTTATCCTTATGTTCTCTTCTTTCTGTGTGTGTAATTTGGGATGAATGTTAGGGTGGATGTAGATGAGACAATTCCTTCCTTATACCAAATCGATGCTTTTCCCACGTGTTAAGATATAGATTAATCGTTGAAAGACGATAGTAGAAAAACTTTCAGGGAAATTCAGAAATACAGAAACACAAGTCATTTAGAAATGTAAGAAACAGGAAGTGTAGGAAGCGGAATGGCTACATGAAACATGTGAAGAAATCGAAAAACAAAAGATTGTCGGAAGGGCTGACTCAGAATATAGCATAGTCAAAACAATCTTCGGTAAAATTAAAAAGAAGGGCGGTAACATTAAGACTGCAATGAGAATCCCACTGTTAAAAGCAGAGGGGAGAGCGGATAGGTGGAAAGAGTACTTTGAACGCCTCTGTGAGGGGGCAGACTTGTCTGATGACGTGATAGAAGAAGAAACAGGAGTGGTTGCAGAAGAGTTTGGGGATCAAGTATTAGAATCAGAACTTAAAACAGCTTTGCAAGACTTAACATCGAATATGGGAGATGGGATGGATAACGATCCATCAGAATTTGTAAAGTCGTTTGAGGGAAGTGACAACAAAGCGACTACTCACGCTGATGTGTAGAATGTACGAGTCTGGCGATATACCATCTGATTTTCGGAAAAAAAATCATCCACGCAGTTTCGCTGGCCGGTGTGGCCGAGCGGTTCTAGGCGCTTCAGTCTGGAACCTCGCGACCGCTACGGTCGCAGGTTCGAATCCTGCCTCAGGCATGGATATGTGTGACGTCCGTAGGTTATTTAGGTTTAAGTAGTTCTAAGTTCTAGGGGACTGATGACCTCAGATATTAAGTCCCATAGTGCTCAGAGCCAGCCATCCACGCAGTTTCGAAGATTGCAAGAGCCGGCAAGTGGGAGAATTATCGCACAATCAGCTTAACAGCTCACGCATGCAAGTTGCTGACAAGAATAATATACAGAAGAATGTAAAAGAAAATTGAGAATGTGTTAGGTAACTATCAGTGTGGCTTTAGTAAAGTTAAAGGAGCCAGAGAAGGAGTTCCGAATTTGCTGTTGATAATGAAAGCAAGACTAAAGAAAAATCAAGATATGTTCATAGGATCTGTTGACCTAGAAAAGCGTTCGACAGTGTCAAATGGTGAAAGATGTTCGAAATTCTGAGAAAAATGTCGGTAAGCTATCGGGAGAGACAGGTAATATACAATACGAACAAGAGGCAATAGGGTACAATAAGAGTGGAAGCCCAAGAACGAAGTACTCTGATTAAAACGGATGCAAGACAGTTATATAGTCTTTCGCCCATACTGTTCAATCTATACATTGAAGAAGCAATGGCGCAAATAAAAGAAAGGTTCTAGAGTGGAATTAAAATTCGAAGTTAAAAGATATCAGTGGTAAGATTCGCTGATGACATTGCTGTCCTCATTGAAGGCGAAGAAGAATTACAGGAGCTGCTGAATAGAGTGAACAGTCTAATGAATACAGAATACAGATTGAGAGTAGATCGAAGAAAGAGGAAAGTAATGAGAAGTAGTAGAAATGAGAACAGCGAGAAACTTAATATCAGGATTGGTGATCCCGCCGTGGATGAAGTTAAGGAGTTCTGCTTCCTAGGCAGCAAAATAACACGCTAGGGATGTGGCAAGGAGCACATAAAAAGGTACTAGCTTTGGTAAAAATTGCATTCCTGGCCAAGAGAAGTCTACTAGTATCAAAAATGGGCCGTATTTTGTGGAAGGAATTACCTAGAATGTAGGTTTGAAGCACAGCATTACATGGTAGCGAAACATAGAATGTGGGATAACTGGAACAAAAGAGAGCGGAAGCATCTAAGGTGCTACACAAGAATGTTGAAAATAGGTGGATGGTAGGACATGTGTTAAGGCATCAGCGAACGACTTCCGTGGAAGTAGGGGGAGCTGTAGAGGTTAAAAACAGTAGAGAAAGACTGAGATTGGAATATATTCAGCAGATAATTGTGAACGTAGGTTGCAAGTGCTGCTCTGAGACAAAGATTGGCACAGGAGAGGAACTCATGGCTGGCCACATCAGATCAGACAGAAGACTCAAAACAATGTAGTTTCTCAAATAGTTGCTGTGTTATACGAAGACTATCAGGCATGCTTTAGTAACTATTATTGTTGGTAACCGAAGTTACTTACGATTTAATTTCTGAATAAATGTTAAATTGTTTCTAAATCGTGCTACCCAATGTTGCTTGTGCAACCCTTTCAACTTTTGTCTAGCTCCCTCAGAACCACCTGAATAGACTATTTGTCTTCTTATTTAAATATGTTATTTGGTGTGAATACGGAAGTTTTATTTTGAATCTAATCTAATGCTAGCCAGGAAGAAAAAATCAGAGTGTTTCACCATAATCTTAATTTATTTAATTGCTAATCAACTCATAAATTTAATTGACTGCAACTTAATCCATGCAAAAGAGCGCTAGGCCCACGTTGAATCTCACCATTCTGATAGGATGTGTACTAGAAGAACGCGAACGTATAATTCAATAGATGTTGATTCTGGAGGCGTAATAAATATTTGCGAAAGAGAAGGAGCAGAAACATTTAAAATTTATATCATCAAACTGTTTTCATAGATCTACAAGATAAAGCTGAACACCACTGACAACATGTCGGTGGTTGTTAGAGACATTTGGTGAGTATTTCTGTGTAAGGATCTGTAGGCTCCAGCCGCTCATTAGAAAGTAATAATATAATTACGATTCATTCGATTTCTTACCAAAATTACCTTCATTTCCGTGAAAGTACCTTTAGAAAAATGAAAATCCGTAACATGCAAACGCTAAAACGTACAACGCAAAACGAAGAGGAATGCAACACCCTTAGCTGCAAAGGTACTGCGACACACTTGTCATCGTTTGTGGGACAGCTCAGCATATGGTCTTTGTACTGCTCTTCCGTGGTATTCAGTGAACTCAATCATGAGGTGCATCTCGTCCAACACTTCATTAGTAAACCTATTCTTACTGCTAACATTGTTGTTCCAGGACTTGTAGTACTGGCTTCACAAAAACGTGTTAAACAATTTTTAACATTTGAAACAAGGTGTAGGTAAGCTTTTCCATAACACAGCTGATTTTTGTAGCTTTTCTCTGTTCCTTCAACTGTCTTCTGCGGGGGGTGGGACGTCAAACGGCCCGATCTGGAGCAGGAGAAGCACCTCAGGACATTTTAGTTTGCACTGTCTATGCTTTTACAAATAAATTCATAAAAATTTGTCAACATGACCAGGAAGGATTCAGGATTCACACTCAAAGATTATGTGCTGCAAGTTCAAAAACATAACACAATAAATTTTTTTTACATACGAAATCTCATCATTTTTTCACTTACTATTAGCTGCATTTGTTGCTATAGGTACCCTTTTCTCCAGAAGTGAAAGAGATTCTTCGATGAATTTTGCACTATATAGTTAAAAGTCATTTTGAATAAAAGATACACAACTGCAAAATGCATCTCCTTATTGTTATAGCAGTTTGGATCTATAATATCTTCAGGGCACAGCTTGTATATCTATGATTCGTCATCATTTCGATAACGACACGCCTCAAGTTTGTAACACGGCAGGTCAAATCTGCTTTTAAAATACAAGATGTGTTTGAAAATACAGATTGGATAGCTATGTGGATGTAGCTAAATACCTTTAATTGAAAGTCTACTGAAGGGCTTCTCTGTTGTTGCCAAATGCCAGAAACCTTTGAAGAGCAAGGTTTACTTGTCACCTTCTTCCTTATTTAGACGGTCTTACATCCAAAACTTATTGTATGTAGCGAAGTGCTCGCTATTACATGTTCTCCCGCCAAATGAGTTGACATTAACATGCAGGTTGTATGCAAAAAGATACCCAGACAGAGATCATCCAACGCGCCGCACATTTGAAAATATCTACAAACAATTATATGCAACAGGTATGGTCGTAACACGCAAGCGGGTCGATAACAAACCCATCACAGGAGAAGCAGTTGCAGTTGGTGTGTTAAAAAGCAACTGTTGCCGTTGCCACACATGCGTTCACGTGACATCGCTAGAGGCAGTGCAATGAGTCAAATTAGTGTAATGAGCATACTTCGTCACAAATTTCACCCTATCATTTGTCGCTGCATCAGAAATTACATGTAGGTGACTAATAATCGAGTGAATATCTGTCAAGGCCGGCCGGGGTGGCCGAACGGTTCTAGGCGCTTCAGTCTGGAACCGAGCGACCGCTACGGTCGCAGGCTCGAATCTTGCCTCGGGCATGGATGTGTGTGATGTCTTTAGGTTAGTTAGGTTAAGTAGTTCTAAGTTCTAGGGGACTGATGACCTCCGAAGTTAAGTCCCATAGTGCTCAGAGCCAATATCTGTCAATGGGCATCAACAGAGAATGGGTTGCAGTGGTACCTGTTTACCGATGAAGCAAGTTTCACAAACCACGGTGCAGTGAATTTAGGAAACGTGCATTACTGGTCCGTGGTCAATCCTAGCTTGCTTCGACAGGTGGAGCGACAGCGACGGCATAATGTAAATGTATAGTGCGGAGTAATTGGCGACCATCTCATCGGTCCTCACTTCATTGGAGGCACCCAAACAGCTGCAAAATACATAGAGTTTCTACAAAATGATCTGCCAACATTGCTAGACAATGTCCTACTGGAAACGCGTAGACGTATTCATCAACACGATGGTACTCCTGCACATTCTGCAATGAACACTAGGCTGACCCTTGACAGAATGTTCGACGGGTGTTTCATTGGACGTGGCGGACGCATAAATTGGCCAGCCCGTTCTTCTGATCTTACACCATTAGACTTCTTTCTGTGGGGTACATTATAGGACAACGTGTATCGTGATGTGCCTACAGCACCAGAGGATATCAAACATCGTATTGAGGCAGCCTGTGGCAATATTACACCAGGTGTACTACGTTGTGTAAGACATTCATTATGCTGTAACTGCAAATGTGTGCAGCAAATGATGGGCACCACTTTGAACATTTATTGTACTGAAATATCAGTACACACTCTTTTACATTCTGTAAATGTGAACAAAAAACAAATTTGTAAGTTTAACTATGTTCTAATGTTCATTTACATTTGATTTTTAAAAAATGAGTGCCGTACAGTACTCTTCAGAGAAAAAGGCTAATAAAAATGTTAGCATGTGGACGTAACGTGCTGCTCATGTCTCTTCTGTACCTATGCTACAGCGCTGTTCTTATTGTATCGCTAATTAATTCAGTTCTCTCCGATACACACGACTGAACTGCTGACGAGTTACTCAAGCGTCAACTTTACGTTACAAATCACTCAGGATGTAATTAACATTTTACGATGTAAGAAACGGCATTGATTAAGTTTTTTTTTATTTTCACTGATGACAGATTTCCATTAAAAAAACAACATAAGTATGTATTGAAAATCATACTTCCCTGCATTTCTCAATGGTTTGTATTAACCAGTTACACCAGCCTCTCTGCCCATTTTCGGTGTGCGGAATTGATTATTCTGTGTTTGTTGTGGTTTGTTAGGTGTTTCCAGTGGCAATGTTAGGTAACTCAGCCTGTATATGCTAGGACGATGTTCTGTGCCCTAAAGATGCTTTACGTACGAACTGCTACCACAGTGAAGAGGTTCCAAAATCAGTTTCAAGATATTCGTTGGTACTGTATAGCACCGCGAATAGAAAGTATTTAGCCTGATATGGGGTTATACACAAACATTTCTATGGTTTCAGAAGACCAGAAGTCGAGATTTACTTATCAGCGGACGGTACGATTACCAAGGTGACTTTCATAATATGTGAATATAAATTCGCTAAATGCGAAGATCTTGGTGTCAGCTGTGTTACGTATATACGTACTACCTAGTAGTGACATATGTAAATTTGTGCCAGACTGGGTTCGAGTCACAGTACAGAACAAATTTTCATATGCCACAACAGGTAGTACATCTACACCTAAGACAGATGGTGCCAAGATATTCTCCATAGTTCCTGCCACCCTTGTGTGCCTCTAGATCTACCACTCACATGAAATTCACACTCAAGTGGGTAAGCTGTGATCGACTCGTACTTCCTGCAGACGAAAGAGTATCTATTAGTTTACGGACAGCATCCGTTGGAGTGTACAATATCCTTTATAAAGCGTCTCTACATATCCTTTTTATCTTTCATCCTTGTCTTCTTTGCTTAGTAAGTTTCATACTCATTCTCGTACAGTTTATTTACCATTCGTCACATGTTTTTTAAAATTGTGCTGCAGAGCGCATATATCTTTCCTATAATCATGCATGTTTCTATCAATTTGATTTCTTTTCTAGTTATTCCTGCCTCGCCATTTTATGTTTTCCGTCAATAAAAACTTTTGGACTTATGGACCCCTTGTACCTACTTCCTTTACCGCATATTCAAATTTTCTTTTTTCGTCGACCACGTTCCGTAATTCCTGCGAAGTGTTCTACTTTACCTTTTCTTTTTACAATGTTGTTCCTCTGCTGCCTTCACTATTCCACCACTCAAAACTACCCATTCATCAGTTATTTCGTCCTTTTCCCCTGTTTCATAGTCACCTAATAACCTCTTTGAAAGTCTCAAAAATCTGGGGATCTTTCAGCGAATCCTTTGCTGTCTATAATACCCTACAGTTCTGCGATTTCTTCAGTATAAACTTACAGTTCATAACCAATAAATTATGGGCCAGAGTAAGCATCTGAACTGTTTTGGAATTTGAAATCTAAAAAAATGTTCAAATGTGTGTGAAATCTTAAGGGGCTTAACTGCTAAGGTCATCAGTCCCTAAGCTTACACACTACTTAACCTAAATTATCCTAAGGACAAACACACACACCCACACCCGCTGTAGGACTTGACTCTCCACCGGGACCAGCCGCACAGTCCATGACTGCTGCGCCTGAGACCGCTCGGCTAATCCCGCGCGGCTTTGAAATCTAGTGTTGAAGTCTCCGTGTTTCCATTATATAACCTATGTGAAGCCTTGATATCTTTCCAGTTCTCTTTCACATATATAACCTTCTTTCCTGAATCCTTAAACCAAGTGTTAGCAAAGATTAAATTATACTATGTGTAAAATTCAACCACACGTTTTCCCCTCTCATTCCGTTTCTCCAGACCATGCTCCCCCACTATTTTTCTTCTTCTTCTTTTCTCTGCTGGTGAATTCTGTCGGTCATTAAATTTAAAATATTCGCTTCTCTCAATGAACTGAATAATTTATTTTATAGCATTATACTTTTTCCCACTTATTTCCTCATCTACGGACTACTAGGCATGTAAACATGTACTATCATCGTAGGTCTTATGTTTATGTCTTCCTTGGTTACAATCATGGTTTATTATGCAGTATATTGCAGTTCACCCGCATACTACAGCAGTGATGTATTTTCTCGGGAAAAATAACGTCCGTAGTTTTCGTAGCTTTTAATGGTTTCCGAAAGACCAAAAAACATAGCACTGCCATGTTACAAGCGCAATCATTCAATCATGCAGACAATTTTCCCTGTAACTACTAAACGGAGTGCTGCCTCTCATAAGGAAGAATACATTAGACCAGCCTCTCCAAAGATACCCCACTGATGTGATTTCACATACGGTAGGGCTACCTACGGTGTATCATTGAGGCACTCAAGCGTCAGCATGGTGTGTAGTTGGGCTGTACTTCTCTATATACATTCGAGTTCCACCAGTTATGACCAAGACGTTAGCGATACGCCAAAATATTATCTACATCCACAGTGTCTTTATTATCTCTCTTCCGGAAGGGCCAGGATCTACAACTCTCTTATCCTGGGCTTATCCATCGAACGAAGTTACGCATCTTTAATAGGCTGTGTCCATGTTCAACGAGTTAGCTTCTGAAGAGGATATTTTGAACTATATTACCTTTGTGATCTGAAAAAGAAAATCTGTGTAGATATTGCGTGGTAGTTGCAGCAATAGTGCCATCATTTGCTTCCCTGCTTCTTTCATGTGTTAGTGCTATGCTTCAATAGACGCGTGTTCCATCCTCACTAAAGATATTCACAATTGCCCCTTTATTTATCGTACTCCAACCCGTTTTCAAGGACAATATTATCTTTCAGTAACAATTTTTTTGCACCGAGAAACAATGTACTTTGATTAACTTCATTTCCTTTCTTATTCCAAAGTTAGCCTTCATTAACTCATAAGAATAATGAAATTTTGATTTAATTCTAAATTTCTAGAATTATTTTGGATGATACTTCCCTTCACTTTCGTCAGCAGACAAACAAAACTCTCGGATGACAATTTTTTTCACATTGTGCATTTAATCAAGAACCAATTAAGAATAATTGTCTTAATATGTGCCCAGTTCCTTAACAGACGTTATTACTACTAATAAATGCCAACGTTGACGTCTCTCTCAGTTCTGCTTTTTTTGTGAGTTTACAGCTGTCTCAGAACTTGCCCCTTCCTCGAATGACTACTTTGTAGGAGTAACATTTTGTTCCTGTATTGACGAACGTAATCGTTAATGAAAAGCATGGACAGAATGGAGTTAATGAAGTGGGGCGAATACCTGTGCTGACCTGCACGTGCCTGGTGTTTCAAATGCACGCCAGTGGAAACATGTCATATTTCACAATTAACGGTAGTTCTGTCATACTTTACTGTCAGCAGCCTGAAGTTATCTGCTAATTAGAGACATAAATTTACTTAATTAATGGTCCAATAGATATAAAAAGGGAACAGTAACTTCATAAAATGGTCACAGATTAGCACCTGTCATTTTGCGTACACTAGACATAGCCCGTCGACTTCTGTTAGGCAATACTACGACCAATGTTGGTCTCTCGTTAATAGCCCGCTCAGCCTGGGTACCACTGACGTTCCGTTTTTTAGGATACCCAATGCTGAACTTCCTTCGCGTAAATCGATGTGGCTAATCATGATGAAGCTAAATGCTCAAATAGAAACAGGGAGATGGAAAGTTTTTATTGTTTGCAACATGAATGTCAGTGTATGCAAATTAGGCCGCGTACAATTCCTGATTACGAGACTTTAAGCCAGTGTCATGGGGTAAAACACAAATCTTTCTACAACATTTAATCGAATTGTAAGAGACTGTTGATCGGCCTTAGTGAAGAGTTAGCCAAAAAATATCGTAGCTTTTTAGCCTTAGTAGGATTTCTAGGCTGCCGTTCAGTACATACGGACTATATCTTCCACTCTGGGCGTGTGAGTTTCTCTCTATCTACAACCATGGGAGTGGCACCACATGAGACAGGGTTCAGCACAAGGTACCACGATGGGTATAATTATGTGTGGAGTCTCTGAGAAGAAAGGATCACACCTGGTGTGATGGTGTGCAGTGCTAATGGGTACAAAACACGAGCACTTTTGGATCGCATAGCCGGTAATTTGGACAGCAGTTTTTACGTTTTTGACATGTTACTCTCGGTGACTGTGCTGTGTCTTCGGAGTTTCCGTGACATTATCAGCACTTTGCCCGTGCTGACCTGATTTACATGCAAATCGCGTTTCACTCTTTCCATGGCAAACACATTATCCCGATTTCTCATTCCCTGAAAACATCAGGCTATTTGGTGCCGAGAGATTGGCGCTTCACCCCTCACCAGCCACAACGGATAATAAACTCTGGCTTCGAATTGAACCAGCGTGAAACAGAGTACCTACATATGTCATTTAAGTTCATGTGAATATGTATCCACATGTGTCGCTCTTATGTCAATTTATTGAGTAATACATCGGTGTGTATGAGACCAATGTTCTAAATTGTATGCTGTTGTGATCTGCATCACCAAAATTAAATGTCATCTACCGTCCTGCCATCGTCGCCAAGCTGTAAGCTCTTCTCCTATCACTCAATTGCCGGATAATTTTCTGATCGTACTTCTAAGTTGTGGGCTGTGCAGGGAGCTAATTGATGGTAGGATCCTGTACTGGCAGCTTTAGGTGAGGTCTGCGTTGGCCGCAGCTAAACACAGAATGTTGTGTTGGCAGAAGAGCCAACACCGTGTTACTAGAGGAGGCCGAAATGCAAGTGTTGTAGCTCACGCAGGCTGGCGTGAGGAGGGAAGAACTATACTGACGTGAGGTTTGGAACATGACAAGGAATGAGAGTTCAGAAAGCGGACGTAATTAGTTTGATACTTAACTTTAATCCATTAATGACGAACGTCGCTCTTGACGGTACATGATTCACACTATTATCTGTTCAGAAGACTTATAGTAACTGAATATGGCGCCTTGCTAGGTCGTAGCAAATGACGTAGCTGAAGGCTATGCTAAACTGTCGTCTCTGCAAATGATAGCGTATGTAGACAGTGAACCATCGCTAGCAAAGTCGGCTGTACAACTGGGGCGAGTGCTAGGAAGTCTCTCTAGACCTGCCGTGTGGCGGCGCTCGGTCTGCAATCACTGATAGTGGCGACACGCGGGTCCGACGTATACTAACGAACCGCGGCCGATTTAAAGGCTGCCACCTAGCAAGTGTGGTGTCTGACGGTGACACCACACAGAATTCATCAGATATAGGACAGGCACAACGTTCATTTTAAAGGTTTGATCTCATTTCCACAAAACATCCACCACGACATTAAATACGTTAAAGCCAAGTGTCATAAAAGTGCTGACAGCTTTACGCATACAGTGTAACACAAATCATTTAGAGTATAAGCGCACCAGAACAGTGTGGTCTGCCATGCAGCAGCTCTGTCTCACGCGTATTACTACGCAAGACTGGCTGCACGCTGGCACACCAAATCAGGCCTTTGTTGAGGCCAGGAACATACAATAACGTACTCTACAGTATACAGTTAGAAAAATGACCCAAATCCCGCCTGTATATAGGTACATTACAGAATAAATTGCAATTATATTGAGACATGTGAGAGACATATACGCCCATACTCAGTTCTCTCGATGCCCAGCAATGTTAGAGCGATTATTGCTTCTAGCGTGTGTGTGTGTGAATTCACAAGGGGCTAAACTGCACAGGTCCCTAGACTTAGGCACTACTTAAACTAACTTATGTTAAGAACAAAGCACACACACACATACACGCCCGATGGAGGACTCGAACCATCGGCGGGAGGGGCCGCGCAATCCGTGACATGGCGCCTCAAGCTGCGCGGCCACTCCGCGCGGCTTGCTTCTAGTATTGATATCTCTGTGTACTAAATGACCAAAAAATTCAAAAGGGTTTCAACCTTGATAAATCATGGAATCCGGCACTTGCTGTAATAAACTCACAAAGACGTCATCACAGTGCAGCTCACAATGATATATCGACATGCCAACACAGATCGACTGCGGAGTCATAGATGTAGCTCGCGCATTGTGCACGTCTGCACGTCTCTGCCGCCGACCAACGTCCCTGGCGCATTTGCATCTGTGGCCGCATGCGCAGTCGCGCGGTACAACAGTATAAAGGGACGAAGCGAGCCCTGGAGCGGTAGTCTTGCGGCTCACTCTGAAGATGGCTGAACGCTATACAGCCGAAATATTAGAAGAAGGAGAATTCTTGAGGCTGCACACCCGAAACTTAATGGAACAATTCAAAGCAAGACTGCACTCCTATTTGCGCAAACACAGTAACTCAGAACCAAGTGAAATAGTAAAGCAAGTGGAAAGTCTGATCTACCAAAGAAGTTTCTCGAGATTCTGTGGAGTTATCAACCAATTTTGAAAGACATATTATCGTTCTGCAAGGAATGGAATCTGCTGCTCAGAATACAGTGTACAAGATACTGATCAAATTGCGTTACAGTTAATAAGCAAATTCCCGATATGTTTCATAGTATTTAACTTCAAACAGTGGTATTATACAAAATTAATCTGTAGGCAGAGATACGATCATTCAGAAAATAGAAAGAATCATAAATGACACATAAAAAATTAGGATTATCTAATCGCCATATCATTGAACTATAAAAGATCCATTTTGCATGACGTAAAAGTTCAAGCAGAGTAAGGAGTTGTATAAGTAGTACAATTAACCCTTCCTGTCATAATTAATTGTTATTTATAAAGTAGGGTGCCGCAGATGTGTGGCGGCAAAAGGGCAGACACCCCGGCCCTGCTTTAAGCACCAGGGCAGCACGAACGGCCGACAGCCTCAGGTTCAGTGGACCGCTTCCAAACGAACCCCCTGACCGATGATCCCCTCAGAGAAATCTCAGTGACAGATTCCTGCAACACATAATAGTTACCTTAATACACTACTGGCCATTAAAATTGCTACACCACCAAGACGACGTGCTACAGACGCGAAATTTAACCGACAGGAAGAAGATGCTGTGATATGCAAATGATTAGCTTTTCAGAGCATTCACACAAGGTTAGCGCCGGTGGCGACACATACAACGTGCTGACATAAGGAAAGTTTCCAACCGATTTGTCATACACAAACAGCAGTTGACCGGCGTTGCCTGGAGAAACGTTACTGTGATGCCTCGTGTAAGGAGGAGAACTGCGTACCATCACGTTTACGACTTTGATAATGGTCGGATTATATAGCCTATCGCGATAGCGGTTTATCGTATCGCCACATTGCTGCTCCCGTTGGTCGAGATCCAATGACTGTTAGCAGAGTATGGAATCAGGGGGTTCAGGAGGGTAATACGGAACGACGTGCTGGATCCCAACGGCCTCGTATCACTAGCAGTCGAGATGACAGGCATCTTATCCGCATGGCTGTAACGGATCGTGCAGCCACGTCTCGATCCCTGGGTCAACAGATGGGGACATTTGCAAGACAACAACAATCTGCACGAACAGTTCGACTACGTTTGCAGCAGCATGGACTATCAGCTCGGAGACCATGGCTGCGATTACCCATGACGCTGCATCACAGACAGGAGCGCCTGCGATGATGTACTCGACGACGAACCTGGGTGCACGAATGCCAACACGTCATTTTTTTGGATGAATCCAGGTTCTGTTTACAGCATCATGATGGTCGCATCCGTGTTTGGCGACATCGCGGTGAACGCACATTGGAAGTGTGTATTCGTCATTGCCATATTGGCGTATCACCCGGCGTGATGGTGTGGGGTGCCATTGGTTACACGTCTCGGTCAACTCTTGTTCGCATTGACGGCACTTTGAACAGTGGACGTTACATTTCAGATGTGTTACGACCCATGGCTCTAACCTTCATTCGATACCTGCGAAACCCTACATTTCAGCAGAATAATACACGACCACATATTGCAGATGCTGTACGGGCAATTCTGGATACAGAAAATGTTCGACTGCTGCTCTGGCCAGCACATTCTCCAGATCCCTCACCATTTGAAAACGTCTGGTCAGTGGTGGCCGAGCAACTGGCTCGTCACAATACGCCAATCACTACTCTTGCTGAACTGTGGTATCGTGTTGAAGCTGCATGGGCAGCTGTTCCTGTACACGCCATCCAATCTCTGTTTGACTCAATGCCCAGGCGTTTCAAGGCCGTTATTACGGCCAGAGGTGGTTGTTCTGGGTACTGATTTCTCAGGATCTATGCACCCAAATTGCGTGAAAATGTAGTCACATGTCAGTTCTAGTGTAATATATATATCCAATGAATAGCCGTTTATCATCTACATTTCTTCTTGGTGTAGCAATTTTAATGGCCAGTAGTGTACATATGTCTAAGTAGCAAATTTAAGTGGTTAACATTCAATATCCCAGGTGAATGTAAGTTCGAGATGCGCCATTGCAAATGTGAAATGCTGGTACATTAATAACAGTCTAACCACCACAATGTTGAATACAAGCTCGCAAATGTGCGTGCCAGATGTCAGTTTGTGGGATGGAGGTCCATATCTGTTGCTCTTGATCAGTCAGTAGAGTGATGATTAATACTCTTTGTGGCTGATGCTGGAGTTGTCATCTGATGTTGTCCCATAGGTGCTCGATTGGCGACACATCTGGTGATCGAGCTGGCCAAAGCAATACATCAACACTTTGTAGAGCATGTTGGGTCGCAACAGTGGTGATCTGTTAGAAAACACCTCCTCGAATGCTATTCAGTACATTAGCAGGGTAAATAGAGCCCTAGTGCATTTTATTCTTGTGGGTTGGATACATTTAGCAACAAGCTTATATTCAGGGGCAAATTATCCCCCTCGCCCTCACTTAACCTATTCTCTGCTAGGTAGTTTATGGGTCCCTGGGGATACCTATTGTTATACTAATTGATTTATGACCCCTGTCGATAATCTTTCCTTCTGAGAAACCCCTCATCCCATCCCCCTTCCCCTCCTCCCCTTCACCCATCTGGGAAAAAGGACTTTTGTTCCGTTCTCAGCAACTTTTCCCCCTCCTGGGAAATCCCCCAGCAGACTGGAAGTTACGTTAAACCCTGAACAAAGCATCAGGTGACGGCAACCAATCCACTGAGCAGTCGTGCCGACAGGTAAGAGGGGGCAGGAAGGAACTGTCCAACTGAAATAAATAACAAGGAACTACGTTTGCAGGCCAAAAGACATTGTTAAAACATTGAGATTATTAAAAGTTACTGCCCTCCATACAAGATTAACGTAAATGAATTACCTTACATTAGACAACTTAAAACCAAAAACGTTTTTACTAAACAACAAAGGGAGAAGCTCTCTCTGTCAATCTCAGTGAGAACAACTGCGATATATATTAGAAATAGTCTGACCATTTCTCAGCAGGGAACTATGATGTTGAAATGTAATAACCACTTCTCCCACCCCAGACACATTAACACACCTATCTTACTACTGACTACTAACCTACATAAACGAGTATGCTACATTAATTAATAACAGTAATTGCTATATAAGACATGATCAGAAGTATCGCCTAAATGTTTTGAATGTAATTTTTCTTCCTCTCATTACAACAGCCTTAATTTCGTTTCATATTACTTGCTACAAACACGTACCACTTTTGAAGAAAAGCGTCTCTGTAATGGGCATTCACGAATCCATCTGCTTCCGATTGAAATTTGAAACCGTAGCAGCTGACTGGTGAAAATTACGCACCCTTGTGAGTTTTCAGCACTGGAAGACAAAGAATAAAATATTGTCCCCTTTACTTCCATTAAGCTACAGTGGCTGCGTTATTTACAATCTGCACTTGACGTAAGTGACATAATTTACTTAGCTCACTGCCGAGTTCACCAATGTAAGTTAAATTTAAGCACATCTATTTTATAACTATTTTTTTTTATTTCTGAGCAAGAAAAATGTACTGTTAAGAAACTCTTAGCGATAGCCGAGGTTTTTTGATTCGGATGTTATTTGCTAGGTGCATATTGTTGTAAAATACGACTCGGAGTCGTCAGCCGCACGAACACTTGATGCGGGCCGCATGTGGCCGGCGGGCCGCAGTTTGACGACCACTGCTCTCTGGAAACAGCAGGCGATTAAGAGCGTTCTCTCCTGGCAGCACACGGGCTGGCGGGAGGTTGAAAGGTGGCATCTCTAGCGTAGTAGTCGACGGAGATGCTGTCGATATCACAACGAAGCCTAATGCATTATTCTGTAAGAACAACCATTTTCATCATGTTCTGCAACATTTCACTTGATTTTGATTTCTAGGCCATCGTCAGTTAGTAAATTAGTGACCTCTTTGTTGCCAGAGTGGGACAGCCAAAGATCCACGAAGTGTCCTAGAATGCGCCTGCATGAGCCCATTACGTCGAATGTTCCAGATTACTGATGAACGAAAGTAATCGCATCAAAAAAAAAATTCAGCGACGATATTTCTACTATATCAATCCAAACTGTGGTCTGCACAGGGGCAGAATCATGTCGATTCCGATTTATGTCTTCCTACATTGTTGTGCAAAGGGCATCATGAAATGAGGTAAAACTCGATAAGCTAGACATTAGATTTGTTCATCTGTACCTATGAGAGATTCGTAAAATTTAAAAGGCCTCTAAACATTATTGGTCAGGAAAGTTGAGTGCAATTTTAGGTACTGCAGGTGGATTATTTTGAGAACTAAGATACATGTACAACGGGGCAGCTAATGTGTACGAACCGAAGAAAGATGTGACACCAAGAAGGAGTTGTGAGACATAAAGTAAAGTGTGTTGGCGTGACTCTACATCTGAAAGATGATGTCTATTCAGATTTCACGCCGGCCGTTGTGGTCGAACGGTTCTAGGCGCTTCAGTCCGGAACCGCGCTGCTGCTACGGTCGCAGGTTCGAATCCTGCCTCGGGTATGGATGTGTGTGATGTCCTTAGGTTAGTTAGGTTTAAGTAGTTCTAAGTTCTAGGGGACAGATGACCTCAGATGTTAAGTCCCATAGTGCTCAGAGCCATTTGAACCATCAGATTTCGCGTCAGAGTCATAACAGTGACGCTAGTAGCACCACTATGAGGATGCAAAACAGGTTGCTTTAAATACACGCCGTAACGGTCGTGAGCTTCAGTTATGATTCAGTTTGGACGTGATGAGTTGATGTTAGCCAAGAATGCCTTTAAGGCGACAAAGACGCCATTATCAACACCTCAGTGAGTTTTACGAGGTCAAGTAATAGGGCTACGAGAAGCTGGTTCTTCCTTCTCCCATACTGCAGAAGAGTTGGCATGAATGTAGCCACTGTACATGATTGCTGACATCGGTGGTCGCGAGTATGCAGTGTCGCAAGATGACCTGGCTCCAGACGGCCATGTGTCACTACCGACAGGGAAGACCATCGTCTAGGGTATATGGCTGTTTACTATTGAAAACTTAATAATTAAATGCATTTTGCAGTACTGATACAGTACTACTCATAAGCACATTATACGTGTAAACCAGAATTTTAATTTTGGTTACGTCATAACATATTTCATTATCTTTTCTTGAAGTATGTTGATCAGTTTTTGAGTTCATATTTTTACCGTTCTGATAAGCTCAGTCCCACGATTTAGTATTATGAAGCAGTTTAACAAATGCTGTCCGGTGGCATTCATAGTTGTGTGTAACTCATTTATTAAGTATACATAATGTAAAAATACTTATTAATGAGCAAGCTTTTTGTAGGTGTCATCTCGTCCATTAATACAATACTAGTGACAAATGAAAAAGTACAGGAATGCGGATGACTTGGTATGAACAGCATAATGATGGCTTCGTTGCAGCTAACAAGGGGAGGCCGCCAATTGTGAAATTCAGATTCGATTCATACTGCGCATAATAAAAGCTCATCGCCAGAGGTGTAATGTGGCAAAGCACCAAGATGCACTTCTCAGCCGTTGTCCAGAAAATCGACAGTTAAAAGAAACCGTTGCGATGAAATACTCTCTACGATTAATAATTTTCTACGGCGTTGTGGTGCAGCGGTAAGCGCTCGGGTTCGTAATCCGAAGGTCGCCGGTTCGAATCTCGCGCCATTCAATTTTTTTTTTTTTAGTATTTGTTTTTTGTAATTCATATATATATATATATATATATATATATATATATATATATATATATATATATAAAATTCCCGGCAGTCAGTTGCAACAATTATGCATATAAGTTGTTGAAAGTCGTTTGTCGTGGAAAAACTGGCGACTTCGAACATCATTATGTTCTCCGCAAACAAAGTTGTATTTCACAAATGTTATTAATTGTCTTCATAATGTTAACCACGTATAGTTAACGGAAGACGTAGAAACGATATTCCGAAACGAATACGTATAGCGTAAGTCAAACGTTCGAATTAGAATAGAAACCCCACGAACACAAATTTGCTGTGGCAGGTATGAAATATAAACTCCGTTACTCGCCCGTTACACTTGAAGGATAGATGTTGAATGGGGCGAAACGAGCCGCCGCATAACAGCGTAGTTGCCTGCTAACTTCGAAAGAAGGTAGATGCGGTACCTAGCGCAACTTACAACATCGTCGAAAATCAGTGCGGACGGGAGAGCTTTGGTACACCCTGTTAAACAAACGGAAAAATGGAGGCGGTACAATTGCAGAGCGATCCGCCTTCACCAACATGCATAAGCAATTCGTATATATATATATATATATATATATATATATATATATATATATATATATATATATATATATATATATATTTGAATTACAAAAAACTAATAATAAAAAAAAAGTTGCATGGGGCGGGATTCGATCTGGCGACCTTCTTCTTTTTTTTTTTTTTTTTTTTTTTTATTATTATTCACTAGAAACAGTAACAAAAATGGCTACAATGAAATGACATTAATAAGGTGACAGATAATTGCAGTCATGAATTACAGATTCAAAAAATGAGTCTTTAGTAGTAGCACAATTTAGCACCTTCACTGTCACCTTCAACTGGTGGCAGTTCAGTACGCACATTTTCTTCTTCTGCAGCCGGTTCCTCATCATCATTTCCCAGGCCCAAATTAATCATTCAGTAAATCCTTGATATGTGTTTTTTCCAGGGTAAGTTACATGGACAGAAGAGAAGTCCCGAACAGCGACATCGCAAAATGTTTCACTGCCTCGTTATTTTTGTCAGTTCCAGCCTTCTAAACGCATCTATAGGGAGTTCATGATCTTCCTTTATATCAGACACCAGATGTTTCTCGCCGTATTCTTGTATCTGCTGTACTGCTGATTTATTTTTCATGTGCGACTTGCAGGTGAGGCTAGGGTCGGGAACGTGACCCAATCCATTCCCTCTCTACTAGGAATCCAGTTCCTAACCTATGCCCATTCGGTTGAAGACAATTCGGAGCATGTTACCATATTTCTTATTGTGATTCTGATATTTGAGTATTTTCTCGAATTCATTTTCCATATACATCTTGTATTCAATATGTTCATCGCTCCCAATATTGTTAAAAACATAACTTGTATATTTGCCCATTAACCAAATCACAGCGTTATTTTTTGCCTGAGGGTAGTAACTTTCCTCTGGTCTGAAGAAAATGTTAGTCGGTACATTGTTTGCTGAAGTTCTTGTTATTTGAGCAATTTTCTCCCTGGTCCACCTCCAGTTGATAATCCGATCTCCACAAGTGTAACGATGAGGCACACTATCAACGAGGTTGCATTTGCTGCAGAGGTTTGTGTCACTTAAACCGACGGCAAAGAGGCGCTCATTAGTGCTGATGATGTTGTTGACTACCTTGTACCACGCTGTTCTCACGTCAGACGAAAGAACATCACTACTGATGTTTTTCCAGACCACATTCCATGCTATTCCAGCATATTTGGTTTCTATGTTATTTTTCCTTTCATGTTTCCGCCTTTCAGCTAAAATCGCCTTTGCTGTAACGTTTTTGGAGTTTAAAATCTTTTTGCTGAGATAACTTAGTTCAAGATAATACTCCCTAATGTGTTTCAGCTTAAAACTTATTTTTTGTATATTTATCGGCGGCTCCACACTTTCTGGCCTGACAATATCGTATAGTTTTGCTGTAATGCACCCTGGATCATTACACATTATGCTCCATGTTCGTTTGACATACAATGCCATCGCTTTAGACTTGATGTCGGTTAGACCCATTCCTCCATTGCTTGGATCCAAAACTGCTGTCTTCACCGGCACTCGAAACAATTCCCCTTTCCACAAGAACTTTGCTAAAGTGGACATGATCGTCTTCGCCACCATTGATGGAATGGGGAGAACCTGTGCTATGTAGTAGGCCTTGGATAAAATATACGTGTTGATAAACAGTATTCTCTGGAACTGGTCTATGCTACGTTGACAGTTTTCAATCAAAGCTCCCTTGATTTTTCTTGCCACCTCCCGCCAATTTATTGCTATCATTTTTATAAGGGACGTTGTCAATGCCATTCCAAGAGCTTTGTGTTCATTAACATGGTTCACCCACTCAATGCGTAAGTTAGCAAGCCGCTTTATATTTAGAAATTTACTTTTATTTTCATTTACCCTCGCACCTGATGCGGAACAATATTTTGCAAGTATCATCTCTAGTTGTGTCACATCTGTTTGGTCTCTGATGATTACGCCTACATCGTCCGCGTAAGCACCTACCACGGTCTTTGTTCCTTGAATGGTAATGCCTGTCAGCCTGTGCTGTAGCTGTCTCAAGAAAGGTTCCAGCGATATAACGAACAGGAGCATGGATAAGGGGCTTCCTTGGGTAACACCCCTTTTTATTTCAATTTTTTTTGTCAGTTGACAGTTAACGGAGATTTGTGCAGTAACACCCATTGCCATGTTCTTGATGATGTCGATGGTTTTTGGCAGGAAGTCCATTCGGCGCATTATCTCTATCAGGTATTTGTGATTAATTTGATCAAATGCCTTATGGAAGTCTATGAAAAGCAGTCCACATTTTATGTTACTTGCCTGCGCTAGCGCAATGACATCGCGATACAAAGCCGCAGTTTGTAAAATCGTTCTTCTAAAAGCACAAGTCTGCTGTTGGCCTATGATGTCAGCAGTGCATGGTGTAAAGCGCTTGTTAATTACTCGAGCTATAATTTTATAATCTGAATTTAAAAGCGAAATCGGCCGTAGGTTGTTTATTTTTTTGCAGCCTCTGTTCTTCGGGATCAACACGATTTTGCATTGTTTGAACTCTGCAGGCACTGGCTTTCCTTGTAAGACTTCATTGACAATTTCGGTGAACTTTTCTCCTATTAGGGTCCAAAATCGTTTATAGAGTTCAATGGGCAGTCCGTCAGGTCCTGGAGATTTTTTAGCAGGGGAGCTGCACACGATTTCTAATACATCTTCCTTGGTGATGTCCGAAGAAATGTTCTCATCACCATCTCGCGATATTCGTGGAAGATATGTCCCAAAGAGGTCATCGTATTCTTCTTCATTTGTTTCCCCTGACGCATACATACGTTCATAGTACGCTGAGATCTCTTTAATTATTTCCTTCTGGGTGGTGATTATGGTACCATCATCTATTTGAAGTTCATCCATGAAACTTCTTCTTCTATTTTTGGCGTGTCTGACAAGGTGGTACAATGCAGCAGTCTCATCTTCAGTGACTGACTTTGCTTTGGATTTTATTTTAAGTCCCTCCAGTTCCTTACGTTTCAGACTTATTAACTTTGCTTTTATTTTCTTGATGTCTTTTAATCTTGTAGGAATTGCATCTGTCTGATCGTAGAGGTCCCTGAGCACGCTGTAGTAGAATTCTACAGTCTGTTTCCTTTCTCTGGCCATATCTATACTAAAAGATATTAAAACTTTCCTTAGCTTCGGTTTCGCTCGTTGGGTCCACCATTCTATCACACTTGGAAAGTTGTTCAGTGAACGGAGACACATTTCCCAAGCTCTGGTTAGGGCATCTTCTAAGTCTTCTTCTGATAATAACGATATATTTAGATTCCACTGGCTTCTTACTCTTCGGGTAGGTTGTGGTGTTAAATTTACGCAGGTCAGCAACGCACTGTGATCGGAAAAACTAACGGGAACAGTTTCTGTTTTCAGTACTTTATCTGCTAAATTTTCCGATACGTAAATTCTGTCAATTCTACTACAGGAATTCGTAACAATATGAGTGAAGTTCACCATTGTTGGGTATTTTATTTCCCACGCATCTTTTAATTTTAAATCAACAACAAGACGTCTCAAGTCAGGTGAGTAATTGAAGTTGGGGGTTTGATCCTTTCGACTCAATACACAATTAAAATCTCCCCCTATTATAAGTTGGAGGGGGTTTTTCCTCAGTAAATAAATTACGCTTTCATTAAAGAATGTGGCTCTTGCAGCTCTATTACTGGTGCCAGAAGGAGCATATAAATTGACTATAGTATCTCCTGCTACATTTATTCCAATACCTCGCCCCGATTCTAATTTATCAACGTCATGTACGGGGATGCCTTCTCTAACTAAAATGGCCGTGCCAACATTCGTTTCAGTGCAAATATTGTAAAAATCAACGTAATTGGAAAAATTTAATTGTGGGAATACCACTTCCTGTAGGAGAGCAATATCCGTCGCTGACTCATACAGAAACTGTTTCAGAGCAGCTATTTTAACATCCGACTGTATTCTATTAATGTTTAACGTGGTAATCGTATATGACTGTAACATAGGGGAGTGACCTTTTTCCCGCTAGTCTATCATTTCATGCCACTCCATGCCGGATACTTCCTGAGAATCTGACTGGAGACCACCGTCACGGTTTGCATTAGAACCTTTCTTTTTACTTTTCTTGCGGTTTGCATTGACACTAGCCTTCACCGAATGTCTGCTCCGCCCACCCCCTGAACAGTTTTCCACCGAGACCGTAGTCGGTGGATCTGAGTGGCAGTCGTGTGCCACCATCTCGTCTGCCAAAGGCGGCGCAGAAGCAGTTTGCAAACACTCTTCCAATGCCCCATCACTTCTATGAACACTTTCGTTTACTGTTTGTGTGTTATTGTTGTAAAACTCCACTTCTTCGTCTTGGGATTTGGACTGTGACGTCGCCTGTTGTTGACAATCACTCGCTACCTCGTCATGTTTGCTTTCAGTTGCATCTGCGAGTGAATCTGTCTGCATTGATTGACGTACGGGTACTGTAGCGCGGGGTTGTGGTGTCACCAAGAGCAGCGCATTGCCATCTACTGGCGCGTCCAGCGCTACAGAATGGGACTCTGATGTCACTTCGACCTGTTCAGGTGATGGTAGCATATTCGATCTGTCTACTGATGTACTTGACTCAGAGTTCGAATCTATGCTGACAATATTGTCTGAAACAGTTTCCAGTACTGTTTTCTGAATGTCACCTACAGCTTTCAGCGATAGGTTGATATCTTCTTCATCTGTGCTACTGCCGTCACAAGTTCGACGTCTTTTGTTAGTGGCTATACTACTTTTTCCAGCCGGATTGTCTACAGTGTCTTTCCTGAGTAAAGGTGGAAATGCTTCAAGAGTATTTTGTGGCCTGTCGTCTACATTCCCCGAAATGCTGGAAACTTCACCACCCGTCATCTGATTTTCAGTCACAAGATCAGCCAGTGTTAACCTTTTACGCTGTTGTAAATTATTCTGCAATACAAACACCTTTTTTGGACAGTTCTGCCGGAGATGCCCACTTTCATTACATATATGACAAGTCAAAGTCTGTCCATTGTATATAACGTGCGCTTTGTAGCCACAAACCAAAATATGAGATGGAATGTTTTGTTTGACATGCATATCGACAGAACGAACGCCACTAAAGCATTGCAATCTATGCTGGCTTGACCATCGTTCATTACGAATTTGTCTGACGTCACCGTATTTAGATAATGCGTCTTTTAAGTAGCAGTTTTCTACCTCAGGAGGCAAATTAAATACTCTGACTTGTTTATAATCAACATCAGCATTTGAAATAGTAACTGTACTCACCGAATTATCGCGATGGCGGAATTCAGCTTTTCCTTCAAATTTCTGCAAAATCCGTTCCAACACCAACGGGGAAAGCAGCTTCACAAAAAAGCAGTATTGCTCCAAGTCATAATAAGCAGTGTGCGTCTGATCCGAAGTAATGCCAATAACGTCAACGATCCAGTCATGAATTTCTAGTGAACTTGGCTGAACATTACGGGTTGCTTTGTCAAATCCAAATCTTAGGGTAAGCTTTCTGGGAAACATTGTTGCCATGTCAGCAGTTAACAGTTCGCGAATACAAGGAAACTAAAATGCTGCATCACCACAATCACAATTTTACACAACACTGTTACGCAGAGTCATGAAATCCAAACAGAAGCGCCACAGCGCGTCCGCTCAGGACGGCCGGAAAAGCCGATATTCTGGTTCCAGATAAACGAAACTTCTGTGTAATTGCTTGTCAGAAGGCTATGAACGATAATGGACACCGCTCAAAGTGTAACTGTCTGTAATACAACTATATTTTTAAATTATTTCACAATGCGAACCAAACTGCGATCTCTGTTTACGTTGCTAAGCAGAGATAATAATACTAAAAAAAAATAATTGCATGGTGCGAGATTCGATCCGGCGACCTTCGGATTACGAACCCGAGCGCTTACCGCTGCGCCAGGACGCTCTGGAAAAATTATTGATCGAAGAGAGTATTTCACCGCAACGGTTTCTTTTAACTCGATTTTCTCGACAACGGCTGAGAAGTGCATCTTGGTGCTTTGCCACATTACTCCTCTGGCCATGAGCTTTTATTATGCGCAGTATGAATCGAATCAGAATCTCACAATTGGCGGCCTCCCCTTGTAAGACAGATAAAAACCCAACATCCACCGCAGAAGCAGCTCCATAGATGGTTAAGAGACTGACACAATGTGTGACGAGACAAAAGGTATTGTTCAGACAGTGAAGGATAATGTTCGTTTAATTGTGATGGAAATGGAAGAAGAAGATAAGATGATTGGAACACATGGCGTTTGGAGAGAGAATGAAAGGAGATAACGCCTGGCAGAATTCCGCACAGACCACAGTTTAAACATTGCAACATTTATTTACATACATTAAAAAATTTGGACATCTGGAAGCGCCGGAAAATTTCAGGCAGAGAATACAATAGCAAGACAGAGATTTAGAAACCAGTTTTAAAAACATTGCGTGTAGTAGATGTGGACACTGACCATCTCGAGATGAAAAAAGAAGATATTGTAGAAAGGTAGGAAATCAAGGAGATGAACTTGGGTAGGTTCAAATAATCAGAGTTTTTGAGAGTTTCAAAGGGAGCATTTGGCAGCTACAAGGGAAAGAGACACATAGAACACAAACAGGTAGTTTTGAGGGATGGAATAGTGAAGACAGTAGAATAAAGACGCAAGCTCCACGAGGAAACTGGATATAGTGAAAGTAATCGACGAAACGAGAAAATATAAAAGTACAATAAGTGAAGGAGACAGAAATGAATAGAACCGTCTAAAACATGAGGTAGACACAAAGTACGTCACTGAATAGCATAAATGAATAGAAAAGAAGTGCAGAATTGTAGCAACAAACAAGGCTATGAAAAAATGTCCTTAAAAAACTTATAGAAACCTTTCGAGAAAGGATAACCAGGTGCAAGAATATCAAGCGTTCAGATCTCAAGTCACTACTAAGCAGTGAATGATGGGCTGAAAAGTGGAAGGAGTGAACTTGAAGGCAAATTACCGAAAGGGAAGATGAACAAGATGAAGATGAAATTCGAGATACGATACTGCATGAAAAATTTGAATGAGCACTGAAAGATCTAACTTGGAACCAGACTTCTTTAGAAAACGACATTCTCTCAAAGTTATTGAGATCCCTGGTCGAGCCAGCCATGACAGGCCTTCACGGTATGCAAAATATATTAGACACATGGAAGACCCAAAGATTTAAAAAAGAATGTAAAAATACTAATTACATATAATTCAGGCAGTGACAGGTACCAGAAGTTTAATTATTCATTGTTGCGAAATACAAAAATTACTCGTAGGTGGGACTGGTGTGGTCATAAGTCCCCTAGAGCTTAGAACTACTTAAACCTAACTAACCTAAGGACATCACACACATCCATGCCCGAGGCAGGATTCGAACCTGCGACCCTAGCGGTCGTGCGGTTCCAGACTGTAGCGCCTTTAACCGCTCGGCCACTCCGGCCGGCTGGGACTGGAAACATTGATAGAAACCTACTTGGTGGGATTGGTTTGGATTCCGGGGAATTGTAGGAACATATGAGACAATACTGCTCGTACGACCAATGTTAGAACATATGTTGAAGGAAGTCATACTTACGATTTTAGCATTTGTATATTTACAGAAAGTTTTTGGCAGTTTTGATTGGAATATACTCGTAGAAATTTTGATAGTAGTAGGGACCAAATACATTAAATAGTTTAGAAGAGACTGAGACAAATTTGTGGCCTACGGTCGATGTTATTTAGTCTTTGCTTTGAGCAAAATAGAGGGAAACTAAGTAAAAATTTGGAAAGGGATTGTAATAAAGGTAAAAACAACAAATACCTTGAGACTGTAAATGTGTCAGGGACGGCAAAAAGCTTGGAAGTTCAATTGAAGAGAATGCACAGCGTCCAAGAAAGAAGTTGTAAGAGGAACACCAAGAAAAGTAGAAACGCACTCGAATTAAATGAGACGATGCTGTGGGATTCATAGTGAATAAGTTTTGTTATTCGGGCAGCAAAATGAGTGACGATGGGCGAAATATAGAGGACATAAAATACAGACCTGCAACAGCAAGGAAATAATTTTTGAAAAAGAGAATTTGTTGGCACAGGATAGAAATTCAGGTGTTCATTTCTGAAGCTATTTGTCTGGAGTGTAGCCACGTACGGAAGTGCAAGGTCGGGTAAAGGAACCTCCCGTACTTCTAAATGTAATTAGATGCAAATAAATCAAGATACAGAGAAAATTATTTGTGAACAACAGATACTATTGTACTGTACTGTACTGTACTGTACTGTACTGTAGTTTTTTTTTTTTTTAATAATGGCGTCCTACATTGTTGACAAATTGAGGAAGCCTTTCGCTCAAGTTGTCCTTAGGTCTTCGTGCCATTTCTGGTGAAACGGTAGTCACTCTCTGGATGCTCCTTAAGTGCTTGCAGGGTTATGGGACGAAGTCTGTACAGTTGAGTCTTTGAGTGTCCACAAAGAGAAAAAATACAAGGTGACAAATCGGATGACTATGGGGGCCAGGCGGTGTCTCCTAGCGAAGAGAAAAGACGTCTAGGAAACAACTCTCTCAAAATTTCTAGAGAATGCCGAGAAGTGTGAGCTGTGGCTCGGTCTTGTAGGAACCAGACATCTCCCTCTTCAGTGTTGTCAACAAACTGGTGCAACTTACGTCGTAGGAAGATCTTTATCATGTGACAGCAGCGATTTGAATTAAACCTTATCGCTCTTCGAAAAAAGTGCGGTCGCCACACCAGATTCAGCAACGGAGTACCAAACCGTCGCACGATGGCTGAGAAGTTGTTGCTGTTGAAGTTCCTGGTGGTTCTCTGCTGCCCAGTATTGGAAACTTTGATTATTTACTTTACCTGACAAGCGAAACTGGGCCACGGTAGAAGAAATCAAAACAGCGCCAATGGGAATGTTATGAAGAATTTCCTCAAATAGGTCTGCGGGTTCCAAAATCTCTCTCACCTGGTTCTTGGATAACCACCATTTAGTATAGGTGCACCTGAAGATCTCTGTGCAGGATTATCCTTAGACTCGCGTAAGACAATGCAGGGCAGCTGCATGCTTAAGTGATGAACGTTTTGGAGACTGCTTTCACAGGCCAGGACCTGATGCTCTGAAGTCTGACACCTAAACTCGAAGTTTTTCTACCAGAAAGAGGATCATGTCACTCAAGTTCGAAAAGAATGCGGCATGCAATCAAAGAAACACCGTTACGAATTGTCCGCCCCTGGTAGTTGAGTGGTCAGCGCGATAGAATGTCAATCCTAAGGGCCCTGGTTCGGTTCCCGGCTGGTTCGGAGATTTTATCCGCTCAGGGACTGGGTCTTGTAGTAATCATCATCATTTGATCCCCATGGATGCGCAAGTCGCTGAAGTGGCATCAAGTCGAAAGACTTGTACCCGGCGAACGGTCTCCCCGACGGGAGGCCCTAGTTACACGACATTTATATTTACCATTACGAATTGCTCATCCACAACAAAAGCACGATGCTCTGCTAGCCAAACGTGGCTCCTATTGAAAATCGCAGGCTGTCGATCGATCGATACTCCTCCACAATAGTATCTCCTCCCGGGTTCGATTCCCGGCAGAGTCAGGGATTTTCCCTTGCCTCAAGATGACTGGGTGTTTGTGTTGTCCTCATCATTTCATCATCATTCATGAAAGAGGCGAGATTGGGCTGAGCAAAAGTTGGGAATCTGTATGGGCTCTGATACTCGCGCACTTGAGCTCCCCGCGAACCAAACTGTCATCATCATCATCAATACTATCTTCATCACAGGTCACGCAGCGGCCTCTCGAAATACTAAGGTAATTTTGCCGGTTCCTTTTGGATGTGGAGACTTGGAATAATTATGCTGATATGAAGAAGCTTGGACGGGATAAGCTAGCACGTTGAGCTGCTTCAAATCAATCTTCGAGCTGTAGACCGGAACAAAAATACATTATTTAGGTACTAAATATAAGTTCAGCTGCTCATTCTGAAGGTGGTATGAAGGATGAGGAGTGGCTGCCTTATTCACCGGCAGCGCCACGAAGTTTCGTCATGAGGGGATCGTGGCAATCAGTGGCTGAAACCGAAACAGCACGGCCGGCCGGCGCCGTTAACAAGGCGCGCAGCTGGCGGCCCGGCCGGTAACACAGCCGCGGGCAGCTGTTGCGCCTCCACGCTGCGCTCTGTGCTGCAGCGGTGCACGGCGGGCGGCGGCTGGGCTGTAATTGCCCGCAGTCAGAGTCGCGCTTCTCGTGTTGCATCGCGGGCCGGGAAGTGGTTTCAGTCATCGCTTCAGAAGCGGGCCTGGCGTTTCGCCAGGAGACTGAAATGAATGCCCCGCGCGCTGACACCGCGTTCTGGGCTGCTCCGTTGAACTGAAGTGAAATCCTTGTTTTGCAAATCAAACTGCCTTTTCCTGCTGCTGATTACTTTATTTATCCCATACGCGTTTCGCCTTCTCCTGTCCTGTCCTAATTAAAGAGAAAATGACCACAAACCAACCACTAGAGAAGATGACATGAGAATAATTAGAATCAACAATAAAAAGCACCTTCTGACCATGCAAGAAAATTACCACATACATAAAACCAAAGCAGAGGGGAAAATCCTGTTGAATGACCAAGTACACATGCCAAGCAATTCGTTATTTACACTAATAGATAAAATAATAGAATAATGTTCGCAAAAAGGATAAATATAATATTACTGCCGAATGTAATAATAATAACATCTTTACACTCACTTATCCATGACCTCTTCCCAGAATGTTGAAACGAAAAGTCAAATCAGCTGTCACCAAAGTTTTCAGCCACTCGATAACAGCTAGTACAACCGCCACCCAACCCCCTTTCAAAAAAACAAAAAAACAAAAAAAAAAAAAAAAAAAAATCGACTCTATCTCTCCTCTCTCTAACTCATACACACACACACAGATTAAACATCATAAATAGAAGTTAGTAACGAACACATTCTTCGTTACGTTGTCAAGAAATAGGTAAACATATCAAAGATGATGAAACACGGAACGGAGTAGCAATATTTACGCTGTGAAATGCAGTGTACGACGAAATAGTTGTATCGAGTGACAATAGAACGATAGTCCACCACAAAAAAGAGTGAGAAACATGGTGAACAGTGTGCGGATGGTGAGAACACAAAGCTGTGAATATATGGCAGTGATAAAAGTGGTAGTGCGACCTCCAGACCAGATGTGAGGAAACGTAGATCAGCAAATCGTAAGTAATTACTTTTTTTTTTTTTACAAAAAATCGCCATGTGAGCTGTTTGATAATCTATAACTAACAAAACTGTATCGTTATATATCACACTGATGATGCTTTAGAAAAGGAGAAGGCGAAACGCGTATGGGATAAATAATCTAACTAGCAGCAGGTTGGTTCAAATGGTTCAAATGGCTCTGAGCACTATGGGACTTAACATCTGTGGTCATCAGTCCCCTAGAACTTAGAACTACTTAAACCTAACTAACCTAAGGACATCACACACACCCATGCCCGAGGCAGGATTCGAACCTGCGACCGTAGCAGTAGCGCGGTTCCGGACTGAAGTGCCTAGAACCTTAGGCCACACCGGCCGGCAACTAGCAGCAGAAAAAGGCAGTTTGATTCGCAAAACAAGTATTTATATGCTTGCTGCGGAGGATGGCCACACAAACAAACTTGCTAAAGTGAAATATTCCAGTTTTTTTACTCGTTGGAAAAACATGTTACTATAGTTCAGCATGTACTTCGTCACGCCAAAGCTGTATGCAGTTACACTGCTCACAATTCCTTCAATAATACACTTTTCCTGAGAATAGTATTTATTGATTCCATCTTATACACTTCCTCTTGTAAAGTTTCTTTCAAAATCCTCCTATAAGCAAAACACCTGTAACTACGTTAATATTCTTCCTTCTAATTCTTTGTCGCCTGTAAGAAGTTCCAGATTTCGGATCACAACTATGAGTTATTCTGGTAATACTGCCACATATATAATGAAGTGTTGATTAATTGCTGAGCAATAACAGCTACACTAAGATTAAAATCATAATTGACGTTTCAGGGAGTCGATGGATAGTGTCAGAGGCCACTCAGTGCTAATTCTTTCTGGGGCACCTTATGCTCGCTTTGTTGCCTCTTTCGAAATTGCAGGTGCGGCTGGGCTAGAGGACTATGGCCAGTATGACTTACAGTAAACCGCTCGACGAATTCTGAAAAGGACACCAATAATTTTATCCTCCCTGTAAATGCATGTTGTTGTCGATATTGTGGTCTTTAGTCCAAGAAACGGTTTGATGCAGCACTTCATGCTGCTCTGTGCTCCACAAGCTTCTTCTTATCTGCATAATTACTGCAACAAACTTAGGAGTTGTCCAGGAGAAATGATCTTCAGTTAGATTTAAATCTTGGTTTCTAGCTGTAGGATATTTTATGTTACTGGCAAACGAGGGAAACTTTTTGTTGCTGCATACTGAACGCCTTTCTGGGCCACACACAGGATTAGAAATGGCTAATAAAGGTCATTCTGCCTCGACATCACTGTACTTGTCAAGCTCCTTTTTCTGAGAACCACTTGATAATTCTTTGGAAAATATCAGCTATCATCTCTTCCGTTGCTTTCTCTCGAATGGTATTTATTATGACACTACTATCGTCTGCAAAAAGTACCAGATCTACTTGTTGACTGTTAAGTGGAAGGTCATTCACATGTCTAACGTTAGCAGTGGACCCAAAAATTGAGCCCTGTGGGAATCTCTTTGTGATTTCTCCCCAGCCACTAAAATTTTCTACTCTTCTAAAATTGTTTGAATTGTTCAGCGCAACGCTTTGCACTCTGTTTATTAAGTATTATTCAAACTAGCTGCGTGTAAAGCCGTCAATTCCATAAGTTTTACTAGGAGAGTAATATTCCTAATCAACAGTTTCACATGGCTTGGAATGATCACAAAAAGAACAACTGGTTATATTTTAGTATTTGAAAATTGTAATATTTTATGGGTGACTGTATAAACAGTATTCTCAGTAGAGCTACCCTTCGGAATCCAAACTGTGATACGATAAGTTGTTTCCACTTAAGTGAAAGGAGATTCTTGAGTACATTACTTTTTCGAATATTTTTGAAAAAGATGTCAGTAAGGAAACTGGGCAATAGTTGGTTAAGTTTATTTTGTCACCTTTCTTAAGAAGAGATTTAACTGTGGTGTCACCGCCAGACACCACACTTTCTAGGTGGTAGCCTTTAAATCGGCCGCGGTCCGCGAGTATACGTCGGACCCGCGTGTCGCCACCGTCAGTGATAGCAGACCGAGCGCCACCACACGGCAGGTCTAGAGAGACGTCCTGACACTCGCCTCAGTTGTACAGACGACTTTGCCAGAAGGGGATCACTGACAACTACGCTCTCATTTGCCGAGACGATAGCATAGCCATCAGCTACGTCATTTGCTACGACCTAGCAAGGCGCCATTACCAGTGTATATGGAAATGGAGATTATATCTGTACAAGAGCGATGTTCACCAATTGTGGATTAAAGTTAAGTATTATACCAGTTACCTCCTGTTTTGCTGGTCTTATTTCTCTGATCTGTTCCAGACCACACGCCAGTCTGCATGTAATTAAACGCGTGCATTTCGGCCTCCTCTAACAACACAGTGTTGGCTCTTCTGACAATACTACACATGACGACGAGCTAAATAGCGTTTGTACTAATTGATAGACTGATTTCATTGTGTCATGGCTTCGCCACAATCTCCAGATGTACTGTCCGAATTTTATCGCTTGCAGAATCAGCAGACGCAGGCCTTATTGGATGCCCTTGGACATCTCGTCCAGGGTCAACGTGCGATGCCAAATGATGCGGCAGCCGCCGCTTCACCGCTACTGCAGCCACAACACGCAGTTGCACCATCTTTTCGTCCTTTTGATGAGGCATTGGAAAGCTGGACGGAGTGGTCACGCCAATTTGGATTCCATCTCGCCGCCTACAGAATTCAAGGTAACGAGCGGCAGCCTTTTTTGTTGGCATGTGTAGATGTGTCCACCTACCGTGTGATAGTGAAATTATTTCCCCGACGCGACGTAGCAACTCTGTCCTACAAAGAAATTTTGTCTGCATTAGATGCATATTTCAAAGAAACAGTCAATGTCGTTGCAAAAAGGTATACGTTCTTTCGTACAAAACGTACGGCCAGTCAGACTAATCGGGAGTGGGTTGCATCTTTGCAAGGCCTAACTAGGGATTGTGCTTTTGAGTGTGAATGTGGACTTCCTTATTCAGATACTATGGTGCGTGATGCAATTGCACAGAACGTTTCTGATGTACGTATCAGGGAACAGATTTTGAAACTAGTCAATCCCTCCCTTCAACAAGTGGTGGACATATTGGATAGGCAAGACACACTTGACTTTGCTCAGGAATCATTTGAAACTTCGCCAGCTGTGTGTCACATTAACTGGCCCGCCGGGCGAGCTGCACGGAACAGTAAACAGCCCTCGCGCACGTCCGCGCAGCTGCCGCCAAGCTCTCTGCTACGTTTGCCACACCAGCGAGCAAATGCAGTGCTAAAGTTATGCCCGCGGTGTGCTACTAGACATTCGCGTGAGAATTGCCTGTCACGCCAAGCTATTTGCTTTTTCTGTAATAAAACAGGACATGTTCAGAGTGTTTGCCAGAAAAAGCTCCGATCGGACACTCACAACCATTCCAGGCCCTTTGCTTCGCGCCGGAATCGGAATCGAACCAAGAAGCCTTAGGCTCGTGAACCTTCGCCCATGGAAGGTCATGTAGTTAATTCCACTCCGCCCAGTGCCACTCTCTCTAACAGTGACTGTGTTCGTGCCACAAATAGTGTGCGTCGACGTCGACGGAAATCCCGTCAAGTAGCAAGTGACTCTGTACCAGTGTCTGTTCGCGTTGCACGAGACAGTCGCTCTTGTCGTCAGCAGGACAATAAACTTTTTGTAGACTTGGACATTAATGGCAACGTAATACCATTCCAGCTCGTTACCGGAGCTGCAGTTTCATTGATCAATAAAGACACGTACAAACAACTGGGCACACCTCAGTTGCGTGCCGCAAATGTTCAGTTAAATAGTTATTCCGGTCAGGATATCCCTGTGTTAGGACAGTGCAGCCTTCTTGCAATATACAAGGGACAAACAAAACTTGTGTCATTTTACGTTCTTCGTTCTTCTTCTGCAGTGAACTTGTTTGGTTTAGAATTGTTTCAGTTGTTTAACTTGTCTATAGTCAATCAGGTCCTATCAGTGAACCAGACTGTGCCTTCAGACAGTGTTTCTCGTCTCTGTGAGAGTTTGCTGACATTTTTGCACCGGGCCTTGGTTGTGGTAAGAACTATGAAGCATATTTGGAACTGAAAGTCAACGCGCAACCGAAATTTTTCAGAGCGCGCAATGTTCCCCACGCATTGCGTGACGGGGTCGCAAGAACGTTACACGATTTGGAATCGCAAGGTGTGATTGAACGTGTGCAGGCTTCTCTCTGGGCATCACCCTTCGTAATTTTGCCAAAACCTTCCGGAAAATTGAGACTTTGTGTGGAATTCAAAGCTACAGTGAATCCACAACTAGTGACTGCAACTTTTCCTTAACCCCGCCCGGAAGATCTTTTTGACAAACTGTGCCCGGGTAAATATTTTTCGAAGTTGGACCTAGCAGATGCGTACTTGCAAATACCAGTGGACGACGAATCCCAGCGCGTCTTGGTGGTTAACACGCATCTTGGTTTGAATCGATTCAAACGACTGCCATTCGGGTGTGCATCCGCCCCTGCATTGTTTCAGCAGTATCTGCAAACTGTTTGTGCGTCGGTCCCTACTGCAGCAAACTATCTGGACGATATTGTGATCTCCGGAAAGACAGAAGAAGAACATTTAGCCAATCTCCGAACATTATTTCAGGTCTTGCGACAAAATGGTCTTCGCTTGCGGAAGGACAAATGTGTGTTTTTTGCTCGTGACTTACCATATTTGGGACATGTAATCAATGCACAAGGCATACATCCGAGTCCAGAGCACCTCCGTGCCATACAGGACTTGCCTTCGCCGCAGAATTTGAAGCAGCTACAGAGTGTGTTGGGAAAAATTAACTATTATCACAGATATATCCCGCATGCCTCTTCCATTTCAGCTCCACTTCATCGCTTACGCCGTACAGGTGTTCCGTTCGTCTGGACGACGGAATGCGAACGCGCCTTTCGCCAGGTGAAATCGGCGTTGCTTTCAAATACTTGCCTTATGCCATTCGATCCCCAAAAACCCCTTTTGTTGATGGTAGATGCATCGGATTTAGGGATCGGTGCTGTGCTTGCGCACAAAGATGGATCGCATGATCGCCCTATTGCCTTTGTGTCCAAATTGCTCTCGTCTGCGCAAAGAAATTATTGACAGATCGAGAAAGAAGCTTTGGCTCTCGTCTTTGGTGTAACAAAGTTTCATGATTTCTTGTATGGTCGTCACTTTACCATCATCACAGACCACAAACCTTTGACGTCACTTTTCATCCGAACAAGCCTGTACCTCCACGTACAGCGCAGAAATTCATTCGCTGGTCTATTTTCCTCTCGCAGTACCGCTACGATATCTTGTATCGGTCCACTGCTAAGCACGGAAACGCTGATGCGTTGTCCCGTTTGCCTGTTACTGAGGATAGAGCATTCGATTCTTCCGAACTTGCTTGCATGTTCATTGATTCGGAAACCGATGACGTGGTCGAATCGTTTCCTATTGATTTTCGTCGTGTAGCTACAGACACAGCTTCTGACCCTGTCCTTGCTACCGTTTTGCGTTTTGTTGCTACGCAATGGCCCTTGTCAAAGTCACGGATCGTGGATCCGTTGGTTCGCCGATTTTTTGCTCACAAGGAGAGACTTTTTGCACGACGTGGTGTTTTGCTGTTGCGTTCTGATAATGATCAGTCCAGGGTCGTGGTCCCACGTTCGTTACAGTCCTCTGTCTTACGGCTTTTCCACCAAGGACATTGGGGTATAGTGCGAACGAAACAACTTGCTCGTCAGCACTGTACTTGGTTCGGAATCGATGCTGCGATTACGAATATGTGCTCTTCTTGCATGGCGTGTGCCGAACAACAATCCGCACCACCGCGGAAATGCTTTGCATGGCCAAAAGCCACATCCCCTTGGCAACGCTTGCACATCGATTTTGCTGTTCCATTCTGGAATGCTCGATGGTTGGTTGCCGTAGATTCATTCAGTAATTTTCCTTTTGTTGTCCGGATGTCTTCCACGACGTCATCTGCCACCATCCAAGCGTTATCCGCTATCTTTTGCATATAAGGTCTTCCACAGACTATTTTTTCCGACAATGGACCACAATTCATGTCCACAGAATTTCAGTCATTCTGCAAGGCCAATGGTATTCAACATCTGACATCCGCGCCGTTTTCGCCTCAGTCAAACGGTGCCGCTGAACGATTGGTCAGGACTTTCAAGTCACAGATGTTGAAGTTGAAAGAGTCGCATTCTCGGGAGGACGCGTTATTGCTCTTTTTGTCCTCTCCCGCCGGCGACGCCCGCAGTAGACGCGTCGCTGCAGCCGCCGGGTGCCTCCCTGGGTCACGCGCCGCCGATCGCTTCCCGTGACCAGCTGTCCTCCGACATGGAACTCTTGCCCGCTCCGAACCACATGACGTCTTCGCCCGTCGGGTACCCCGACGCGATGGAGGTCGACCCTACGGCCACTCCTGTCTCTTTACGGGCGCATACACCGCATGTTGGCGTGCACCCTGGACTGGGTTTTCAGGCGTTTCCTAGCTGCCGTCGCACCGGATGGCAGGGTGCGGGTGGCACAGCCTCGCCTGTTGTTAGGCTCCCCACCACGTCGCATACGTCAACATGGGGTCCTCCCCACGGCGGGCGGAAGCCTTATAACACAACCGTTCGCCGATTTGCGGGGGAGGAATGTGGTGTCACCGCCACACTTGCTAGGTGGTAGCCTTTAAATCGGCCGCGGTCCGCGAGTATACGTCGGACCCGCGTGTCGCCACTGTCAGTGATAGCAGACCGAGCGCCACCACACGGCAGGTCTAGAGAGACGTCCTGGCACTCGCCCCAGTTGTACAGACGACTTTGCCAGAAGGGGATCACTGACAATTCCTCTCTCATTTGCCGAGACGACAGTTAGCATAGCCTTCAGCTACGTCATTTGCTACGACCTAGCAAGGCGCCATTACTAGTGTATATGGAAATGGAGATTACATCTAAACAAGAGCGATGTTCACCAATTGTGGATTAAAGTTAAGTATTATACCATTTACCTCCTGTTTTGCTAGTCTTATTTCTCTGACCTGTTCCAGACCACACGCCAGTCTGCGTGAAATTAAACGCGTGCATTTCGGCCTCCTCTAACAACACAGTGTTGGCTCTTCTGCCAACACTACATTAACAATTGCATATTTTAGCCCATAGAGAAAAATCACTGACGACATTACTTACTAAGTTGAAACATGTTTTCAGAATTCCATTTGAAATTCCATCGACACCACATGAACCTTTGTATTATAGGATTTTTACGGTTGTATTAGTGTCAATGAAGGATACTGGTGTACTTCTAGTTTCTTAAAATTTTGTGGAATGACATTTTGAATATACTGTCTTGTCCGCCAAATTTACCATTTCATCCTATTTTTTCTACTGCATTTAGAAAGCGATCGTTAAAAGTGCTTGCAGCTTGTGAATTATCAGTTACAACTTTGTCATACACACTATGTGATCAAAAATATCCGGACACACTTCACTATCACATCGGAAACAATGGACCTAGGGATGTTTAGGAATGTGTAAATCTCGCGTACAGACGTATGACGCAAGTTACACCCAATCACCTGACCACGTTCGTGAGTTCTGTGGAACACCCCATTCTTCTCTCTCACGATGTCGAATGACTACTTAGGTTGCTGATGTGGAGTACCTGGCAGTTGGTGGTAGCACAATGCACCTAATTTGAAAAACGTATGTTTTTTAGGGTGTCCGGATACTTTTGATCACATAGTATTATGGTACCTTGTACACTGATAGACTGTCCTGTATCAATTTTGACAATATATTGTGTGATTTTCATCTTATTATATGCAGTATTTATTTCTGTTCAAAAAAATGGTTCAAATGGCTCTGAGCATTCAGTGACGTAACTTCTGCGGTCATCAGTCGCCTAGAACATAGAACTAATTAAACCTAACTAACCTAAGGACATCACACACATCCATGCCCGAGGCAGGATACGAACCTGCGACCGTAGCGGTCGCTCGGCTCCAGACTGTAGCGCCTCGAACCGCACGGCCACTCCGGCCGACTTTTATTTCTGTAAGCATGTGCATATTTCTGAACATTTTAATGATTTTCCTTAAAAAACTACAATACTTATTATAGTGAACAAATAATGTTGACTCTTGACTTGCTTTGGCCATTATACAAATTTCATTATTCCTCTTCTTCTATGCTATGTAGCATAATGCAGGAATGGCTGAGCTGAAAAAAACTGAACTCAGCTGGCTGCAGGCACTGAACTATGTCCACGGTGCGTAGTCTTTCCTGTCTGTCGACGGAAAGATCTCATCACTGCCAGTACTGTGTTGGAGTAAAGTGGTCTCCGGTTGACAGAACTCTCATCGACGACTTTCGACACTTTTGGCGGGCAAATACGACACTCTGATGGACAAGGCGGCGGAACCGGAAAGTGTTCCCCAATAGCGAGCGCCCTGTGGAGGTTGGTGCTTGGAACTGAGAGGATGCCTAGTGAGTGCCGTGTCTGTGTGGTGGTGACCTGTCATGCTTTTGTCGAGTTGCTCTTCACTTTAGTACCAACAATCAGATATCTGATCTTCTCCTGCAGCACTACATTCTAAAAGATACCCTCTTCTGATCCGAAATTTTCATCATTCGCTTCTGTTTCACTTGTTTAACTTGTACACAGGGCTGCACTTAAGAAAAATACCTTCAGGAAAGATTTCCCTACACTGAAATCAATCTTTGCCATTAAAAAGTGTTTTATTCTGTTTTGTTGCTTATCTCTCTCTGTATTTTACACCCTATGTACTTCATCCAATGTCATTTACGTCTTAGACCAAATAACAAATCCCCTGATTTAATTCGACTACATACCATAACTCCACTTTTATTTTTCTTGATATTCATGTTATAACCTCTTTTATGACAATATTCTTCTGTTCAACTTATCTTTCAAGTTGTTTCTCATGTATGACAGAATTACCAAGTCACTAGATAATGTTAAGTTAATTATTTCTTCTCCCTGAATTTTAATTCTTTTTACAAAATTTTCGATTTACTGCCTGATCAATGTGCAGACTGAATAGCGTTGATCATAGTTTATAAGCCCACCTCATTCCCTTCCCAATTATTTCTTCCCTTTTAAGTCCTTCATCTCTTTATACCTGAAGTCTGGTTGCTACTGTATCGTTTTTTACTAAGTTACAACAGTTACATCATTCACTTCAGTTAAGTTTCGATTGTACATAAAATGGACCTCTGGTGCCACATTAATTTTATTTGCATTTTCATAGTTATTTGATACCGAACATTAGAAACACGTTTACTTATTTGGATATTGCTGAATGAATCCAGTATACACTTCCAGTTCTATGAGTATCCTATTTACACTAAGATTTATTGATCTTCCAAGGCCAACATTCGATGAATAATTTCCGCAGGTTTAACACCTTCTGTAAACAAAAAGCGAATAGCTGTACTCATTTCCTCCTTGGTGCAGATCGAAAATGGAGCTGCCATGTGTTATGGTCTACAGTACAATGACTAACGCGGGAATAAGAGTGACATTTTGTACAGAATTGTTGAGGACTGCAATACTTTAGCCCAGGATACTAGCAGTGTTATCAAGTTCTACGGCGATAAATTGCAAAACTCGATTTGATTTTTGACTTCCCCTCGTATATTATTGTCCCGGCCAATCTATTCATGTAATACAACGTATGTTTGATGACAATCCATTTTTTTTTGGGTCATCAGTCTTCTGACTGGTTCGACGCGGCCCGCCACGAATTCATTTCCTGTGCCAACCTTTTCATCTCAGAATAGCACTTGCAACCTACGTCCTCAATTATTTTCCGGATGTATCACAATTTCTGTCTTCCCCTACAGGTTTTACTCTCTGCGGCTCCCTGTAGTACCATGGAAGTTACTCCCCGATGTCTTAACAGATGTCCTATCATCCTGTTCCTTCTTTTGTCATTCTGCAGAGAAACCCCTCATGATTCTCTTCTGTTTCGGTTTTCCCACAGTCCATGTCTCATTGCCATACAATGCTGTCCTCCAAACGTATTTTCTCAGAAATTTCTTACTCAAATAAAGACCTATGTTTCAAGCTAGTAGATTTCTTTTGGCCAGAAATGCCCTTTTCGGCAGTGCTAGCCTCCTTTTTATGTCCTCCTTGCTCCATCCGTCATAGATTATTTTGCCATCTAGATAGCAGAATTCTTTAACATCTACTTCGTGATCGTCAACTATGATGTTAAGTTTCTCGCTGTTCTCATTTCTGCTACTTCTCATTACTCTCACCTTTCTTCGATTTACTCCATGTTCTGTACTCAATAGACTATTCATTCCATTCAACAGGTCTCGCTTTTTCTAACATCTTTCACCATTCCACATTGTCGAATGCTTTTTCTCCGTTGGCATATCATATATATGTATCTTGATTTTCCTTCAGTTTTACTTCCACTAACAAGTGCGGCATCAAAAGTGCCTCTCCGATTCCTTTACCTTTGTTAAAGCCAAACTAGTCGTCATCTACCACACCGAATTTTCTTTTCAGTTCTTCAGTATTCATTATTGTCAGCAGCTAGATGTGAAGCTGATTGTGCGATATTTTTCGTATTTACTGTTTTCGGATTTTCGTCCGGGATATTTTTCAGAAAGCCTGATGGTACGTCGCCAGTGCCATAAAATCCACCCTCTTCGTTTGCTTGCCATTTGTCCCCCAGTCATTTTAAAAATTCCCGTGTAATGTTAACTATCTCTTCTGCTTTATTTTAAGTCTTCCGGAGTTATTTTAAATTCTGACTTTAACTCTGGATCCCCTGTACCTTCCTTGTCGACTTTTGTTTCATCTTCTAGCAAGTAATCAGGCAAGTCATCCCCCTCAGAGGGCCCTTCCATATACTCTTTGCCTCTATCGGCTCTTTTCTCAGCATTCAACAGTGAAATTTCCACGAACTCTTAATGTTACCACCCTTACTTTTAATTCCAGCGAGGAATGTTTTGACTTTCCTGTGCGCTTAGTTAGTCTTTCTGAGGATCATTTCGTTCTCGATTTCTTCACTTTTTCCTGCTCCCATTTTGCCTTGGCCGCCCTGTAATTCCCGTTTAATTCATCCCTAAAGTGAATTATCTTGATGTGTTCCTGTCTTTCCCTGAACACTTTTGTATTTTCTTCTTTCGTCGACTAATTGAAATACTTCTTCTGTCACCCAAGGTTTCTTCAGAGCTATCTTCTTTATAAGCGTGCCGGACTTTCCAACATCTGTGATTGCCCTTTTAAGAGCTGTCGACTCAACTCATCTGCTTACTACGATATACACTAGCGGAGTATCCATATCCCTAGCAAACTTCAAACGCGTCTCATCGTACCTCAATGCTTCGATATCCCACTTCCTTCAGCACTGATTATTCCTGACGATTCTCTTAAACTACAGTCTGCTCTTCAACATTATTAAATTATGATCTGATTCTATATCTGCTCCTGGGTACACGATGCAATCCAATATATGATTTCGGAATCTGTGTCTGATCGTGATGTAGTCCAATGGAATCTTTCCCTGTCTCCAGATCTTTCCCTAGTACACCTCCTACTTTTGTGTTTCTTGAACAGAGTATTTTCTACAGAACTCAATTATTTTCCCCTCTGTCATCCCTACTACCTATACCATGTTCTCCTGTATCCGTTTCTTAACTTTTAACCCCTTCAACCGTCGTCTATTCTTTCCCATACAGCCGCGTTCCAATAACATATGATTATTATATTTTCATCTCCCTCTACATACTGAATTATCCGTTCAGTATCCTCATATACTTTCTCTGTCTTTTCATCTTCTGTCGGCGACGTCGGCATGTATACCTGAACTATCGTTGTGGGCGTTGTTCTGCTGTCGGATCCGATGAGAAAAATATTATTACTGAACTGCTCAAGTAGCTCGTTCTCTGCCCTGGCTTCCTATTCATAACCATTTCTGCTCCCGTTATAACATTTTCTGCTGCTGTTGATATTACCCTATCTTCGTCTGACCAGAAATGCTTATCTTCTTTCCACCCACTATACCTACACTGGCCCTTTGCATTTCTTATTTCATATTTTCTAACTCTCCAACGACGTTCAAACTTCCGACATTCCTTGTTACATCTTTTTCTCGATGGCGCCTCCCCAGTTGCAGCCCATTCCCAGAGATCTGAATGAGTGAATAATCTGGAAGCTTTTGGAGAGATTATCATAACATTTTTTCAGGTTCAGGCCACGAGTCTTGTAGATACACATTATGTGTCTTTAATGCAGTGGTTTCCATTTCCTTCCGACTCCTCATGCCGTAGATCATTGCTGATTCTTCCACCTTTTTGGGGTAGTTTCCTAGCCCCTAGAGCAAGGATGCGCCCTGAACCTCTGTGCACTCCTCCACTCACTCTGGCAAGGCTGTTGACAAACGAATGTGAGTTTTTGTGCCACAAGTCTTCAGTCACCATTGCTGACACTTTTTATTTAAAATTCAAGCAGTGGCTGTGTTCGAACCTGGGATCCATGATATTTTCATTTCCAGTCAGAGACACTACACCTTATATTTGATGATTTCAATGTTAATTTTATATGTGATTGTGCAAAAAAAAAAAAAAAAAAAAAAAAAGATGTTGAAAGATATCATAAATTCATAAGATCTGATGCAGACTGTATTTTTTCCACTAAGGGTCCAGGAGAAGAGTAGCACAGCCATAGACAATATTTTCATTCATTCTCCATTACTAGATGGGCGTTCTGTTGGTAAAAGGGTGAATGGCCTTTCAGACCATAATGCACAAATTTTAACATTAAAAGGTTTTTGTAGCCAAACAAATGTTATATACAATTAGAAACTATGATCAACGGGCGTTCAAAAAGTTTTGCACAGTTGTTTCTAATTTTTTTGTTGTTTTGCAGGAGGAGAATGAAATTTTTGTGAACATACTTGAAACATTTAGCTATGATATTTTATAAGTATTTTCGTTTATTTACAGGTGAACCATAATGGACTGTGAAGTAGATGTCAGGTTGCGACAACGGTCGGTGATGGAGTTCCACTTCAAATTTCAGCGACGACCCTGCCACTTCGAGTCATGATTATGGGGAGGACACAGTGGATCGCAGCAGTATCTAGCGGTGGTTGCAGAGGTTTAAAGAAGGTGATTTCTCTCTACTGGACAATCCACGATGCGGTAGACCATCGACGACAGTGAGTGATGTGAATAAGAGGACCATTGATGAAATCATCCAAAATGACAGACGTGTGACGACACGATAGCTTGCTGAAATGACTCGTTTGTCATTGGGTAGTGTGGTATCACTGGTACTGTCACTAGGGTACAGAAAAATCCGTGCACGTTGGACAAGAGAAATCGAAACGATGAGGAAGAACGTGTGCGAGGGTCTCATGAAGACCTTTACTGTAGAGTGGAGACAGTGTTTTGACGGCGTCGTTACCCAGTATGAAACATGTTTCTTTTTGTACGAACCTGAGAGCAAAACCCAATCCATGGACTGGAGTCATTCGGGTTTCCTTCGGAAGAAGAAACAAAGACTTTCCCGAACAGCACGCCGAAAGGTCATGGTCTGCTTCTTCTGGGATCAGTGTGGTGTCATTTTTGTCATTTTCATTGACTTTTTGTAACCTGGCTTCACAGTTAACCGGGACAGTTACTGTTTGTCACTGGACAAGCTGCGACGTGCCATCAAGACCCATAGACCACAACTTCGAGGTCAGCTCATCAGACTACGCCATGACAATGCCAAACCCCATACAGCCCTTACGACGCAGGAGAAAATTAGGAAAGTGTGTTGGGTAATTGTTCTTCATCCTCCCTACAATCCGGACTTGGCTCCGTCTGATTTTACCTGCGCGGTAAAACGTTGGATAGTGAGAAAGACCTTATTTCCTGGGTCAGGCGATGGTGTAAAAGTCAATCCCCAGAATTTTACCAAAGTGCATTCACATCATGGGAAGAACGTTGGGACAGATGCGTCACAGCTGATTGAGGATACATTGAGTAGGCTCAATGTATAGCTAAATGTACCAAGTACGTTCACAAAAAAATTTCATTCTCCTCCTGCAAAAATAAAAAAATTAGAGATGACTGTGCAAAACTTTTTGGACGCCCTTTGTAGAAAAGCTAATTCGACGGCGGGAGTTTATCAAACCTCGTTAAGGAACAAGAGTGACAGAATGTTTACAGTGCCAGTACCATAGATGACAAATATAATGCTTTCCTTAACACATTTCTCATGCTCTTTGCAGTTGCTTTCCATTAGAACGTTCTAAACACGGTACCAGCAGCAAAAGACATCCTGGGTGGAATAAGAATACCATGTAGAACAAAGTGGGAATTATATGAAAACGTTAGAACTAGTCACAATCAACATACAGTAGCCCATTACAAACAGTATAGTAACGTGCTGAAAAATGTTATTAGGAAGGCAAAAGTATGAGGTATGCAAATAGAGAAGCTAAGTCACTGGATAAAATTAAAACTGCATGGTCAGTCCCGAGGGAAGTGCCTGGTCGGCAGCGCAAAGTCGACGAGATAAAGAATATTTCTGTTACTGATAAGTCAGATATACGAGTATGTACAGTTTTTAGCCATCACTTTCTGAGAATTGTTGGTGAATTAAGTAAATACTTAGATTCTACAGAGAATCATATAACTCTCTTGGAAAATTCCTTCCAGAGATCGATGTGTGAAATACTTCTCTGTGATACTGAGAAGGGGGACATTGAGTCAATAATCAAATCACTGAAGACTAAGGACTCTCATAGATATGATGGAGTGCCTAGCAGAATATTAAAGTACTCTGCTGCACATGTCAGCCCTGTATTTAGCCATATCTGTAATTTCTTCTTTAAAAATGGCCAGTTCCCTGATCGATTAAAGTACTCAGTAGTTAAGTCACTTTTTAAAAAGGGAAAAAGGAATAATGTGCACAATTTTAGCTATTTTTGTGCAATCATTGTTTCCTAAGGTCATTGAAAAAACAGCGTATGTAAAGATAATTGATCATTTTATTTTACATAATTTGCTATCAAATGGATAGTTCGGTTTTAGAAGTGGTTTAACAACTAAAAATGATGTATTCTCTTTTCCCTGTGAGGTCCTGGATGGATTAAACAAATGATTTCGAATGCTAGGCATCTTTTCTATTTAAGTAAGGCATTTGATTCCGTTGATCACAAAATATTGCTCCAGAAGTTGAACCATTGTAGAATACAGGGAGTAGCTCGCAATTGGTTCACCTCTTACTTCAATAACAGACAGCAAAAGGTCATTATCCACAGTGTTGAGAATAACTATGGTGTGGGGTTTGAGTGGGGCATGGTCAAATGAGGGTGCCCCAGGGATCAGTGCTGGGGTCACTCCCGTTCCTTATTTATACAAATGATATGCCCTCCACTATTATTTCTGTTTGCTGATGACACTCGCTAGCTTGGTAGTATAGGATGTTGTGTGCAACATTGGCACTGTGCCATGCAGTACAGTTCACAATATTAACTCATGGCTTGTAGAAAATAAACTAAAACTAATTCATAGTAAGACTCATTTCATAGAATGCGCGTATAATTAGTGAAACTGGACAGTTTAAATTTCTAGGTGTTCAGATAGATTGTAAACTGTCACGGAAAGCCTATATTCAGGATCTTGCTCAAAGACTTAATACAACCATTTTTACTGTTCAAATGGTATCTGAAGCAAGTGATAGTTCGACACGAAAAGTAGTCTTCATTGGTTATTTTCATCCGCTTATGACGTATGGTATTATATTTTGGGGTAACTTGTTCCATTCTCAAAGGATTTTTTTGATTCAGAAACGGGCAGTTTGGGCAATAAGTGGTGTAATTTCGCAAACATTTTGTCGACCCTTTTCCTTAGTCTGGGTATTCTGACATTGGCCTCTCAATAGATACATATTGTTTACTGTTGTATCTTGTTAACAATAACAGCTTATTCCCAAGAATTAGCAGCTTTCACTCAGTTAGTACTAGACAGAAATCCAGTCTGTATTTGGATCGCACTTCCTTAGCTCTTGGGCAGAAAGGTGTGCAGTATATAATGCTGCATCCATTTTCAATAAGCTACCACAAGAATTCGATCTTAGTAGTAATTCACTCGCTTTCAAATTCAAACTGAAGAGCTTCCTCATGGGTCACTCCTTTTATTCTGTCGGGGAGTTCCTTGAAAACTTAAGCTGATTCCTCTGTTATGTTGTTGCGTTTACATAAACTTATGGCTTACCTTTTTTTGGGTTCATAAACATTTTATGTTATCTGTTATTACTTCTGTGTTGTAATTTCATGTACTGATACGTTCCATGACCTTGGAGATTTACTACTTTTGCTCCTCAATTTGGTCCTACGGAACTAGACGTGTAAAAAAATATATATATAAAAAAAAAAGAAAACAAAAGAAATATACCATGGGCAAGTGTCTACTACTTGCAACTGATCTTTGCTGTCATATTCTAGGCCACTGATTGTTTTTCGTGTATTCACTGCTGCTTCTGCTATTCTAGTTTATCTTGGTCAAGACCTTTTCAGCAAGTGGGATCTTAGCCAATGGGGTTTCAGGGTGCTATTACTTCCGACCTTATTACAAGTTCGAAGGGAAATAAGCGTTCTTCTTTGGTCCGTTCCTTTAGACTCTTTTCCAGAGTGAAGGTGTACTTCTGCTTATATGGTGCACTACTGAGCGTGGCTGCAGTGAATTATACTAAGAGAGAAGAAGAGCTATATATGAAAACAGTCTAGATTTTGCCTTCATCAGTAATACTGAGAACTGTACACAAAAATTTCCTCTGTGTCTACTATGGAAGGCAAGATAGTGTTTTCTATAAGTTTTAACTTGGTTAGCCATATTGGAAAATTACGTCCTTGTGTACTGAATCAGAACAAATAGCAGAGCGGTATTCGTGGTTGAGTAGTACGTGCTGTATTTGAATCGTAATCAAGTTTAGCATGCCAGTATTTCATTCACGAAGGGTTTCTTGCACTTGCCGTATTTCACAACTACTCTGAAAACTAGGTCTTTGTGTGATAGTGGCGTACCACCAGATCCTGGTAATGAAATCCGATTGTTCTATGTAAAACATCTGTATTCTTTGGGATTAAATGATCTCAAGTTGAAATAAAACCCCATACCTTATTGCTAATTCTTTTCTTTAATTAGTTTAATTAAAATAATGAAATACACTTTTTGAAGATGGTGGCAGTTAGGAACCATGAGGCCTTGCATTAATGCCTTGCACAGGAATAATAAGAGAAATGATCTTTAGCCTTAATCTCAAATATTAGTTTGATGATATCCACTTCTCACGTTGTATCAAGTGAATGGACAGAGAGAATTTGTGTTACTTTAATACTTTCTTCTTGGATTCTAGAAGGTAAGCCACGATTGAATCTGCAGTTGTGACTTTCCTATTAGATGTAAGCTATCTGATGCTTATAGGATCCTGTGTTAGATGAAGTAATAAGGAATTTGTGCAGTTCATTGTTGTTAATCATTTCAGATGCCAAATAGTATCTGTTGCGCTTGGAGTGTATGTCTACATCGAATAATAGCTGAAGGGCAGTCAGACTGGGTATATAATGTTTTGTGATTTAATCAGTTATTAAACAGCACATCTTTAATCACAGCAATTTTATGTGTAACTTAATGACAACTATGATAGTAAAAATCATTTCACAGACACTATTCATCTGGTGACACTGTCAGGATAAAAGAACTGTGGTTTTGTTTCCCTGAGTTGCTTAACAGATCCAAAACGCCTTATTTAACATGTAACTTTATTTTTATGTGTCAAGCGTTTCTTGTGGTTGGTAGTAACCTTATTTACAGTAAAGCAATTATCAGGAGGGAATACACCTTTTTACAGAATATGATTATTTGCAATGATAACATAGAATACTATGGGAACTTCTCTTGTAGGGAATTTCAGTAATGAATGATTGTTATGCTTTGTGAGAATCAGTCAAACTTCCACGCCTTAATATGAAAATAAAACAGTTTGGCAAAAGAAAGTTGAATTATTTATGCCTGGTTCAAACAATAACAGTAAACTAGAACAGTAAACTATGAGGGAGATTAGTGAATAACTTATTGTCAGATTTAACTGTGTACAATAGTGGATAACATATGCATCCTAGAGAGTAAGATGTTTTTTGGTTGCTGTAGTCTACTTGCCTTGATATATCAGGATAACATTGTGGGGCAGTTTAATTTGTTACTCGTGTCTTAAGGGTAGTCTAGTTATAAATGATTATTTATTATAAAAGTCTCTGAAAATAAACAGGAGAGTGTTTAATTTGAGAAGAGGTTTTGGAACCTGTGTCTCTGTCACAATTTTTTCATGTAAGATTAAATGTAGTGTGCCAGTTATTTTCTTGGCAAATACATGGTTATAAGGGCAAGGATACAAGGTGATTGCTGTGAGATTATTATAATACGAAATGCTATGGTTTTATTTAAGACTTTTTGTGTTGACCTCATGCATATTTTCTTTCAAGGTATTGAACTATTTTGTGTTTTGAGAATATGTTGTTGTAGGGCCAACCTTTTGTTGTTAATTCATGTACATCATTGGTTGGGAACTGATCTTCACGGTTTGAATGTTGGTTCACTGGAGAAGTGCCTGTAATGTGGAATATAATTGGAGTATGTGATATATTACGTTCAAGAAGAAGAGATGCATGCTTCTACTGAGATTCTGACTTCCATGCATAGTGACTGACATCCTGAATATATAATGAGGAATTGCTGAAAGAATCCAGATTCTTGAGTATGGGTAGACAATGTTTTGGATGAAGATTTTGCAGGGGATTTTTCGCTGTCTCATTTCGATGACGATGTTTTAGCCATTCCTACGGTTTTTTCATGCTGCCAAATGTTCTGCCATCATCTTGGTTTTACTTATTCTTGATGCTGATGAGAGGAGATTTTTAGTCATTCTTAAATGTTCTCATAATTAAGTGATTTGTGGGTTATTATTGGAGTTTTTTATTTTCAAGCAGTTCTGGACCTGCATTTTTTTAGTAATTACTTGTTTTGTGAGGTCATCTTGGGATTGTAGGTTTTGTTTTGGTGGTATTAATGTTCTGCACATAATGAAGAAACCCATGGTTAGTGAGAAAGTGACCCAGAGAACTCGCTTTGAGAAAAGAAAAGAAAGGGAAGAAATCAGAGCCATAGAAGATTCTGATTCAGATGTCTCATTAGCTGCAACACTCCAGGGAACGGAAATTCATCAAGTAATCACTCAGTTAGCATATCTAGTGGTCAAAGAGAGTGTTCTAACACGTTGCGCTAGAACTGAAATTCAGGAGACGAACAGTGTTGCCTTGAGTGAGAATGGAATATTTCCGTCATGGGTCAGATTGTGAGGCTCTTAGTGGTTTCAGCGGCACTGCTTACCTTCGAACTGAGTCATAGGACCCTTCTGTACCACTAGAAAATATCAGCGATAAGAAACTGAATGTTGAAAGTACTGACATTCTCCTAATATGAAGGGATTTGACAGAAAATTTGAGGCTATTGCAAAAGAACAGTAAGAGAGGTCGGACATGTTTACAGGAACGGGTTGAAAACATTTCAAGAGAACGGAAAGACAATGTTACTGAATTTTAGGTGCAAATTCAGGGCTTAAAAATGTGACGAGGTTGCAGGGAAATATCCTGAACTGGGCCCACAGTTAATGGAAGAATTATGTGTTGCGTTGTACGGAAGAATTTTTTTGCTACTATTAAAGAACGTTGGCGTCAGTTTCATCTAGTAGTTAGTGAACAAAATAAACAGCTGTTAGCTGATTTTTAAAAATTTAAGGGAAGAATATGAAAAGAATAAAATAGGTTTATCAGATAAACTTGAGGGGCTACTTAGTCAGGAATCTGTTACTCAGATTCAAGGATGGATTTTGTTAAGCTACCTTATTACAAAGTTTAGAAATTGTGAGCAATTAGAGCTTATCTCTGAGAAAGAGATACCAGACGGTAGAGAGGACATTAAACAAACAGTACAGAAAGTTGATGAATTGAGGGCCTTAGTTGCACTGAGCAGAGTTCTAGTGGTTCAATACCTGTTACGATCAGCGAGTCAGAGGAAGTTAGATCATTATTAAGATTTAATTGCAGTCAAAAGGAAATTAATAGGAGGAGAAGGGAATTAGCACAGTAATTAAATGAGAGGTTATCGAAGGTTGAGGAGAAAATAGGTGATGGTGTTAGTGAAGGTCATTATTACAGTAGGGGCCATGCACCTGATGATTGGTTCAGGTCACGAAGATAAGTCAGCTTCTGCATCTCATTATGAGAGAAAGAGAGCCTGTTGATGTTATTGGAATTTTCGTTGATAGAATGTAAACCATGAAAGTGTGTCTAGTTATGATTATAGTCGTTTCTTATCTGTTTAGAAGTTTCAGGTATTTCTAAATTCAGCAAACAGCATACGTCCTCGTTCTTAGTCGGCGCAATTTGATGTTTCACTGCCTCCTACTTGACCCGACAGTCAAAAGGTTGAATCTGTGTGTAGCTTGCTGAAAGGTGAAGTTGCTGTATATACTCTCATATTTACACTGATTAGAAATTGTGAATCTTATTAGCGATTTATGCACTTGTTCTTGTCTGTAAATTGGCTAAAAGTAATACAAGACAGAATTAAACATACGCTTCTAATGATGCAAAATTTTAGCAATCCTCGTTTTAGTAATCCTGCACGTTTCTTTGAACTTATGTTATTAAAAAAATCAATTTCTATACGGTACTTACAGACTTGCTTAATTAATTCACATTTGCATTAAGAAACTTCCTTCACATTTACGTCAGATTACTCTTCCTGGTTGAGTGAAAGGCGTCTTGGAACGTTTTCAAAGCTTGTTACAAGAATGGCAGTAATGATGAGAAAGAACTTGTTTATTTTGACCCAAGGCCACAATGAAGTATGAACTACGGTTGTGGGTGACGTGATTCAGGACATGAAATTTATGGAAATTGAAGATGAAGGTTTTTGGGTTGAAAGACCTGATCTCAATGAGACTGGTGGCTATAGGTGAGATACAGAAAACTGCAATGGTAGACGTTTTGGTAACTTCATAGGTAGTAGACGTAATGCCAGAGACGTTCACTAGTATGACAGAGATCTGCAAATAACGGACGTGCGGAGTGCCCAACATCACACGACCTACAATTACAATCTGCAACTGCTTCATATGCTGAAATTATGATAACAAAACTATGAACAGTTAATTCTGTAGGAAGATATGAAGGAGATTTTGCTTGATAAAAGACAGGAAGATGTAAATGCTGTGGCGAGACCAGTATTTCAGATGCCTGTTAAAAGAATTATTTTATCTTGTGGTCTTGGTGGGGGTAGTCAGGTGGTTGCGTTGAGTGAGGCAGCATGTCATAGACGTGAAAGTCTAGTTTTCAAGCCTATTCTTCCTTCGTAGTGGACTAAGGTGAAGGGGGAAGTACTTCGAAAAGGTGTTAATGGGAGCTGTGTGTTGAATGTTTTGATGGTGCCAAGGCCAACGACTTTTTGTCTTTGCACCAAGTAGTGATGGAACTGAGTTGCAGTGAAGTTTTATTGAAGTGTAATGGTCTATACTAAAGTTATGCTTTGGTGAATGTGTGTTCAGGGAGAAGAATTCGAGCCACTGCCTTAAATTTCTCATGAGGTCTAAGTTCTTTTTTGAGTTGAGGCCTGTCGTAAACGAGAGTACGGCTATTGCAATTCCATTATAAGATTGCCAAAGAAGTGTTCGTATGAACAGGAGTTACTGAATCACATTGACTGTGTTGAGGAGGCAGATGAGGTAGTGTAAGGAAATTGATTTGTGGTACTACGTCATCATTTTTCGGTGTTTTCTAGACGCTCTGCTGCTGTTAAGGAGTTATCGTGTAAGTTTAAGATTAAGCAGGAATGTAAGAGATTCTTTGTCAGGTCATATTCTACACCAGTAATTTACAGAGAGAGGGTTCAAGCAAAAACTGAGTGTTTTGCAGGAACAGGTGACTGAATCTGCTGTCATTTATTATAATAATCAATTGTCAGTGATGCTAACGAAACGAGATGATATTAAGTTGGTGTTGGATTCCAACCAGATTAATACAATTATTGTGTCAGAAATGGATTGGACATTGACATTAAATGAGTTATTGAAAACATTTGATGCTGCTGAGGTCGTATCTTCAACTGGTCTTCCAGGGAACTACTGGCTGATTGAGCTGGATCCTTCATATCGGGCATTCACAGCATTCGTATGTTATGACTGTTGCTATCATATTCACAAATTGCCCTCTATGTTGAATGTCTGTTAGGCTGCATTTATCAGAGGTTTTAATAGTATGCTTTCACTAGATTTGAGAAAGAGGTTGCCCTCAAATGTTGATGCATTAATTGCAGAGAAGAATAAGGTTTTGTACGGTTTGTTAACTTGTAGCTGTAGACTTATCTGGATGAAGGATGGAAGGACGTGGAGTTTCTTGGGCATATCGTGACTGCTTTATTCGATATATAGGTCGAACAGGAGCGGCGAAAGACTGCATACCTGTCACACATTTTTAATCCAAGCTCTTCGTTCTTGGTCCCTCCACTCTCATTGTTCCTCTTGGTTCTTAAACATAATTTTTCTTACCCATCTTTCGCTATTGTTTACTCCTATTTTTCTCTGAATTTCGAACATCTTGGATCATTTTACACTGTCGAACATTTTTTTTCCAGGTCGACAAATTCTATAAACGTGTCTTGATTTACCTTTAGTCTTGCTTCTGTTGTCAACCGCAACGTCAGAGCTGCCTGTCTGCTGCCTTTACCTTTTCTAAAGCCAAACTAATCGTCATACAGCATAGCCTCAATTTTCTTTTCCATTCTTCTGTATATTATTCTTGTCAGCATGAGCGGTTAAGCTGATTGTGCGATAATTCTTGCACTTGTCAGTTCTTGCAGTCTTCGCAATTGTGTGTATGATATTGTTCCAAAAGTCAGATGTTATATTGCCAGACTCATACATTCTACACACCAACGTTAATAGTCGTTTTGTTGCCATCTCCCACAATGATTTTAGGAATTCCGATGGAGTGTTATCTATCCCTTCTATCGTGTTTGATCGTAAATCTTGAAACGTCCCCTTTAAACAATTTATACAAGACTGTGCTTAAACTGACACACAATATTTTGTTAGCGCAACGCAATCTGACTTTCAAAATTCCCTACAAAAGAATGGCCCTGACTAACATTAAACTATACCTTTCACAAATCACTTACCTCACAATAATCTTCGTTTCTCCCACTACTGCAATATAGGAGCGCCACTACTGCCAGCTAAATGAAAGATTCAAACTACTGAAGGCACTAACTACTGATAGGGATAGTTAGCAAATGAAAGATATTAATAGAGAATAAACAATGTATTTACCTTGATATCATCATATATAAATATAGCAGTTCATGACAAATTACAAATCTCCGCCACCTCTCTCCCCACATCCACCACTGCTGGCGGCTCACCTCCAACTGCGCAACACTACGCACTGTTCACAGCCAGCTGCCTAACACTACAATGGCGAGTATTACAACAATGCAAAGCAGCCACAGACTGCACACAGCACAGCCAGTGATTTTCATACAGAGGTGGCGTTACCATAAAAAAACCTAAACAGCCTACTTACATAGAGAAAACATAAAAAGCCTACTTACATAGAGAAAACATAAACAGCCTACTTACATAGCCCCCATGCTCCCCACAAAAAAATTTTACAAATTGGTTTGGGCAGTGCCCAATACAGATTTGAAAACATTTTTCATAATTACAATAACAAAGATATCAAATGCACACACATATTGATAAAACGTTGGTCAAAAGCTAAAATTTTGTCACAGTCCATAAAGACAGTCCTGATCATTCATTACGGTAAAATATAGTGTTTTTCTCAAAGTCTGAGCAGTAGAAGAAAATGCACACGGAAGTAGTGGATTTCCATGCAGTCTTGAAGAAGTAGTGTTGTCCTTCCAACGGAAAGACAGTGCTGACTCTCGACATGCAGACAAGTATTGGGCCACAACAGAGCAAACCCACAGCAGAGTCATTCGAAGTTTGATGAATATTGGTAGGTAGGTTATCACAGAGCAGACCCACTGGAGTCCTGGTAGAGATTGTGGTATTGGTGGGCCACCAGAGGTGCAGACCCACTGCAGTCCTTGTAGAAATAATGGTACTGGTGAGTCAGCAAAGGTGTAGACCCACTGTAGTCCTTGTATAAATGGCCAGCAGCCATCTGTTGCGACTGTGCAGGTGCACAATCACCATCGAAGAGTCTTGCAGAGAATATAGCAAGTCCATAAACCACCACTTGTGCACTCACAAAGTGTTTGGAATTGTCCTTAGAACCAGCAATGCTGTTATCCAGTCCCTTGCTGAATTAGTAACACACGTGCAAACACTCACAGTCCCAACTTCTCACATATTATCCATATACTATGACCAACAGAAACGTGTGCAGTGAAATGTAACTAACAAGTTAATAATATCATGAACTGGTGACAATTACAATTTTATAACATAAGAATACAATTACAAAGGTACAAAATACATCAATAAAGAACATAGCAATATAGATAACATTTGTAGTACAGGCTTTACGAAAGAATCGAACTAACATATACATCAGTGGAATTATGACATGAGTACATACAGAAAAGATCAGAATAACTTTTGGAACATCAACTTTACACATGAGCATTAAAACAAAACAGAATAAATAATGTCTAAACATCTTTACAAAGTAAGTAACATATTATTAATGCCAATTATATTCGAGGATAACAGTATTCCTCATCATAGTGAATGTAGCTTAGTATTAGAAAAATTCTACAATATAAGTCTTATCAGATAAACATATAAATACAGGAAAAACATAAATACCCAAGGGTACACAAACATATAGCGGAATAATACAAGGAAAGGACAGGGTTTGTATTACTGCAGTATTTTGCAAACAAAACTTTCTTTACTTCTCGGAGATCTCCCTTCGTTCTTCATTATTTCCAAAAGTCCTATCTATACCTGCTTTCTGTACTTTTCTCGTATAGCCTCTCAGTGCATTTCTTCAAATTCATCGCAACTCATTCTCTTATAGGCTACCCCCTCTTAAGCTAACTTAAATCTACTGAGCTCAGATTCTAAACTAAGGGACGAGGCAATGCAGCAGCACATAAAACAATTAATATAAATGGAAAATCGCAAAGCAAGCTACAGTAAATCTAAATTACCAAGCAATTCAACATTACAACTAATATGAGGCAATGCGCAGCAAACAAATAAATCTGGCTTAGCAGAGCAACACAAATTAAAGTTCAGTAGCACTATGCCTGGCAAACAGCAGCTTATATCTAAACATGACATAGCTCAAGCAGAAAAAAATATTACACTAAAAATGGCCATGTCTAATACCTATGTCACATCTTAACACTAGAGTGATGCATCACAATTTATTCTACAAAAGAAATTACCAAGTACTTGAAAAGAAAATTATGAATGCAGTTCCTGTGAAGGTAAATGTCGCTTTGTGCTCCCTCATATATTTGAAAAAAATTATTATATACTCGATCTGTAGACAGAAAATATTTATATTAGTACATCTATAAAATTTTATTTTAACCAATGCTGCAGTGCAGCTAGAAACTAGATATCAAATGAAATAAGCAACTATGTACAAAGCAAAGCGTAAGAACATCGTTCAATAGTCATGTGGCATTTCATAAGTAGTAAAAAAATCTTTCATCTAGAAAGACAGTAGTCATAGTCAGGTGTGTAGACAAACTAATTCTTGTCATTTCATTAGGCATTTCAGTAAATATCAGAAAGTACGATATGTTTCCAAGTAATTAGCGTGTCGGATTTGCGATGCTTTCTCTAAAGGAATGACAATGGCCAGGATAATGGCCTCCCTTTTTTTTTCCTTCCTGTGCTCTGAAAGGCACGCGCCAATGGCCCTCTCTTCAGGCGTCCGACACAGCTGGGTGCCCACGACGCATTACATGCAGGTGGTCACTTAACTTTCTTACGGAAATATTTACGACAGCAGTTTCCGCTACAGTGACAGTCTCACACAAAAATATTTCACAGGTCAAGAATTAGCGTTGCAAATCTGTAGAAAGAAAATGCTATAAATATAAGTGTCCAAATAAAATATTCGTCAGCATTGTGATACAGTCACGCATTTACGCACATTTCATAACTCTTAAAGTACGATTCTTGGTTTCCAACATACTTCTTATTCCTCATATACGGTAGCATCATCTTATTGATCATTAACATATCTCCACAGCATAGTACACATCGTCGTCGTAATAATATCATAACATCTCAGTCAATTCTCAAAATCGTCGTAGCTTCCTCCAATAATTTCAAAACCTAAAAAAAAATTCTCTGCTCGTTTCAATAGTGTCATCTACCTCAAACGTACTTTAAAATCATGCTCCCTTACCAAATACATCATTCAAAGCTCTCATAGTATCACAATGATTCCGAAAAAATATTAACAGTTTACAAAGTACAGACAAAATACAGTTTCATAAGTGTGAAGTTACCCAACTGTGTAATTGCGTAAACATGTGTCACTGACGTAGTAAAAAACATGTTTATCTCTCAGTTAAATGATCAGATAGCTGTGTAATTTGTGTGTTAGAGAAATATGGTACCGATGTGTAAAGTTGTATAAGCAAATACCATATTAGCTAGGGTTCCTTGTGGTTGCCACACACATGGTACACAAAGTAAGCGTGTACCCCCCTGAGGATTAATGTAATTATACCCTCAGGTGTTACAGATTACAGCAATGGAATGAAATGTATCACGGAAAACTTTCTTCGTAATTCAAAAAATCTTTAAAAATAAATGTTTTAAGTACAAAATTGATCACTCAAATACGTGTACTGTAGCGCTAAACTGTGCATCTTGTCGCAACATAATCTCTGTGGAAGTGTCGTAGTTATCGTCCTCCGAAAGCTAAGTTCTGCAGAAGTCAATGTACTTACCACATGATAAACAAAAGTGAAATGCTTTGCGTATAGATATCGTAGTTATTACGCTTATTGGCGTGATGAAGAAAGTACTGTGCTGTAACGTATTGTTGTGCTACGAAAAAGGCAGTCTCATTGTAGCTATACTACAAAAGTTACTACTAAAACCTGTTTTACTTTCCAGAATAAAACAGAAAACTGTGCAGATATAAAACGGAAACACTGCAAAAGCAACATTGTAAATTGTCACTCATTAGTAGCGTCGTGATAAAATCGTGTAGCTGTCACATAAACTAACCACTGTGTCATCTGGTATCTCACAGAAAGTACTTTAAATCCAGAATATATTTTCAAGTAAACCAAAATGTTGCATTAAAATCTCATTAGCAGTACCAGTATATGTTTTAAGTATGTGAGCCTTATGGTCGTTACGTAATCGTGCCACTAACAAACAAGAATGTACACACACAATAACGCTGTGACGTCTGTTCACTATAACAATGCATTCGTCATTTCTGTTTCAATAAGTTCTCTTGGTTCTTGACTGAATATTTAACTTCAAACATTGTTGCATGTTAACAGTTTCTTAAGTCTGACAAAGCATACTAGTAATGTAAAGTGAAAAGTTTTATGGCAATGAAAAAGTTAAAAAGCAGATTATCTTTCAATAAACGGTTTTACATGTGAAATGTGGTCTAAACCTTTACTCTTCCTAGTACGCAGAGTTTCAACTTCAAAGCAATTATCATGTTGTATACGTCGGTAAGGAATGCTAAAATTTGCTCAAGGTTAGCGTCTATGTTATTTTTCCCTGAGCCAGCAGGCGCAGGTGGCTGCCTGCGGTGCGAGTCATTGTCTGTTTCTTTGTTGGCGCGCGTCGTTACTGGGATTAGGAGACCTAACTTCAACAAATTCACCTTGCCGAGAGGGCCCAGCTCTGTTAGAATCCCGCCAGTTCTTATGAAATTCACGTCTGTCGTTTTGTCGGTAGTTTACATAGTTTCTTGTTTGTCGGTCATGTGGTAGAGAATTTTTCCCCGAATCGTAACTCTGCGCCGAACTGTTGCGTCTGAGGCTATTCTGCCTCCCTTGATAATAATTGTTTTGGTTCCCATATTGTCTGTTTCTCTGATTGTCTCTGTGATAGTCATTACTACGGAAACGCGATCTTTCTCTGTAACTATTATTACTCTGCCAGTGGTTGTCATATAGGTGGTGTCTGTTTTGGTCACGATTTGTGTTGTGAGAATAGCCTTGTCGTGTCCAGTTATTATTTCTTTCATCGCGGATTTGCGACGGATGTGACCTGTAATTGTTGTGTTCCTGGTTTCGCGTTCCGCGATTGTCAGTGTCAATTTCTAATTCTTGTAAGAGTCCCTGAAATGCTTCAATGTCGTCTTTGCAACGTCCTGCCAAAATAATATGTCGTAAATGTTCAGGCAGTTTGATTAAGCAAATGCGGATGAGTTCTGAAGGGCTGTATGGGTTTGAAAGATACTGATTCTTATGCAACATGTCTTCAAAATATTTCATAAGACTGGAAAATTCAGATTGTTCGAAACGTTTCATCATTATGATGCTATGTTTTACTCGGTATTGTGTGGCTTGAGACCAATATGCTGAGAGGAAGGCATGGTAAAACTCTCCTTCACTGTGGCAATCGTGAATTACCGATCGCATTCTTACAGCTGGTTCATTCTCCAAGTAGCCACACATAAATTCTAATCTGTGTTCTAACGACCAGTTGGGAGGAAAACAATGCGAGAATTGATGGAGCCATGCTTGTGGATGAATGTCGTTGCCAGAATTTTTAAATGTTTTGAATTTACGTGTAGTCATGAACAGCTTATAGTCAAAATCATCTGTCGGCGAGTCGCATATTGGTCATTGTTAGGTCGTGTCGGCCGTTCCATCTCAAAATTCGGTGCACATTGCCAATTTCTTTCATAACTTCCGAAATGCCCTGTGTTATTATTTTGTGGCTGTTCCGTATTTCTGTGTCCCTCTTCCCGTATTGGGGCGCGAGTATCCTCTGAAATACGTAATTCTTGTATTACCTGCGTCAGCTGATCTTGTACTTCCCGGATTTCTCTTTTGTACTGTGAATTGATTTGATTTTGATTTTGTTTGAATTTTCTTATTTGTTCATACTCTTCTGTGTCAGTGAAGGCTACGGGTCTTGTGTCATTCAGATCATCATCTACCTTTGTAGATAAGTTAGTAACCTGATCTGAAAGTTCGGCTACTTTCTCCGATAGTGAACACATTTCCTCGGTGTGTTTTTCTGAACCAAGTTTCAGAGTGTCCATTTGTGTTGAAATCGAATCTACTGTGTCCTTTAAGTTTTCCTGAGTTTTTGCAAGTTGCTTAACCGAATCGGTAGATGCAACTGAGTCAATTTTAGCCCACAAGGTCTCATGATTTTCATAAACAATGGTTTGCAGTTCTTTTATGGCTGCTTCGTGATATTGTAATGCATTTTCATGCCGCGAAAAAACAGGTTGAAAATGCTCACAAATTTGTGTTTTTACGACATTACAGACTTTTTGACATTTCGATTCAATGTTATGTAACTCAGTAGTTAAATCTTCACGTGTTTGTTCAAGTGTGGTGTCTAACTTTTGAAGATTTTGTTCCATTGCGTCTAACTGTTGCTGTGTTTGTACTGGTGTTGTTCCATTGTGTCTAACTTTTTAAGATTTTGTTCCACTGTGTCTAACTTTTTAAGATTTTGTTCCACTGTGTCTAACTTTTTAAGATTTTGTTCCACTGTGTCTAACTTTTTAAGATTTTCTCCCATTTGTCTCTGATTTTGTTCCATTTGTTGCATTAATTGCAATAATAATGTATTAGTGTCTGGAATCTGTTTCTCTACGCTTTTCGGCAGTGCATTTGCACCGGCAACATTCACATTTTGACAAGCAGAAAATGTGTCTTGACTTATTTGAGAAAACGATGATGATCCAAAACCTGAATCTACAGTATTTGCGAAATTGTGTCCTGTCATTTCGGATCCCTGAGGCGAGCTGTTGCCGACCGATCGATCGATAATGCTTCCCTGTTCACTACCTGTTTCAATGTCTACACCATTGTTTGCAGCCCGCTCCATTTCCCTATGCACAATTACCAAATTACTACTTTGAACATCAGTTAATTCATTACTCGGTGGCGCTAACACACTGCTTTCATTTTCACTGTCATTTCTCAGTTTACTTTGGAGCCTAGTATTACGTTTTTCACACGCCATTATTGTCACAGTATTTCACACGACAACACAGAAAAACACAGTTTGAAGAGCAAAAATGAGAGAACACATTAACATAGCACTGAAAATAATATTTAGTTAATTGCAAGCGCAGCTGCGAAAAACTTGCTGCAAATCTACATGCATGCCACAACTGTTTTACTGTACAACAATGAAAAACTACAACTACAAAGGAAATTCTCTCTATAATTACGCGCTAGCAATAAACAAAATCTACACTAATTACACAAACTACAAGAAAAAATCAGAAGATTCCAGTGAGGTATCCTCGGCTAAGGGTCGACATATGAAACGTCCCCTTTTGAACAATTACAAATGACTATGCTTAACCTGACACACAATATTTTGTTAGCGCAACGCAATCTGACTTTCAAAATTCCCTACAAAAGAATGGCCCTGACTAACATTAAACTATACCTTTCACAAATCACTTACCTCACAATAATCTTCGTTTCTCCCACTACTGCAATATAGGAGCGCCACTACTGCCAGCTAAATGAAAGATTCAAACTACTGAAGGCACTAACTACTGATAGGGATAGTTAGCAAATGAAAGATATTAATAGAGAATAAACAATGTATTTACCTTGATATCATCATATATAAATATAGCAGTTCATGACAAATTACAAATCTCCGCCACCTCTCTCCCCACATCCACCACTGCTGGCGGCTCACCTCCAACTGCGCAACACTACGCACTGTTCACAGCCAGCTGCCTAACACTACAATGGCGAGTATTACAACAATGCAAAGCAGCCACAGACTGCACACAGCACAGCCAGTGATTTTCATACAGAGGTGGCGTTACCATAAAAAAACCTAAACAGCCTACTTACATAGAGAAAACATAAACAGCCTACTTACATAGAGAAAACATAAACAGCCTACTTACAATCTTCTAAAGCTCTTTTAAATTCTAATTGTCTCCCCCATCTCATCTAAATCGCGTCCTGTTTCTTCTTCTATCACAGCAGAAAAATTTGCCCCCTCATAGAGGCCTTCGTTGTACTGTTGCCACTTGCTCGCTCTCTCCTCTGCGTTTAACAGTGGAATTACCATTGCAGTATTTATGTTACCATCCTTACTTTTAATTTCATCGAAGATTGTTTTGACTTTCCTATAAGGTGAATCAGTCTTTCTGACAATCTTTTCTTTTGCAATTTTTTCACATTTTTCATGCAGCCATTTCGTTTTAGCTTCCCTGCAGTTACTATTTTCATTCCTCAGTGACTTGTATTCCTTTATTCTGTATTTCTCCCGTGCAGCCCCGTCCTGGAGATCCGAACGATGCTGTAAAAAGAAATATTATTTCTCCTTTTACTGACATTTACGAAACTAATGTACAGCAACACTATTGTCTATTAGGACTGTGTGTCGTGAAATCTAAAATTAATGCTGTGATTGGTTACGAATTTTGTTAATATTCGTCATGTTTCGGCGAATGAGGAACGAATTTCCATTTAGTAGCTCGCTTTAACTGTACAGCAGGGAATATGTTCTGGTAACTGACGCTACAGAAAACTTCCCATGGTTGTTCTCCAGTTCCACGGGAGTTTGATGAAAGTTGCCTGTTATAATTTGTCAAGTAACACAGATTATGTTTAATTTTCAGGTACTGATCGATTTACTGTACACCAATAGAGGTCTGAACCAAAGAGGATGGAAGGTGGTGCTATCAGTTACATGGCTTACTAGTTTGAAGGGGTCCAAGGCCTTCTTCTTGTCTTATTTCTTTCAACTCTGTTCTAAACTCAAGGTGTGCTTCTGGTTGTGCGTGATGTGGTGTGTTAACGAACGGGGCTGCATTGAATTATATTGAAAGAGAGAGAGAGAGAGAGAGAGAGAGAGAGAGAGAGCTGTATGAAATCAGCTTAGGGTTTGTATTCATGAAGTAAAGCTCAGAGTTACACCCCACAATTCCCCCTTTGTCAACGCGGAGAACAACGTAATGTTTTTCTGTAAGTTAGAACTAAGTGTGCCATACGGGAAAATTACTACTCCTTAGGTACTGATGCAGAATGAATAACAGTGTGGTATTCGTACATACGACTAGTGCGAGGCAGTTTATTTTTTGTATACGTGCTGTATTCGATTAGAAATCGAGTTTAGCAAGCCGACATTTCTTTCATCAAGTGTTTTTCGTACTTAGTGAGTTTCATGGCTACGGCTACCCTCAAGAGTAGCTCTTTGTATGATAGTGGTGTGTGTACCACACGACCCGTGTAACTTCATTCTTATTTTTCTGTGTTCTTTAGGATTTAAAAATTGCAAGTGAAAAGATAATCTCACGGTCTCATTTAAATTTAGTTCCTTTCAACAAAACAATTTTGTTAAATGAAATATACTTTTTCACAATGGTGGCAGTGGAAACCATAAGGCCTTGCATTAATGCCTAGCATAGGAGTAATAAGGAAATGGTCTTGAGCCTTAAGCCCAATCATTATGACCAATTCTGATTTCGGACAAACTGAAAAGACAGAAAGGATTTCTGTTACTTTAATGATTTGTTTTAAGAACGTAAGTTTCCTACAGAATTCCTGACTATTGAATGTTCACCGCATTGATGCAATGTTTTTCGAGGACGATGTTCTATCGGATTATAACAGTCCAGTTGTATAAGCCACGACTAAACCTGCAATTATGGTATCTGCTTTTCCTACTAGATGTAACTAGATAATGTATGTGCGATCCGGGGTTAGACCACATGATGAGACATATATATACATATATATATATTGTGTGCGTGCGTGTGTGAAGGGCACTCAGGTCGCGTAACTACGTTATGTTTTGGGCTTTACTCATCTACTAAAGAGGACATCTTTAATCAGGGTAATTTTATGTAAAACTTGATGCCAACCACCACATTAAGAATCATTTTGCAGACACCAAAACTTTCAGTGATGTGTCTGCACGTCTCTGTAGGACTGACAACCCATCCTCTCTAAGAGCGAAAACCAGAGAAAGTAATGTACGCTGGGGTCTTGAGCGAAGTGGACGTTCTAACTCATCCCAGACGTGTTCCATTGAGTTTAGGTCGACACTGCGGGCAGGCCAATCCATTTCAGGAATGTTATTGGTCACAAATCAGTGACTGGTTTAATACAAGGTATTCAATCACACTGATACAATCATCTACACAGAACTGTTTCTCTACTGTGGACGTTCCATAATGCTGCAAAATGTGTCCACGCGCTTCCCCATTTAGCGGAAGCGAAATAAGGGAACCACAACTTAGCTATGAAAAACACCACCTCCTCCGTACTTCACTGGCACTACACATGATGGCAGGTAGCGTTCCCCAGACATTCGCCAAAAGCAAACCCTTTCATCAACTTGCCACAACGTGTAGCGTATCTTCCCAAATCACTCGTTTATAGTCATCCATTGTCAAACGGCGTCGCTGTTGACGCCATTTTATGCGTCGCTTAGAGATGACTACAGAAATATGTGGCTTGTAAATAGCTCATAGACCATTGTACCCTATTCCTTTCAACTGTCTACGCACTGTAATTGTGTTATCTGAACTGCTGGTACCACTTTGGTAGTCACATGTGATTTCTGTCTCTGATATCAAGCGATTTTTTACAAACTTCATCCGTATGCTCGGCGGTCCCTGTCCAACATTACATGAGATCCACCTGTTCTTCGTGGGTTGTCCCTTCGAGTATCAATTTCACTATCACACCGCCGGCAACTGACGTGGACAGCTTTGGAATGGTTGAAATGTCCCTGCTGGATTTATTACTCAGGTGAGAGTCAGTAAATAGTCCACATTCTAAACCGCTGAGCTCTCCTAACCGATCCATTATGCGGTTACTACTTCTCTGCTGGGAACGAAAAACTCCCTGCCTCCTGATATATAGGCGGGACCGCCTTTCTTGACATCTAGTGGTCACTTCTGCGTTACATAGGAGCGTCGGCGTATTTTTTTTTTTTTTTCGGGTAGTGTAACCTCTCTATCTCTTTGATTTCTCCACGGAAAAGTATTAACAGATACACGTATTTGCTGCTGTTTTGTAGACGGACTTCCTTAACTTTTACTGCTGTTACGTCTGGATTATCTAAAACGTGTCGTAACGGGTCAGGAATGCCGCAGTTCATGTATACATAGTCAACTATGAGTATTTGCGAAGATACAGCCATGAAATAGATTTCGTTAAGGTGAAATTAACTGACACATAGGAAACAGAAACAAAATTTACGGAATATAAACAATCCAAAAATACGTTCAAATTTCCAATGTAAGCCAAGACACTTCGAAGCCGTAGTGTAAGTGTATTAAGTGAGTTACTGTAAACGCGTGTTCTTGGTTGCTGTGGTTGCATGTCTAGTTTACAAAGATAAGCAATGATTTTGAGTAGTGAATGGCGACCCAATTAATTGTTAAAAACCAAACAGCCAAGATCGCATAAAATAGTTATTTACACTCCTGGAAATTGAAATAAGAACACCGTGAATTCATTGTCCCAGGAAGGGGAAACTTTATTGACACATTCCTGGGGTCAGATACATCACATGATCACACTGACAGAACCACAGGCACATAGACACAGGCAACAGAGCATGCACAATGTCGGCACTAGTACAGTGTATATCCACCTTTCGCAGCAATGCAGGCTGCTATTCTCCCATGGAGACGATCGTAGAGATGCTGGATGTAGCCCTGTGGAACGGCTTGCCATGCCATTTCCACCTGGCGCCTCAGTTGGACCAGCGTTCGTGCTGGACGTGCAGACCGCGTGAGACGACGCTTCATCCAGTCCCAAACATGCTCAATGGGGGACAGATCCGGAGATCTTGCTGGCCAGGGTAGTTCACTTACACCTTCTAGAGCACGTTGGGTGGCACGGGATACATGCGGACGTGCATTGTCCTGTTGGAACAGCAAGTTCCCTTGCCGGTCTAGGAATGGTAGAACGATGGGTTCGATGACGGTTTGGATGTACCGTGCACTATTCAGTGTCCCCTCGACGATCACCAGTGGTGTACGGCCAGTGTAGGAGATCGCTCCCCACACCATGACGCCGGGTGTTGGCCCTGTGTGCCTCGGTCGTATGCAGTCCTGATTGTGGCGCTCACCTGCACGGCGCCAAACACGCATACGACCATTATTGGCACCAAGGCAGAAGTGACTCTCATCGCTGAAGACGACACGTCTCCATTCGTCCCTCCATTCACGCCTGTCGCGACACCACTGGATGCGGGCTGCACGATGTTGGGGCGTGAGCGGAAGACGGCCTAACGGTGTGCGGGACCGTAGCCCAGCTTCATGGAGACGGTTGCGAATGGTCCTCGCCGATACCCCAGGAGCAACAGTGTCCCTAATTTGCTGGGAAGTGGCGGTGTGGTCCCCTACGGCACTGCGTAGGATCCTACGGTCTTGGCGTGCATCCGTGCGTCGCTGCGGTCCGGTCCCAGGTCGACGGGCACGTGCACCTTCCGCCGACCACTGGCGACAACATCGATGTACTGTGGAGACCTCACGCCCCACGTGTTGAGCAATTCGGCGGTACGTCCACCCGGCCTCCCGCATGCCCACTATACGCCCTCGCTCAAAGTCCGCCAACTGCACATACGGTTCACGTCCACGCTGTCGCGGCATGCTACCAGTGTTAAAGACTGCGATGGAGCTCCGTATGCCACGGCAAACTGGCTGACACTGACGGCGGCGGTTCACAAATGCTGCGCAGCTAGCGCCATTCGACGGCCAACACCGCGGTTCCTGGTGTGTCCGCTGTGCCGTGCGTGTGATCATTGCTTGTACAGCCCTCTCGCAGTGTCCGGAGCAAGTATGGTGGGTCTGACACACCGGTGTCAATGTGTTCTTTTTTCCATTTCCAGGAGTGTATTTAAGACAACCGGTTTCAACAAACAGCTCTTAAAATCATTTAATTGTAAAGCGCGTTCATTTTCTGCTGACCTCATGCACAAAATGTCACGTGGATAAAAATAGCATATTATAAAACGTTTATCATCGCTAAATTATTTAAAAACATAAAGCTCCTTGTGCAAAAGGCCGTATCCACATACCTATTGCTCACAGTTGCTTGTTACATCATACAAACACGGTACGCAATAGCAGAACTGTTTACATACGCTGGGCAGATCCTAAACAGCGCGAATCCACTTTAAATGGCACACAAGGCACACATGACAAAGGTGAGGTCTTCGTAAAACAAACAAATTTTACAACAAAAAGATTTTAAGCCCTGATGATGACAGCATAGTATGTTCTTAAATAAAGAAATATCTTATGCGATCTTGGCTGTTGAATGGTTTTTAACAAGGGTAAACATGTTGATCACGTAATGTTTTAAAAATCATTCAACGTAATGAAACATTACTTATATCTTTGCCTGTATCATTTGCGTTAAAACGATATGTTCCCTGGCTTATTTCAGAAACAGAATTGTAATAAATTAACCACAGTTTACCTTTTGTGGGTAATATGGTCTAAATGAATATACAATTGAGTTAACAAGGTCACTAAAGTAAACTATTCTTTCGCGTTTATTTTACATGATTTTTTTCTATCTATTTTGATTATATTCGGCATAATAATTGGCCACATTCCAATATTGGCAAGTGTTTGACAGAACACAGAGGTTAACAGTGTCATAGTACACACATCAACTATCAAAGAAATAATATGCTTTCTTAATTTACCAATAACGCTGAAGTGTCACTGAGGAATTGCTTGAGATAATTCGGAATTTATTTAGAGAAGTCCGTCAGCGCTAGTACATAACTTCCGTCTGTAAACTGTTTAAGGGCCAGGACCGTGTTGTTAGAATGAATAATGAATCACTGTAGGGAAACGTCTGGTGCAATATCAGCAAACATAGTGTACATTTTGACACAAGTTAGAGCAGCTTTGTGCAATTTTCAGGCACAGACGCTGCAGTATTTATCTAGTGTCGTTGTGCACTATCATGAACTTCAGAGATATGTTGACAACGTGTCTAAAACTTAACATTCTGCCTTTCTGGAACGCCTGGAGCCACCCAGTGTCACCTAGGAATTTCAGTTTGTATCACTCGCCTCCTGCTGCTCTGACAGGAGCGACCTCCTTCCGTTTCAAGAATCGCTCTTCCTCTGGAAGTTAGCAGTGCTGTAAATAGGTAGTGCCAGATTACAGTGACTGGACGAGTCAATGGAATGTGCGCTGCACAGTAAAGCAAGCTATTGAGAAAAATTTCCAGTGTGAATATCAGCGTACACACGGAACGTTACGCACCCACAACCAACTGATTAGAGATAGCTGCTGTGTTGGAGGGAGGAGCTTTCTCTCACTATGGTGAATAGACCGGCACATCACATGTTTGTTACGGAGTCGGCATGGCGATAGAGCCTGAGACATGTAAAACGCACAGCTGATGGCGGCCAGATCATGGTTAGCCAGAGCATTGGCACACCAAGAACGAAGTTCTACATCTACATCTGCACTCCGCAAGCCACATGACGGTGTGTGGCGGAGGGTACCTTGAGTACCTCTATCGGTTCTCCCTTCTATTCCAGTCTCGTATTGTTCGTGGAAAGAAGGATTGTCGGTATGCCTCTGTCTGGGCTCTAATCTCTCTGATTTTATCCTCATGGTCTCTTCGCGAGATATACGTAGGCGGGAGCAATATACTGCTTGACTCCTCGGTGAAGGTATGTTCTCGAAACTTCAACAAAATCCCGTACCGAGCTACTGAGCTTCTCTCCTGCAGAGTACTCCACTGGAGTTTATCTATCATCTCCGTAACGCTTTCGCGATTACTAAATGATCCTGTAACGAAGCGCGCTGCTCTCCGTTGGATCTTCTCTCTCTCTTCTATCAAACCTATCTGGTACCGATCCCACACTGCTGAGCAGTATTCAAGCAGTGGGCGAACAAGCGTACTGTAACCTACTTCCTTTGTTTTCGGATTGCATTTCCTTAGGATTCTTACAATGAATCTCAGTCTGGTATCTGCTTTACCAACGATCAACTTTATATGATCGTTCCATTTTAAATCACTCCTAATGCGTACTCCGAGAAAATTTATGGAATTAACTGCTTCCAGTTGCTGACCTTGTAAGGGGTCCATAGGCCCTTACTATAACTTTGCACTCGGCACAGGTCGATAGGGCGAACAATCGATTGTGACGTGTTGAGAGAGCGAGTGTGGAGTTGCGCCAGAGTGGTTGACGGATGTAGTGTGTGTGTGAAGGGCATTGTTGAAATAGGGTCTTTAACGGAGAAGGGTGTCGCCATCGCCGTGGCTAGACCCCTATGTAATAGATTAATACCGGGAAAGTGAAGAAGTATCATTACGAATGTGATCAGTGACGTTACTAGTGCCGATATTTGGTTTCGCGTCTACCGCGCTGGCCTAACCTTGGATTGCAGTGTTGGATGCAGTGATGGATTAGCGTGTGACGATAATGGAAAATGAAGAAAGCCTGTGCTGAGATTAGCCGTAATTAGATATGTATGGCGAAGGCAGTGGCTATCTCCTTTTTTTGTGTTTTGAGAAGAACATAAGTTCGTAATTAGTAAAACTGTGTTGGTGTTCCTCATTACCAGACATTCAGTATTATAGTATTGAGCAGAACGAACCGGAAAGTAACAACTTCCGTAGCAGTCAATTCCGATTACCAGCCCCATTAGGTTCACGGTCGTGTTAATAATAAATATTGGGCTGCTATTCGATCAGATCAGGTCGGGACGCAACGGAGGTGTTACAACCTGCTATATTGTAGCTAAATGATAAGGGATCTTTCTTTCTATGTACTCGCAGCACATTACACTTGTCTACATTGAGATTCAATTGCCATTCCCTGCACCATGCGTCAATTCGATGCAGATCCTCTTAAGTTTCAGTACAATTTTCCATTGTTACAACCTCTCGATATACCACAACATCATCCGCAAAAAGCCTCAGTGAACTTCCGATGTCATCCACAAGGTCATTAATGTATATTGTGAATAGCAATGGTCCTACGACACTCCCCTGCGGCACATCTGAAATCGCTCGTACTTCGGAAGACTTCTCTCCATTGAGAATGACATGCTGCGTTCTGTTATCTGGGAACTCTTCAATCCAATCACACAATCGGTCTGATAGTCCACATGCTCTTACTTTGTTCATTAAACGACTGTGGGGAAATGTATCGAACGCCTTGCGGAAGTTAAGAAACACGGCATCTACCTGGGAACCCGTGTCTAAGGCCCTCTGAGTCTCGTGGACGAATAGCGCGAGCTGGGTTTCACACGATCGTCTTTTTTGAAACCCATGCTGATTCCTACAGAGTAGATTTCTAGTCTCCAGAAAAGTCATTATACTCGAACATAATACGTGTTCCAAAATTCTACAACTGATAGACGTTAGAGATATAGGTCTATAGTTCTGCACATCTGTTCGACGTCCCTTCTTCAAAATGGGGATGACCTGTGCCCTTTTCCAATCCTTTGGAACGCTACGCTCTTCTGGAGACCTACGGTACACCGCTGCAAGAAGGGGGGCAAGTTCCTTCGCGTACTCTGTGTAAAATCGAACTGGTATCCTATCAGGTCCAGCGGCCTTTCCTCTTTTGAGCAATTTTAATTATTTCTCTACCCCTCTGTCGTCTATTTCGATATCTACCAAGTTGTGCATGCGGCGGGCTTCTCACGTGTCTGTGGCTGAAGAGTGTAGTGTGAGAACTCGTATTTCTGGCAAAGCACCGCCACCACAGTTTATTGTCCTCGGCGACAACGTGTGGATGTCAGGGATCGAGGACTGCGGCAGTGGAGAAACGGGACGCTGTGCAGCGGTCACAGGCCAACGCGGCGATGGGCGACAACTGGCGAGCAGACACGGCATCCAGAAACACCTCCTCGCTATTTGAAACATGCGTCGCTGCCCAACACAGGTGCCCCTGCTCACCACACGTTACAAACTACAGAGACGAGTATGAGACACAAATATCGCCATTCAACGCCCGGAGCATGGAGAAAGATCGCTTGGAGTGGCGCTGTAGGGAAGTACACGTCACTGAAGGAGGTACAAATCACGTCAAAAACCACTTGAGGCGATGCACACCGCTGGCCTACAGTCCTCTAGGTAGATGAGGGGATTCTCTCATGCTGGCGACGTTTACATGTGCTCAGCCGTGCCCTCTGACACGTCTGGCACCGTCTCTCGACGACGAACAATAAAGCAACCAACTTCTTTTGTAAAGGCATACCAATTTAAGTGAACTCTATGAATGCACAGAATCACGGCACTGAATTATTCCCGCAGGAAAAAGGACAGAATTACAGTGTTCGGTCGACAATATATTTAAAAGCAAGGACGTCAACGGATGGCGAAACGTATCCAATTCGCGGTCCAAAGGAAAGTCCGCAGTCACATTGTGGTAACATCAAAGATAGATTAACTGAAGGAAGGCGAGATTTAAGGCCTGCAGACAAAACCGAAACTGCTGCCGAAGGCTGCGGCACTGAACCGTAGACGAAGTCAGCGAGCGTTGGTGTCAAACACTACCAGTATCAGTAACTTCTGGGCGGCCACTGAGCAGCCTTGTTCCAGTATAGCTTCCAAACACCTGTAGGCAGTTCACGCCTAGAAGCGTCGTCGCCGTCATTAAGATGAAACGGGATGCTGCGTGGTAGCAGGAAGCTATCGCTATTTAAATGGGCTCTGAGCACTATGGGACTTAACATCTGAGGTCATCAGTCCCCAAGAACTTAGAACTACTTAAACCTAACCAACCTAAGGACATCACACACATCCATGCCCGAGGCAGGATTCGAACCTGCGACCGCAGCGATCGCGCGGTTCCAGACTACAGCGCCTAGAAACGCGCTATTTAAACTTCGCATTAGTGTTTGAGGGGTTCAGTGGAATTTCTGTTTGCCGTTCTCATACCATAAGATAGCGCGTACTGTATTGTACACTTCTGGACCCTTAAAAGCGTTTCTGCCTTCCTAATTTTTTATTCGCGCGCTTTCGTCACACATCGCATAACTCGTGAGACGGCACCTGGTCAGAAGGTTTGCAATTCACAAAGCATCAGACGAAGTACCTGTTACTGGGAAATGAAAACTACGATGCAGGTCACAACGGGAATCAGTTCTAGCTCTTCACCAATTATAGTTGCCTTCCATTTCAAAATGGTGTACTTTGTTACATCGAAGCACAAGCACGGAGATGATGACAGACTATGTCTTAGTGGAAGGGCACGATGACTTGCTACTAACATCATTAAATTCCTCTGTGAGAAAGAGGAGAAATTATTTTGCAGTGGGGATGGAAAATGGTCGTTCAGTCGTGGAGTGAGCATTAAGGGAGGAAAGATGTAATTCCCAAGAGATTGAGATTCAATAATTTACCGCAAAGAACAGAAAGTAATAAATATTCCATTGAGAAAATATTGTTCGTTAACAGTTTTCGCTGTAGTATGAAGGACATAAGAAGATAACTTCACAGCTTTTGCTGCACGGAATTAGTATTATGGTTGAGTACAGAGACTGTCATTAAAGAGTGTTTCTATTTAGCTGAATCTCTTTTAAAAGGAGCCAATTAAACGGCTAGGTAAGAGATATAAGATAGCAGTGAGGAGAGGAGCGCTAATGAATTTAAGGAACAGATTGCGTGTAAAGAGGAAGTAATGTACACTACTGGACATTAAAATTGCTAGACCAAGAAGAAATGCAGATGATAAACTGGTATTCAATGGACAAATATATTATACTGGAACTGACAAGTGATTACATTTTCACGCAATTTGGGTGCATAGATCGTGAGAAATCAGTACCTAGGACAACCAACTCTGGCCGTAATAACGGCCTTGATACGCCTGGGCATTGAGTCAAACAGAGCTTGGATGGCCAGGGTAGCAGTCAAACAGTTTCTGTATCCAGAAAGGCCCGTACAGGACTTGCAATATACGGTCGTGCATTATCCTGTTGAAATATAGGGTTTCGCAGGGATCGAATAAAGGGTAGAGCCACGGGTCGTAACACATCTGAAATCTGAAATGTAACGTCCACTGTTCAGAGTGCCGTCAATGCGAAAAAGAGGTGACGGAGACGTGTAACCATTGGCACCCCATACCATTACGTAGGGTGATACGCCAGTATGGCGATGACGAATACACGCTTCCAATGTGCGTTCACCGCGATGTCGCCAAACACGGATGCGACCATCATGATGCTGTAAACAGAAACTAGATTCATCCAAAAAATGATGTTTTGCCATTCGTGCACCCAGGTTCGTCGTTGAGTACACCATCGCAGGCACTCCTGTCTGTGATGCAGCGTCAAGGGTAACCGCAGCCATGGTCTCCGAGCTGATAGTCCATGCTGCTGTAAACGTCGTCGAACTATTCGTGCAGATGGTTGTTGTCTTGCAAACGTCCCCATCTGTTAACTCAGGGATCGAGACGTGGCTGCACGATTCGCTACAGCCATTTGGATAAGATGCCTGTCATCTCGACTGCTAGTGATACGAGGCCGTTGGGATCCAGCACGGCGTTCCGTATTACCCTCCAGAACCCACCGATTCCATATTCTGTTTACAGTCATTGGATGTCGACCAACGCGAGCAGCAATGTCGCGATACGATAAACCGCAATTGCGATAGGCTACAATCCGACCTTTATCAAAGTCGGAGACGTGATGGTACGCATTTCTCCTCCTTACACGAGGCATCACAACAACGTTTCACCAGGCACGCCGGTCAACTCCTCTTTTTGTATGAGAAATCGGTTGGAAACTTTCCTCATGTCAGCACGTTGTAGGTGTCGCCACCGGCGCCAAACCTTGTCTGAATGCTCTGGAAAGCTAATCATTTGTATATCACAGCGTCTTCTTCCTGTCGGTTAAATTTCGCGTCTGTAGCACGTCATCTTCGTGGTGTAGCAATTTTAATGACCAGTAGTGTATGTAGATGGGGTCCTGATTCACTATTATTGCAGTGAATAAGCGCTCTCATATTCAAGTTGTATGAGGAGTCTTATCGAGCAAAAAACTGCGGATCACCGTTTCCTTGTCGTCAGACGCTTACAGCAAGACAGGACTCAATTTGCAGGAAGAACGGACCGTGCGCTGTGGCTACCTGCGTCTAGAAGACATTGCCACTCCCGCCAAGACGTCAGTTTGCGGTGTCGAGTTGATAAGCTGATGGCAGGTGATGGTAGTTTGCGGAACGCTGCTGGGTGCCGTGAGAAAGGGACCGCTTGTCGAGCTTCTAACAGGTCTTCTCCGAAACGGCACGCAGAGTCCGCGGGAACCCGCGGAGCTGCTGGGAAGCGACCTTCGCTGCAGTCGGCTGTCTGACGCTCGCAGTTCCATCAGCGAACAAGGGGCGCCGGCCTTCGCCGCTAAAGTGCAAGGAGAGCGGACAGCACCTGTTGCGTCAGGGGATCCCTCGAGAAGCTAACAAGCCGGGAGTCTCACCGGCCGGCTTTATTAATAGACGCGCGGAGGCGAGATACCGATCTACACCGTCTCCCCTTGCCGGAAAATTACCCGCTGTTCGCTTCATTATCGTGACTTCTCTATTTGAAACCTTCCCAGGCAACTTTTTTTTTGCTTCACGCTTTAAATATAAGCTGTAATCTTGCTTGTCAGAATAAACGCGCGTGCGACCTCTTGGCGGTATATGATTTGCTCGGTAACTTGTACTGTCAGTATAATTTATTTTCCAGGTGTCGTTCGGAAGAAGTAAATCTGATGGTTGTACGATGGCATGAGGGAAAATAATGCCTCCGAACGTTCTAGTGTTCTCACCGGCGGTTGCGGTATTTCACGTCATGTATATTACTCGGGTGACTTTCCAACTGCCGGCCGAAGTGGCCGTGCGGTTCTAGGCGCTACAGTCTGGAGCCGAGCGACCGCTACGGTCGCAGGTTCGAATCCTGCCTCGGGCATGGATGTGTGTGATGTCCTCAGGTTATTTAGGTTTAATTAGTTCTAAGTTCTAGGCTAATGATGACCTCAGAAGTTAAGTCGCATAGTGCTCAGAGCCATTTGAACCATTTGAACTTTCCAACTTCGATGTCGCAAGTTGCAACTCTGTCGCTAGAGCTCTTCGAATTGTAGCTTGGAACATGGAGGTGTATAATGTAACTACGTCGGTGCGTGAGAAACAACGTGCTATAATCGAGTTTCTAACCGCAGAAAACTACCTCCAACTGAAATCCATAGAAGAATGAAACCTTTGAACGTGACAATGCCAGACTACGACAACTACGGCGACATCTGCAGCAATCCAACGACTTGGGTGCACTCTCAGAGATCGTCTTCTACACAGTCCAGACTTGGCTCCATCCGACTTTCATCTGTTTCCAAAACTTACAGAACGCCTACGAGAACTTCACTTTGATAGTGATGAAGTGGTGCAAGCAGAGGTGAGGTTGTGGCTGCGTCAACAAACATTCTGCAGTGAGGTATCAACAAACTGGTCTCTTGTTGGGAGAAATGTGTTTGTCACCAGGGCAATTATGTGAAGAAATAAATATGTGAACATGAATAATAAAGATGTAGAACGTTCATGAAGTGTGTATAATTTTAAAAGCTTCAAGAGTTTCCACATATAAAGTTCGTAGGCGTAATATACTGCAACGATACACGATGGAGCAACAATGGAATAAGCATGTGGTGCTTTGCTTCTTTCCGTGTTCATCTCTCGAAAAGAGTATAGATCTTAATTTTCTATATTAGATGTCGCTTGCAGTTGGCGTGTGATTTTTTGACATCTGATGTGCTGCGAAAAGGAAAAAAAGAATTATAGATGTAGAAATACAACACTAGTGCGCAACATCGCGTTATATGAAGATGATCAAATTGAAAAAGGTCCTTAACCTCTCACAGAGAAAAATGAGATTCGCGTGTACAGAAAGTGCAGCTGTGCTTGTACGTAGAGCTACACACCAAGAATGTAGAGATCTTCTTATTGTGATACATTCTACTGTTTTACCAGTATTATTCTCGGATGTGACGTGAGAACAGTGATAACTTACGTGTCTCTGTGTCAGATGTTAGCATATTTTTCCTCTTCGTCGTTTCTACGGTAGCGGTACGAAACGAGCTGAATAATATTCTGATATGAAAACTACTTTCTTAAATTCTCGATACAGGTTTCTTCGAGATTTTGGTCATATTACATCGAGTGTCTTCCTAGATTTTTCAGTATTTTTTACTGGCTATTCAATTCGCCTTTCTTCTTCCACTGTGCAATATATGCTGTCATTCCGACTGGATACGAACCTGACTCTTTGTTCGCATGCCACTATTGTTTTCTAAATAACCTCTTTCCTTGACAGACAGAAATTTCCCAGTTTCTACTAGTGGATTCAAACGTATCATCAGCCTAAGATCTGAACCTATATCATTGCCGTACTTGATATTTAATGTCATCATTACTGCTATATTCCCTCTGGTCAGACTTCCTTTGATCCAGGTCTTATTTCAGTGTTTACTTCCATGAACAGTGGACTTCGCTGCTTCGGATGACGTAGGTGCCTCATCGATACAAGTAACCGTATAGCAGATGGGACCACATCTCAAAGACACCTGTGTAGGGGCTAAACTAACAGAACGTTTTGAAAAGTAATGCCTATGAATATGGAACTCTTAAACCTTCTTAAATAAAACACACTTTATTAACAGTCTACATATTTACGTCTAAATATAGTCACCCTGGCGATGAACATACGAGGGCAGTTCAATAAGTAATGCAACACATTTTTTTTCTCGGCCAATTTTGGTTGAAAAAACCGGAAATTTCTTGTGGAATATTTTCAAACATTCCCGCTTCGTCTCGTATAGTGTCATTGACTTCCGACAGGTGGGAGCGCTGTACGGAGCTGTTAAAATGGCGTCTGTAACGGATGTGCGTTGCAAACAACGGGCAAAGATCGAGTTTCTTTTGGCGGAAAACCAGGGCATCTCAGATATTCATAGGCGCTTGCAGAATGTCTACGGTGATCTGGCAGTGGACAAAAGCACGGTGAGTCGTTGGGCAAAGCGTGTGTCATCATCGCCGCAAGGTCAAGCAAGACTGTCTGATCTCCCGCGTGCGGGCCGGCCGTGCACAGCTGTGACTCCTGCAATGGCGGAGCGTGCGAACACACTCGTTCGAGATGATCGACGGATCACCATCAAACAACTCAGTGCTCAACTTGACATCTCTGTTGGTAGTGCTGTCACAATTGTTCACCAGTTGGCATATTCAAAGGTTTGTTCCCGCTGGGTCCCTCGTTGTCTAACCGAACACCATAAAGAGCAAAGGAGAACCATCTGTGCGGAATTGCTTGCTCGTCATGTGGCTGAGGGTGGCAATTTCTTGTCAAAGATTGTTACAGGCGATGAAACATGGGTTCATCACTTCGAACCTGAAACAAAACGGCAATCAATGGAGTGGCGCCACACCCACTCCCCTACCAAGAAAAAGTTTAAAGCCATACCCTCATCCGGTAAAGTCATGGTTACAGTCTTCTGGGACGCTGAAGGGGGTATCCTGTTCGATGTCCTTCCCCATGGTCAAACGATCAACTCTGAAGTGTATTGTGCTACTCTTCAGAAATTGAAGAAACGACTTCAGTGTGTTCGTAGGCACAAAAATCTGAACGAACTTCTCCTTCTTCATGACAACACAAGACCTCACACAAGTCTTCGCACCCGAGAGGAGCTCACAAAACTTCAGTGGACTGTTCTTCCTCATGCACCCTACAGCCTCGATCTCGCACCGTCGGATTTCCATATGTTTGGCCCAATGAAGGACGCAATCCGTGGGAGGCACTACGCGGATGATGAAGAAGTTATTGATGCAGTACGACGTTGGCTCCGACATCGACCAGTGGAATGGTACCGTGCAGGCATACAGGCCCTCATTTCAAGGTGGCGTAAGGCCGTAGCATTGAATGAAGATTACGTTGAAAAATAGTGTTGTGTAGCTAAACGATTGGGGAATAACCTGGTGTATTTCAATGCTGAATAAAACAACCCCTGTTTCAGAAAAAAAATGTGTTGCATTACTTATTGAACTGCCCTCGTATTTCTCCAAACGAGAGACTAGTTTCTTGATCCATCACTGTAGGATGTTCGACTTTGTTGACGCCCGATTAATTGCAATCGAACTCCTAGAAGGTTTTCTTTAAGATCTAGAAGTAGATGTAAATAGGTGGGGCCAAGTCGAGACTATATGGAGGCTGACTGATGACAGTGAACCAAAGGTGTCGGATTGTTGCAGATGTCGCAAATTACTGATGTCGATACAACAGATTTAATTCTTCTATCTATTTCAACCGTTATAATTCCCGAGGACATACATTTCTACTGTGTGGTTTAAGGATGATGGTATTCTCTAGGGCAGAAAATGCTGGAGGTATAATGGTCCCCTATTCTAATCTTCCTGCCAGTACCACTCGGGAGGGTGTTCTAACAGAAAAAAAGGACTAGCGTTTGACACGCCGGATCCCACAAATAGACCGTGTGATAGTACAAGCATGTTAGAGAACTTGAAAACAGGAATGGAATTTGTTGTCGGATAACCACAGCGTTATCAACGTGAAATAAAACTGGAATCTGTAACAAAAATGACTAACTATGAAAAAGAAAATGGCGTGACGAGCGAATCATAACAGCCCAGAAAAAGGTCACGAAACTATCAATATTATTAGCTATCGGCATAACTTCAGACGATTCTTAATTATAGTTATAAGACACGTCGTAATTCTGACGTAGAGCTTGTCTGATGCCATGGGGGATGACGTCACCAAACAATAATGTGGGAGCAGCAGCCTCAGCTGAAGAGGGTACTTTTCGGGACTAGCTTTTGCGTGGGAGTTAGTTGTGGTGAGAGCCTCCAGCAGCACGACAGATGTTCAAATGTTTCCAAGATGGTGCTGAAATGGTTTTACCTAGGATGAAGGTGGCAACATTGATTCACTGAGGCAGCGAGACAATTCAGTACATCGATCTGAAGGATAATAAACTAGGTTTCTGTTTGGAATTCATGAAGTTAAGAGATCACCTCAGACATACATAAGAAGTTGTGGGGTTGCAACTTCGAACACGAAACGACTACAAGATATGTATACGGGGTGAAAAAAAAAATCGCGCATTTGGACTTCCGTAGCGCTATTCCTCACATACTGGTAATAACAAAAATATATCTCAGAAAATTTCGTCCTGCACATATTACGGGTAGTAAATCGACGTTAAAGATCGACAATCTGGCGACACTGTAATCACGTGTAACTTAAATTCCTCTGGAAGTAAACAAAATATTGCTGTACTGTTCGTGCAGTGGATAGTGTTTTAGATTGGCATGCAGGAGGTCGAGAGTTCGATGTTGGGTCGAAGCACATTTGTTTTTAGTTGCTAGAAGTAGTCTGCGTGGTACGGTTTCTGGCATCTTAATCGTCATACAGCGATTACTGTGGGTCGTCTACAAAACAATTGTAGCACCGTACGACGAACACAGAAATGGAAATACAATCGTTTTCACTGATCAGCTTTTAAAATTGGTTCAAATGGCTCTGAGCACTATGCGACTTAACTTCTGAGGTCATCAGTCGCCTAGAACTTAGAACTAATTAAACCTAACTGACCTAAGGACATCACATACATCCATGCCCGAGGCAAGATTCGAACCTGTGACCGTAGCGGTCGCTCGATTCCAGACTGTAGCGCCTAGAACCGCACGGCCACTCCGGCCGGCCGATCAGCTTTCAAAGAAACGTTTTACATGTTGTGGTCGCGAATTGTTTCGTGCCACTGAATCTGCTAGATTCCAAACTCGTTTCATGTGTACCCTCCCACAATGGTCCCATTGATTAATACCAACTATTATTCTTGCCACGTTCAGATCCATTATAATCCGTTATGGCCTTACGTCACGAATAGAGCTAGCAACGTGCTTTGCACAAAACTTTGATGGGATCAAATTATAACAGGTGGGTCCATAACTGATTATATTGAGACAGGTATCCAATGGTCAGAAATGAGTATTTATTATGTTGTGGAAATACATGGAGTACATCGCATAACAACAACGTAGCCCATAGAAATTGTTCACAGCGACGACTTCCAGTCTCAATGCATGTTTTACTATGGTGCATGCAGTTCTGCCACACACTCGGAAAGATCCCAGATGTTGGTTGTACACTGAAACAAGCAGTGGATGATAAACATCATACACACCTAATTACCAAATAGACATAGCGTGCACAACTTTATGCGTAGCACCTGTGTCATATGACGAACCCATGCATCGCACTGGCGCGTTAACCTGTGCTGCACCCACATTACGATCCCTGGCGTCAGTTGTCCATTGCATTAGACAGTCTGTGACGAGTCCAGGATGAGGTGTGTTACTGTGTACAGTACCTGAAGCGAAGACAAAGATAGAACATTATTCATCACGAGAGTTGACAGACATACTTTAATCTACAGCTTGGCAGAGTGTAGTGCATCTAAAGCAGCTCGTTTGTACGAAGAACGCTTTCCCAACAGGCGTCGTTCTAACTGGAAGAAGTTTATCTCCGTGGATACCAACTTAAAGAGAGACAGAGTTCGTTCACGCCACAAGGCTCCCGCCAAAGACGTGTCCGGACATAAGACTTTTTTGGTATTGGATCGTGTGGCTGATTACCCAGCAATAAGCACCACCAACTTGTCCATGAAACGCACACTTCGAAGGATGCAGTGTGGAGAGTACTGGTGGAACAGCTATTACACCTCTATCACAAATAATGCGTTGAAACACTGGAACCAAGGATTTTTAGCCTCATGTTCACTGCTGTCAATGGAGTATCTGCCGCAGTGCTGTAGGTCGAATTTTGTACAGTTTGTGTTTTTCACAGATGAAGCCTCATTCACCCATGTTTGCAACATCTGCTACAGCCATGTCTGGGGTGAAGACAATTTCAACACCCCCCCCCCCCCCCCATATCGGTGCCCGCCAGCAACAATTCTCTATCCATGTACGAGCAGGTGTTGTCCAAGATCATCTAATAAGACATTTGCTGCCACCCCATTTGAGTGGTCCACGTTACCTGGTGATCCTGCGAGATGTGCTGCCACTGTTATTGGAGATCGCACCCATTGTTGTCCATGAAAGGATGTGGTTTTAGCATGATGGTGCACCAGCTTGGTTTCAGAACGATGGTGCACCAGCTCACTTTGATGTTAGTGTCCGTCTGCATCTGAATGACCCATACCCTCATCATTGCATTGGAATGGGAGATCCTATCTTATAGAAAGAGAGGTTGCCGAATCTCACATATCTGAGCTTTTTCTCTGGGGTTATGTCAAGATGTTGTTGTATCAAACCCCATAGAAACGGATGAAGACCTGCTTGATAGAGTGCAAGCTGCTTGTCTCATGGTAGAACAGATATCAGGGATCTTTGAGAGGGTGCAGCAGAACTTCATGCGTCATTGCCATGCATGCATTATTGAGACTGGTGGTAGTCACTTTGAACAATTGTTATGAGCTACAATGTTGTGTATGTCCATAAAACAATAAACATGCATTTATGCCCATTGTTTCCCCATTTCAATACAATCGGATATGGACCCACTATCACCTGTTTCAATTAGACCCAAAGGGTTTGAGATAGTCTGTATAATTTGGCTCAAATTTTACATGAACAAAAAATACAATGCTGCTACGGCACCTTGCATGTTACAATTTAGTGTACACTCGTAACTCTTGGTTCTTGTACTTGGGTGCAATACTGCAATTACATCTGCAGTGCCCTACACATTATTTCGAACAGCAACAGATTACTTCGTAAATCCTCACAAGGTTGTAAAATTCGCTGCTCCAATTCATTAAACTTATCAACAGTCGTGCTGTACACCTCACTTTAGACCAAAACACGAAATTTAAGCTGGCTGAAGTCAGGTGACTTGAGAGGCCACTGTAGAGGCTCTGCTCCACTTGGACCAATGTTTTCTGAATGTGTTGATATCTGGAGTGTACCATTAAATGGAAGTGAAACGTGCACATAAACACTTCAAGCAAGAAGATTATAAAATGCTGAAGTTTACATGGACAGATAGTATAACTAATGAAAAGATACTGAATCGAACTGTGGAGAAAATAAATTTGCGGCTTCGTTTGGCAGAAAGAAGAGTTCAGTTGATCGGATACACGTTGAAGCATTAGGCTGTTGTCAGTTTGGTAGTGGATAATGTGCGAAGTACAAACTGTAGCGGAAGACCAATGCAAGACTACAGTAAGAACGTAGGAATTGATGTTGATTGCAGTAGCTACAGAGAGGTGATGCTTGCTCAATATAGACTAGCATCGAGAGCTGTATCAGAGAAGTTTTGGGCTGTAGATATCAACAATGGTAGGTAACCTAACTCGTTTGTAGAGGTATGCTTTACCTACTCCTTATGAGTAGCGACGTTTGACGATGAAACTCGATGTCAAAAAATTCTAAAGTAGAGACTCCGCGAGTTCCAGAATTTTCTTAACAGTTTCGTGTATTACCTGTTTTCAGATTTTTGCGTTCCTAGTATTTCATTCACGCCATCGCGTCGTTTTCCAGAATTGTTGCTAATCGTGCAACTTCTTTATTTTTGTGTGTTGTTTAGGTGTTTTATTTTACCTATTGTGTATTATTGCACCATAATGAAAGTCTGGGAGGGAAAAAGTCTGGCTTTTCTAGAATATGCTTCAATGTCTTTTTATGCCTGATTCGACATATGCAACTAGCAACTATGATCTTCACCGTAAACACTTTTGAGATAATCCTTACTGTGAATGTGATGTAGTAACAGTAGGAGATATCAATCCCAGTTTTTTCAAATGTAAATTGTATGGAAACCAGTAAATGGATTCCGTTCAAGAGTAAATCAGGTGTAATCAACAATTTACAACTAATATAGCAGCTCGCCTTAGTCAAAGTAATGTATTAAATTTAAAACTAATTTAAAATAAGGAAATTTTTGAATAAATGTAAACTTAAGCTCTTAAATCTTATAAAATTAGTGAAACACTGCGGAATGGTTACACAGTCTTGAGGAGGAAAAAATTCTCGAAGTTCTGGTAATATTTTGTCTTCATTTTTGTATAAAATCGACAGAATTATTTCTTTAACGTTTGCAGAAATCAGACAGGGTTTTCATACTGAGGTTTCATACTGAGGCGGTGCAACAGATTCTTGTAATAAATGACAGTGTTCTCCCTGCATGGGTGCTTCAAGACTCGGATGCAGCAAACTGGTCTCTCATATACTTCTATTACGCGACTATACTGGGCACTGTTCACATACCTCACATGAACAGTCATCTCTACCCTCCCCTCTCCCCCTTATCCGCCACCCCCCGAATACACTGATTGAGTCAATATTTCAGCAGAATATTGGACACACTACAAGTTGTCATTAGTATAGCTAATTGGAAATGAAGGTCTCTGCCGTTTGCAAAGATTATTTTTTATGGTGGTTAATTGTTTGGTAATGACACGATACCACTGAGCAGAATGGATGGATGTAATATCCGACCACACAGTATCTAACATTGCTGCATGCATAAACGCTACATCTATATATTCGTACCCACATTAAGTGGATGCAGAGGCTTATTACGCACACACTTATCCCAATTGCAGCGCAAAGGCTCTATGATTAACTCTTGGGCTAATAAGAAACGGAAAAACTGTTAGCACTGTAATTTTAGAGACGTTACGTTGCTGATGGAGTGAAACCTGCAATCTCGCTCACTTGGGGAAAGTATTCCTTCTGACTAACGATAGCGCTCCCTAAATTATTCAGAGCAAGAAAGGTAACCGTCAAGACAATATTTTGACTAGGTTATAGTTCAATATACTGGAAATATGGATTCTTGTGAGCCCATTAAACATTCGTGACTGACTTTACGTTTCATTCACTGCTGCTTTGGTATCGAATTAATGAAGTCATAATAGAAGTGTTATTCTTATACAATACATGGTGAAGACTGTATAACTCTTTGACTATTTTTCTTTTCTGTAAACTGTGAGTGGTATGACATGCTACAAGAGTGTTGTAATCTGCCTACTGATTCAGTTAAGATATCTGATATATCCGATTTATCAGTAACAGAAATACGTAAGTTTCTGGATAGGGTCCGCCTTTAGCAAAACACAGTTTTGTTTTTTAACCCAAACAAGTTTCACTGCAGTTGTTGCATCTTCAGTGGGCTTTTATTTTTCATGTGTTAGAGATAAAGAGTGTTCTTTACTGTTTGTACACATGTAACTATTAGTTTTTTAATCGTGATTACAGATATTTGAAAAAAACACATAATTATGAATTCATACCGTTTTTACCACATGGTGTTGTTTTTCTGATGGCTTGTGTTTCTACAGTGACTGTTTTGTCCCACAGTTTGTCATTTGCATCCACTTACACCTTAAAGTGGATAAATTGATTAAGCCAAAATTACGATTTGAAAATTGTTATTTCTGTGCCTGAAATTAATTAATTCTATGTGTGTGTGTGTGCGTGCGTCTATTTACATTATGTTTTACTTACATTATCTTTTTCCTCGTCTTCATCACTGTCAAACACTATATTTAGTTGCCACTGTCACTGTCACTGTTTCACTGTTTACCAGATATAAAAACAAACATGGCGGGCAGTGGAACAGTTCTCTGTATCAGCCACATCACTTGCACAGTGTAATTCCGAAGATAACTAGTATAAATTAAGTGTCTAGAAACCAGATGCAGCGAGGTGGGACATGCTGAAAACTACTGAGAAACTATTCTCATCTGAGAAGATCTTTACGTGAAAAGGCGAAAAAATGGAGGAAACTGGTAGTTCCAACCATATTTTTTAACGAATACCTATGTCAATGATACAACGTATTCCAGATCATCCATGTTCTTTACAAAGTCAACTAAGGTGTTCCTCATGTATAAAGAATCAGCAAATATCTCTTCCACCTATTTTCCACCATCTAGATGCACACAACACCCATCAATTGAAGTTCTCTCAACTAAATAAAGAGGGAAAATGTATAGGAGCAGTCAACCAGTCAGTCTACATGGGAGGAAACAATTGTGCAGCACAAATACACATCCGTATTGAATCTTCTCAAATTTCCACGGAGAACACTCGCGATTATGAGGGCTGCCCAATACACACTGAGTAGTAGTTCGCTATTTACCCGCCTAGAGGTAGTCATGGTTAAGTCAGCTGCATTCTTGTACTCCAGCCCATGTTGTTCAGACGGCTCCTGCCATAAACCGTAAATGTCAATCATTGAGGCCACAGGCTACTTCCGTCATACACTCCCCGCACGCCAAGCACTATCGTCCTAGGAAACTAGTCACATATTTATCACTACACTTGCAATTAAATATTAAAATTTCAGTCTGAATCTGATGACATTCGACAATGGCTGAAGTATCGGAAATATGCCCTCCTGACGGCTGTGACTCTGGAAGTATGGAACTACGTCATTCTTATGACTGGACATAATTTTCCACGTAAAAGATCTTTCATTCCCCTTACAGCTATCGCAATTTTCCACATCAAATCCATACCTCCCCTTACGACAGGACATGGTCATTTTCTTTGCACTTGTCAGAACACTGACCACAGTACAAGTGCTTTATAAGCCGACTGATCAAAATGAATGTATCACATATCCCCCCATGTAAATATAATACTTTGCCAATAACTGACTGCTGGCGATACCAAACAACACTGAGTGAAAATCTGCGATGAATGGATATGCCTCATTTCCTATTCTAGCGAGTGGTACCGCTGTGTCTTAGAAAGAGAGCCATAATCGTCTTAGAAGCCACCAGATATTAAAAACCCGATCGCAGCAGCTATGTTATAGTCGCCCTGCATGAAATGCAGTCTTGATATTACAGCCTGTACCAGCATCGCTAATGATATCCATGTTAAGAACTATACAACCCTTATAAATCGAGATATGGTATTGCTTCTGAACGAAGTGGTCTTCCACACAAGCACCGCGATATAGAAAATGATTGTGGGGTGTATATTAACAACGGAAGTTCAGCTGCACATCGCCAGCGGTACAAGCTCGTAATAAAATCACCGAATTTAGAAGGTGATTCGGCTAAGGAACGTGATATTAAGATGGTATTTGCAACTCCCTCATGCCGCCGCTAGATAATTCTCAGGCTAACAAATAGTATTTATACATGTGGTTTGTAGAGATTTGCTGTTATGTATCACAGGTAGATAGTGCTCTATGTCACACGCAGAACATGCAGCTGTATACGAGTCAAACGCAGGTTATGCCACACAACTGATACACGCCGACAGAACAACGGAGAAAATGGTTAAATGAGTGATAAATTACCTGCAGCAAGATCTCCTCTAAACCGATCACTCCATAAACTTTCTGTTATCGTTTAATGCGGATATAAGTCAATGTAGAGTAGCAAATGGTTCTCCTTCTTCCAGAAAAGCATCAAAGGGAGTAGTCAACTCGCGTGCATCACTATTACCTCAATAGACATACAGTATAATGTTCCCATACAGTAAGTGTTAGTTAGCTGAGACCTCAAGGTTGTGATTGCTGGACAGCACAGAGAAGCACTTTGTAAAAACTGTTTGCTAGGGCTTAAAACACCTACACAGTCCTGAACAGGGTCAAAGATGCTATCCATTCTGTAGTTGTATATTTCAGTCATCCAATTTGGTTATACAGGGTGTTACAAAAAGGTACTAGCAAACTTTCAGGAAACATTCCTCACACACAAATAAAGAAAAATATGTTATGTGGACATGTGTCCGGAAACGCTTAATTTCCATGTTAGAGCTCATTTTACTTTCGTCAGTATGCACTGTACTTCCTCGATTCACCGCCAGTTGGCTCAATTGATGGAAGGTAATGTTGACTTCGGTGCTCGTGTTGACATGAGACTCATTGCTCTAGAGCACTAGCATCAAGTACATCAGTACGTAGCATCAACAGGTTAGTGTTCATCACGAACGTGGTTCAAAAAATGGCTCTGAGCACTGTGGGACTCAACTGCTGTGGTCATAAGTCCCCTAGAACTTAGAACTACTTAAACCTAACCAACCTAAGGACATCACACACATCCATGCCCGAGGCAGGATTCGAACCTGCGACCGTAGCGGTCGTGCGGTTCCAGACTGTAGCGCCTTTAACCGCTCGGCCACTCCGGCCGGCTCACGAACGTGGTTTTGCAGTCAGTGCAATGTTTACAAATGCGGAGTTGGCAGATGCCCATTTGATGTATGGATTACCACGTGGCAATAGCCGTTGCGCGGTACGTTTGTATCGAGATAGATTTCCAGAACGAAGGTGTCTCGACAGGAAGACATTCGAAGCAATTGATCGGCGTCTTAGGCAGCACGGAACATTCCAGCCTATGACTCGCGACTGGGGAAGACCTAGAACGACGAGGACACCTGTAATGGACGAGGCAATTCTTCGTGCGGTTGACGACAACCCTAATGTCAGCGTCAGAGAAGTTACTGCTATACAAGGTAACGTTGACCACGTCACTGTATGCAGAGTGCTACGGGAGAACCAGTTGTTTCCGTACCATTTACAGCGTGTGCAGGCACTATCAGCAGCTCATTGGCCTCCACGGGTACGCTTCTGCGAATGGCTCATCCAACAATGTGTCAATCCTCATTTCAGAGCAAATGTTCTCTTTACGGATGAGGCTTCATTCCAACGTGATCAAATTGTCAATTTTCACAATCAACATGTGTGGGCTGACTAGAATCCGCACGCAATTGTGCAATCACATCATCAACACAGATTATCTGTGAACGTTGATGTCTTGATTGGGCCTCATGTTCTTCCACCTACGCTCAATGGAGCACGTTATCATGATTTCATACGGGATACTCTACCTGTGCTGCTAGAACATGTGCCTTTACAAGTACGACACGACATGTGGTTCATGCACGATGGAGCTCCTGCGCATTTCAGTCGAAGTGTTCGTACGCTTCTCGACAACAGATTCGGTGACCGATGGATTGGTAGAGGCGGACCAATTCCATGGCCTCCGCTCTCTCCTGACCTCAACCCTCTTGACTTTCATTTATGGGGTCATTCGAAAGCTCTTGTCTACGCAACCCCGGTACCAAATGTAGAGACTCTTCGTGCTCGTATTGTGGACGACTGTGATACAATACGCCATTCTCCAGGGCTGCATTAGCGCCTCAGGGATTCCATGCGACTGAGGGTGGCTGCATGTATCCTCGCCAACGGAGGACATTTTGAACATTTCCTGTAACAAAGAGTTTGAAGTCACGCTGGTACGTTCTGTTGCTGTGTGTTTCCATTCCATGATTAATGTGATTTGAAGAAAACTAATAAAATGAGCTCTAACATGGAAAGTAAGCGATTCCGGATACATGTCCACATAACATACTTTTTTTCTTTGTGTGTGGGGAATGTTTCCTGAAAGTTTGGCCGTACCTTTTTGTAACACCCTGTATAACGCTCTTTAGCTAAGGACGCTGCAAACATTTATAATACGATTGCCAATAACTTTGGGTCACACCTGGGCTTGTGATCAGACATATATAAATTTATTACTCTACATTTGGTGGTCATCCACGTTAAACATCCTATTCCAGCCATCTTACTACTGTCGACGAAAAATAACTGTTCCCCTGGGTGCCACTGTTTCCACGTCAACTTTTTCTCGTATTCCCCTTGCTGTCACATACCCATTCCCATGCACAAGAATTGTCATGCACCATGCAGAAGACGTGCACATATTCTCGCATTTCAGCGTTCTTCCCTCAGTTTGTATGTATTTTTCCGTCATTTTTCTTGTAATTTTATCGATTTTATGCCAGCTCCCCTCATGCGATCATGCAGTACTTGTATGTAATTTAGGGATGCATCACAATGCAGTAGTAAAATCGTCATCCTTCTTCCAGTTCCTGTACTGTCTTTTCTACTATCTCGTATTGCAGGAGAGAGAAAGCTTGCTTTTGGCGCTGGCCTTACACTTTGTATGCTGTTAGTGGAGCTACAATAACATGTTCCCATTTTCACTGAGTGTTCTAAAAAAGAAACAGAGTCCTATCACATCCACTCAGCCCTACCTGTTTCTCTATGGGATGCAGAAGATCTTGGATACAACTCTCTCTGACTTCCATGCAGTTCTGACTTAGATGATCATGGATGTCAACTCGCATGTATCACTATTACCTCAATAGACATACATTATAATGTTGCCATACAGTAAGTGTTCGTTAGCTGAGACCTCAAGGTTGTGATTGCTGGAGAGCACAGAGAAGCACATTGTAAAAACTGCTTGTTAGGGCTTAAAACACCTAAACAGTCCTGCACAGGGTCAAAGATGCTGAAAGTTGCGAGCTCTATCTTCTTATCTCGTGTTTTCTGCTGAAAATCTCGTGCTTGTACTCTTGTTAACTTTACTATTACAGAGATCGCCTAAACTCTATTTTATCTTATTGGTCCTGTGCGCAACAAATAACTTACTTGGCCTTTCTGCTGCCACTGCTTGATCTGCTGCATTCCATTCTTTAACAAAAACATTAAAAACCCATTATTCATGCTGAGTGCAATGCATGTTCTGTATGGCGGCTCCTGCTGTTGCTGCGGCTGCTGCTGCTTACTACAACTACATATAATTCAAGAGAAAGGGTTTGGTCAAATCTAAACTCGATAAATGATAACCCAAATAAGTGATTCCTTTTCAAAAACTATGTTCTGAAAGCGATTCTTTCTCATTCAATTAACAAAACGCTAGAAGCTCTTTGAACAATCGCTTCGTTTGTAAACCTGCCTCCAGTGGCATTAAAGCAATATTACAAATTAATCAAACTCTTGAGACAGACTGAAATACTTCTCAATTGAATACATAGTGAAACAATCCCCTGACAATCACAATAGAAATCAATGACAAAAATCAATACTTAATCTAACAATGGTTTCCCCTTAAGAATTCAACTCCTATCATTATCAAAATTACCGTCTGCTGCTATGCACATACACAAACCCTTTTCTTTAAATTAATAAGCGTGCTGCAAATTATAAAAAATATCAACTAAATACCAAATCCTGTGTCGCTGCTGGCGGACACGGCAGTACGGCAGCTCGGCGACGACCGCTCGCCCAACACACGTGCGCACCACAGCAGGTGGGCTCCTACACTGCCTTCAAAACTGCCTCTAGTTAATCCGTGCGCTGCGAAGCGCGACAACAATATCTTAGATTCCAGAGCTTGTGATGCGCGCTGTAGCCAACCTTTACATCCTAAGAGAGTATTGCCAACTCTCATAACCCCCAACCTCATTTTTGAAAATTTTGCGGGGTGATTCTTGCCTAACATATTGGCAAGGAACAAACATTAAAATTTTTTTACAAAACGACGAAAAAATTAGGCAAAGAGAAAAAATGTTACAATTTATATCCAATGACTAAAAGTATTTCTTGCTTAGCATCTAAGTAATTTTATTTTTTTACAAAAGGACGAAACTTTTGTTGCATGGCATATAGGCAAGAGAAAAATGTTAAAATTTTATACAAAATGGCAGAAATGTTGCTTGCCTAATTGATTGGAAAGGAGAAAACATGACTCCGTTTACAAAAATAATATGAAAACATTGCTATCCTGGTATTTATGTAATAAGAAAACATCAAAGGAAATATAACAAGTTTCTTACATAAGTAGATAAAAAGGATCATATAAGTTTTAACAGATGTGTAACAGTAACTACTTAAGCATGGAATAGTCTTCAATAAGCTAATATAACCTAATAACCAGTAAAAAATAATATTTTATTTTCTGCATTTGGGCGCTTACGTTTCCATGACATTAATCAATAGTGGTCTGACTACATGATACTGTATGTTTTTATGCTCGCAGTTCCCTCTGGCCAAAAGAAACCAGGTTTACATGTTTTAAGTGCAGTAGACTCAGGGACTTCATATCCACTGACAACCACACTACTATTCCAACATCAGTTAATTTACGGTGTAGGCAGACTCAGGGACTTCATATCCAGTGACAACCACACCTGAAGTCAAATTTTCCTCTGGTGACACAGTTGGACAACGTAGGCAGACTCAGGGACCTTGTGTCCACTTACAACCATACGTAACGTCCATTCTCCCAGGATGACACAGTTTGACAGTGTTGTCAGACTCAGGGACCTCGTGTCCACTGACAACCACACGTCACTGCGTTATTGCATAAGTACCTCCTCGAACGTATGTAGTACAAGTCTCGGTCGAATATTTCTGTATACTGAAAACGTCATATTTTATAGAAAATATATTCTCCCTTTAAAATACGATATCTCTAACCTAATTACAGAAATGAAGCAAGGAATAATATTATATCATATAAACAGGCATGTGAGCTCTGAGCTCATTTAAATGTTTCCTTTAACTGTATTGCCGTAGCAATTACAGATTTGTGGCATATATCTCAAGTCATGAATAATGTGAGGCTCACCACACGGTGGCAAAGTCATTTTTCTTTAAATTTCTCGCCACAGCAATCTCCGATTTGTGGCATGTATTTTTCAATTCAGTCATAATATGAGGCTCACCACACGGTGGCAAGTTAATTTTCTTACGATTATTTTGGCCAATAACAGTGGCAAAGTTTTGATTGTGACCACTAATCATTACAAATGTGGCATCACACAAAAAAATATCATTTTATTTTTAAGGCATAAATCCTGTGCCATCGAACTCTTATACCTACTATTTTTACATTACTAGTGATGCTGAAAGAGAATGTTACAATATTTGTTACAGTAACTGTTAAGTACATTTTGGTTATAAAATATTTAAATAATCCTACAAATAGAGAAGTAATTCGATAGCGATGCTATTATATATATTAAAAGTTACAGAATCATTTAGAAAAAGTCTAGCCAACGGCTCGCCAAATCAGTTCATGAATATGTACAAAATTTAGTGAATAATTACGTGACTTTGCGTCAGAATTTTTACACTATAATTACTAAGTTATACCAAATTTGTAATTATTAGTCTGTAATGACTGTCAATATTACTGATGTCAAACGTCAATGTCTGTGGTATAGCGTCTCAATCGTTTTTATATGGAGTCCTCATTGTCTCTCTTTGGAGGCCTTCCTGGTCTTTGTATGAATCTGTGTGGCCATACTTTGGATGGTCACAAAGAACAAGAATAAGAAACAAACTAAAAAGTACATAATAAAAAAAATTATTTACAAAATACAACACACAAAACCCCTCCATCTGTCCAGTAGAAACTGAAAGAAATGGTTTATTCATCAAGGTGACAAGAAATAAATTTATGACATGACAAGAGAAAAATCATCACCTTACAATTAACTTCGTGCTGGAATCGGCACTGCATCACTAAATTACAATCATGAAATAGAAAAACACAAGATAAATATTAAATTGACTTATGTTATACTACTATCTACACATTCATTAAATATGGCAGATACTCTCGCCTCTTGGCGTAAGAGTCATTTCGCTCTGGAAAGAGAAAGGAAATCGTTTAATGCACGACATAATAATCTAGTTCATAGCTCGGTGTTTTTGTCACGGCCTACTATTTCTGGAACGTCTTTCTTCTCGCGACCCTTAACGGTAAGCGTGCTACGCTCCCATCTGAAAATATCGTCTACTACACAAAATTGCGTCACGTTAAGTGCTTTCGTTTCTGCAATGGAGAAAACTTCGGTTGCGATCATGTTTCTTGTAAGAAATGCAATAAAGTCAACCTCAACAACAATAAGAAGAGAAACAACACTATCATTCTTACCATTCCACAATTTCACAGAGCAAAAAAAAAAAAAAAAAAAAAAAAAAAAAAAAAAAAAAAAAAAAAAAAAATTGGCACTCATTCATCACATAATTCAACACTTTGCTGTGTATGTGTATCAGAACCCCTTTCGTGACTCATAGCTATGTCTTAACGCTACTGTGACTTAGATTTTAAGTAAGTGTGTACACTACCTTAACACTACTGTGACTTAAATTTCACGCAAATGTGTATAAGCTATATCTTCCTTCATAGAATACCGTTGTGGGTTTCTTCGTTTAGAAGTGTATCTTTCTTACCTTCCGTTGTTCTACAAATGTCTGCAAAGTGCTCCCTCATGTGTCACACTAATCATGAGTGGTCGATAAATCCTAATACACCTTACCTGGCAAACTAATAAATACGAAAAGTCCACATGAATCATCACTCTTCAAACTACCTCATAAATCAGAACAAGTGTCAGTTCGAAGGTTTCGTAATTATACTATTGTCCATCAAATATACCTTCTCAATTCAGAGCCACTTATACACTATATTTTACCTAAAGATAATGTCTACAGTTTCTGTTACTTCATGTTATTTCTCTCTAGAAAACGCACGTAGTTATTTCTTGCATTTTCCTTCAAATAAGTCACGAAAATTTCATTGTTTCACTGAACAGTCGCAAGATGTCAACAGCTGGTATAATCATCTCGTCAGAAATGTCCCTTTGCAAAGTCCTCATTCTCTCAAACAATACAAATCATTCATAATCATTCATTCTTGGTCTTCCATACAGGATAGATTGACAGTAAAAGATTAATAGATGAACAGGTTAGTCAAAGATTATGAAACAATACTAAAAATTAAAATTGGAAGAATATACTGTAACGGCTGGGGCACCTATGCTCGCCAAATATATATTTACTAAAGATCAGTAAACCCCCTAGGGCCTTATTCCTTGAAAATTTTAATGTGTGATAAGTGATGAAGACCTCGCGATTTGTGTGTTCGTATTGTCTCAAGTTCACAGCGTTTGTGTGTGCAATGCGTCGTATACGGAAGTGTCCTTCATACACCAAGAAAAACTTCCTACTCAAATATTTTACCTTATGAGATAGTCGATGTGATCTAAGCAATACCTTTTGACCTACCTGTAAATTCTTGGCGTTGACTCTTGGATTATGCAGCTTCTTTCTTCTGTCTGCAGCTTTTTTATCTTCTGTAATGCTATACTTACCACTTCATGGTGTCTTAAACGTCGCTGTGCAGGGAAGGCTACTAATTGTTTTATATTATCTAGTGGTTGTTTATTTTTTAACACAAGCAGTGGCGGCAGGGTAGTGGAATCATTAGGTAGTTCATTAATAATGTTTTGGAAATCGGATAAATTTACGTCCCAGTTTCTATGTTGGCGATGGCAGTACAATCTGCAACGTTTACCTAACTCCTTCATGATACGTTCTGATGGGTTACATGATGGCATAAAACGTGATATAAATACTGGTTTGATTTTCCTGCGTCGCAATGTTTTCAGCCAACTGTTGGAATGGAATTTTGGGCCATTGTCTGAAATCACCTTGTAAACGTGCCCTACTTCCTTCAAGAAATTCTTGACGAATGCTGTAGAAACTGATTTTGCTGTAGCTTTTCGTAATGGTGTGAATGAGACAAATTTCGAAGTAAGCTCAACAGCTACGAAAACATATGAATGGCCTTGTCTAGATCTTATTACTGGTCCGAAGATGTCCACGGCAGCCATCTCTTTTAATTTGACTGAGATGATTGGAAATAGTAGTGTTCTGTGTGTCACTGTTGGTGGTTTTGCTTTCTGACATAACTTGCATATTGCCAGGACTTTACGGATTCTCTTTTCCATATTGTAAAAATAACACGTGTCTCGTAATTTTTGAAAACATTTCTTCGCACCAAAGTGGGCATAACTGAGATGTGTGTACCAAATGAGTTTATTTACAAGTTCGTCTGGTATGCATAAAACCCAAGAAGGACTGTCAGGACGCCTGCGTCTGAATACGATGTTATCACATATGATATAAAACTGTTTTATAGCAGGATGTGACTTACTCTCCCACTTCCTTTTTATATCCTTCCAAATCGAATCCTTTTCTTGTTCACGAGCAATGTCACTTAATGAGGATGAAACGAAGTTTTCAAAAGCAACCTTCTGCATGTAGAGTAGGCTGTAATTATTTTCTAGGCAATCTTCCTCGTTACTTTGAGCTAAACCAACAGGTGCTCGTGAAAGAGCATCAGCATTGATGTTTTGTGAACCTGGAATATAAACAGGGTGTTACAAAAAGGTACGGCCAAACTTTCATGAAACATTCCTCAGCCACACAGAAAGAAAATATGTTATGTGGACATGTGTCCGGAAACGCTTACTTTCCATGTTAGAGCTCAAGATCAGTGGCTGTGGTTGGTATGTTCTCATACTGCAGTTTTTTTACTCGTTAGTACCACTGTAATAGGTTGATTCTCTTCTTCTCATGCGTCAGTCCTTTATGAGTATCTAACTGCAGTACTGGCCCATCATATTGTTCTCCATACTGTGCTAAACTCTCCAGCATTCGGTTTACTTGACCTCTCAACTCCGTAACATGAAACACATTAGAGAAAATCAATGTCAGATTGAAGACATTTTTTAGTCAGCGATAATAGTTTAACTACATGCATGTGAATATCTTAACAAAACATCAGAGATGTGGTACATAATTATATAATTAACAACAATTATTCCAGTAAATTGTAAAGAAAGGGGTCAATACAATGTAACTTAATTTCCAGAAGTTGGCTCATTTGTATGTATGCTTCTGAAGAAAATAAAATTACTAAATCAATGGCGTCATCTTATGTATGTTTCATATTTCTTTCTAGTCAGTTCTTGGACATATTCGCTGATGTAGCTCTACCACACTTCCAAGACAATCTAAGCACCACCAAACAACTCATGAGTTAGTCTAGCTCCAAACTACACTAACAATGAAATACAAAGAAAAACTAATAAACTACACAAAAGACTCATATATATTCCAGATATAGCTATGTTGGTCTCACTTGATGCAGGAAACATATACTTCACAAACCCAGTCAAAGAAACAATCAAGATAATGGAACAAGATCTGGATTCTTACAATCATTTACCACAAGAGTGCATAATAGAGATAAGCACTTTCCTTCACCTCAATATAGACCAAAACTACATTGAATTCAATACATATATTCTTAAAAGAAGAAGAATTTCCAGTCGTATTCCCCATGTCAGTATAGTTGGTAAATTTCTTCAAGAACAAAACAGAAAAATAAAATTGCAGAAGATACTACCAGGCAAATACAATACATTATACTAGTGGAGATATATGGCAGACATCCTGTGCCTGGTCGATGAATCAGAAGGACAACTATGGTTCAAAATGGCTCTGAGCACTATGGGACTTAACATCTTAGGTCATCAGTCCCCAGAACTTAGAATACTTAAACCTAACTAACCTAAAGACATCACACACATCCATGCCCGAGGCAGGATTCGAACCTGCGACCGTAGCAGTCGCGCGGCTCCGGACTGACGCGCCTAGAACCGCACGGCCACCGCGGCCGGCGCAGACAACTATATGCAGAGATAAACACACAACACAAAAACTTAAAGCTCACTTTAGCGAAAGAACAAGTATGTCAATTAAACTTGCTAGATACATCCATCACAAAGAAAATTCACCATTTACAGAAAAATACCACAATAGGCACAGTACTACACCAAGCATCTAACCACCCCCAGTCCCAAAAAAAGGCACCGCACACTAAACATAGTACCACTCGACAAACACAAGTGTAATGAGGAGCTCGATACAAATCAAATAACAAAAAATAATGGATACCGAGAATCTCTAGTTACAAAACTGAATACGAAAATCCAGAGAAACAAAAGAATATAAAAACAATACACCACACAAATCCAAAGACCTGTAACAGCCACCACAAACACACACACACACACACACACACACACACACATGCAGAACAACTGCCAGGAACACCTACAACTGTTGCATTGCCAGCCATCTTGTTTTTACACCTTCAACTGTTCCACTGCCCGCCATGTTTGTTTTTATATCTGGTAAACAGTGAAACAGTGACAGTGACAGTGGCAACTAAATATAGTGTTTGACAGTGATGAAGATGAGGAAAAAGATAATGTAAGTAAAACATAATGTAAATAGACGCACGCACATACACACACACACACACACACACACACACACACACACATAGAATTAATTAACTTCAAACTATTCATTTCCCTTCTTAAATTTTGTAACCTATCCACCTGATTAAAAGATCTGAAGTGCCATGCTCCAACCTATAGACAGTTTTGTTTTTCCTGCTCACGATGCCCTCCTGAGTAGTACTTGTCTGAAGACCAGAATAGGGGACTATTTTGATTCAGGATTACGTTACCCAAGAGGATGACATCATCTTTAACCACACAGTAGACCTGCATGACCTCAGGGAAATTATAGCTATAGTTTACCTTTGCTTTCAGCCATTCACGGCAAAACTATGTTGGCTGATTTTACAAGGTCAGATCAGCCAGTCATCCAGACTGCTGCAGCCCATGCGACGACTGTAAAGGATGCTGCCGTTATTGAGGAGCCACACATATCGCTGGTCTCTCAACAGATACCGCTCCGTTAAGGTTGCACCTACGGTATGGCTATCTATATCTTTGATTAAAGCAAGCTATCCTACCACAGCAGCGTCAATGGGTAACTAAGTTAGATACATATAATTTTTGTATGTCTGGATATTTAAAATCATTTTCGGAATATCTTTTGCTAAGGGACTTCCAGAACACGTTCCGAACAGTAATATGAAACGAGTGGAGGAGTACTGAAAGGAGTCTGTTAGAAACATCTTTCACGTTACTTATCATTGCGTGAGCTGCAAGTCACTAGCGTGGTCAACTGTCTATTCACTGTTTCCCTCTGCTAAGGGACTCACATCTCTACAGACCAATCACGTGGACACGCAATTAGGATATCAATTCGTATGATGTATGTGAATATGAAAGAACACACTTCTTTTCCTCTTGACGCTCGTGCTTACCCTTGCCGCTATTTACTTCGTGTGGTAGCGACTGCAGCAGCTATTCAGTGCATTACATTCAGACATCAGCATCTTGTGCGTTATGGCGATGGGCAATTCGAAATTGCAATATGCAGACTTGATGGTGTTAACGTTGTTTTCTTCGTTGGCCTAATTCCATATTACACGAGTTTTCGGCTTTGCAGAAGCGTTCTCATACTGCGTGAGATTACACTGTGACGGAAGTCATGGGATAGCGATATGCACATATACAAAGAGCGGTAGTGTAGCGTGCACAAGGTATAATAGGTCAGTGCAGTGGCGGAGCTGTCATTTGCACTTACGTGAAACGTTTGTCGACATGATTAAGGCTGAACGACGAGAATTAATAGACATTGAACTCGGAATGATAGTTGGAGCTATAAATATTCCGGAAATCGTTAGGGAATTCGGTATTCCGAGATCGACACTGTAAAGAATATGGCAAGAAGACAAAATTTCACGCATTACCACCACGTACAATGCAGTGGCCAACGGCTTTCAGTTAACGACTGAGGGAAGCAACTCTAAGCGAAATAACCGCAGAAATCAGTGTGTGCCTACGACAGACGTATCCATTAGGACTGTGCAGCGAAACTGTGCGTTAGTGGTCTATGGCAGCAGACGACCGATTTGAGTGCATCTGCTAACAGTACGCCGGCCGAGGTGGCCGAGCGGTTCAAGGCGCTTTAGTCTGAAACCACGCGACCGCTACGGTCGCAGGTTCAAATCCTTCCTCGGGCATGGATGTGTGTGATGTCCTTAGGTTAGTTAGGTTTAAGTAGTTCTAAGTTCTCTGGGACTGATGACCTCAGATGTTAAGTCCCATCGCGCTCAGAGCCATTTGAACCATTTGAGCCAACAGTAGGACATCGCCTGTGGCGCCACTCCTGGTCTCTTGACCATATCGGGTGTGCCCTGGACGACTGGAAGAGGTGGTCTGGTGAGATGAATCCCGATTTCAGTTGGTAACAGCTGATGGTAGGGTTCGAACGTGGCGCAGAGCCTACAAACCATGGACTCATGTTGTCAACAAGGCATTGTGCAAGCTGGTTGTGGCTCAATAAATGTGTTGGCTGTGTTTACTGGATCCTCCGGTCCAACTGAACGGATCACTGACAGGAAACGGTTACGTTCGGCACTTGGACGCCATATGCAACCGTTCATGGATGGAATATTTCTAGATGCCAATGCCCCATGTCATTGGGCCACAATCGTTCGCGATTGATAGAAGAACATCGTGTACAGTTCGAGTGAATGATTTGGCCACCCAGATCGCTCGACATGAAACCCGTCGAAGTTTTATGGGATGTAATCGAGAGGTCTGTTCGTACACGAAACCCAGCACCGGCAACGCTGTCGCAGTCGTAGCTATGAACGGCTATAGAGGCAGCATCGCTCACTGTTTCTGCAGGGACTTCCACCGACATGTTGAGTCCACGCAAAGTCGATTTGCTGCAGTACTCAGGGCAAAAACAGGCTCGGGAGGACATTGAGAAGGCCACCATGACGTTTTCACACCAGTATATGTTTTGTTCCTTTCGAGGCTTTGTCTACGTTAGAAGGACAAATATCCGTTTTCATTAAGTCATCCGCAAATATAGGTAGTTTCCCCCGTCGCTTTCCCACTCATTTAACAATATTATGGCGATGTGAGGATTTACGATGCCCTTATATTGTGTTTTTTCCTTTTCTTTTGAATATGTCACACTATAATTCTATACGGTCCCATGAAGGACGTATGTATACTGCTTATTAAATTTCATGATTACTTGTTCAATAATAACTTGAAATAAATTCTTGTCTATCTTTTATTGTTTTTCTTCTGTAAACATTTCTAAACTTTAATGTTCAGTTTATATGTGCTTTGTGCCGATCGGGGTAGCGCAGTGGTTAGGACACTGGATTTGCGTTCGGGAGGACGACGGTTCAAACTCGCGTCCGGCTGTCCTGATTTAGGTTTTCCTAGATTTCACTAAATCGCTTAAGGCAAATTCCGGGATGGCTCCTTCTAAAGGGCACAGTCGTTCTCCTCCTCTGTCCTCCCGTAATCCGAGCTTGCGCTCCGTCTCTAATGACGTCATTACCAACGGTACATTGAACACTTATCTCCTCCTCTTCCTCCTCCTCCACATTTTTAGCTGATAGGAGCATAGTTCATTGAAAAATAATCTACCTTCTGTAGAATTAATGTAATGAGAAAATACGTTCGGTAGATTATCTCTCTTCTTTGCTTGCAACAGTGAGCCAATATAAGGTAGGCATGAGTTGCAGGGAACGTACCCCAGGTGCTGCAGCCCTGAATACGTCGAGAATCGGTTCTTTTGGGAGTCACTCTTCTTAATATCAAGTGTAGAGTAGACTATATGTAGTTCATAGCTTCATGGCCCTCGTTTCTCTAAAAGTGGAGTGCATTGACACTTGTAGGCTGTGTTAGGATTGAATATCTTGGTTGAAATTTTTCATTACATTGAAACGTGCTATGAACCTCTTTTCACATTCCTTTGGGATATGAAAGCGTGCTTACCACCTAATATTTCACTAATAGACGTGTGATCGCTTTGCTGTTCAGTCATGCGTCAAATTTTTGTAAAGAGGGGACTATTTTCAGGGCATTAGTACTGAGTCTTATTAGAAACTCAGACTTAAGGGAAACAGGTAACAGCACTTTTCAGTCACTTGAGATAAAGCGTGGCACGTACCGTAATCGAATAAGTTGTCATCTCCACCTTCTGCATGGAAGCTACTTTACTGAGAACGGGTGTAACCGCAGTATCTGAAGATGGCTGCACCAGAACATGTTTCTGATGTATATTGTTGACACTCAACACCACTGTTATCAGCGCCTGTGCATTGACTGCAAGAGATGATTGGGACTTGAGGATGTGCTAAAATACGGTACAAGATCACGTATGCCCTCTGTATTCTTTCTCACATGCGCACGCACGATTCCATTGAACAGTATAACGAAGCGAATCGAGTCAAGGCAGCCTATTAAAATATTGATATCAGACCTGAACAACCCGAAGAAGGAAGTCTAGAAAAGACGACTGGTCAGTTAGGAAGATAAAACTCAGTTGAGCCAATCAATCTCTAATATCCTAAAAGCCTCGACCTAAGAGCTTAGGTAGAAAGGAAAACGGAAAAACGTAAAACACGAGCCACATTCATCTCATCATCACCCAAATGGAGGGCAGATCTATTAGTAAACCAGCCTGTATCTCCTCGTCGTTATGCAAATTACAATAGCTTCAAATGCTGCGAACTGTAATCAGCGCACCACATGCATGACGGCTGAGATGGAAGTCGTGAGCCATGGAGTTGTGTTCTATTCAAAGTTGTGTTAAACAAACGACATAATTTACAACTGATCGTAAAGAGGTGCGCCACGCCCTCACAGTGTCTTTTACTGACCACAAATTACTATCCGTCACGACCAGCTGCTCTTTCTCCCAAAGACGAACGAAAGACCTTCGCAGCAATGACAGTGCAGCAAGCAGAGAGATAGGGCAGTCGATAATCTTAGGAAAGGGTACATGCCTCCATGCCTGCGGTATCGGCTAATTCGTTCCCACGGGAAGCCACGTGTCTCGGTATCCAGCAGAATGAGACCTCCTTGCCTTGTCTTTGTAAGAACAGGATGGGGTCTTGGATGTCATGGACTGCTCTATCTTCAGGATACATATGCTAGACTATTTTTAGGACAGACCAGTAATTTAGATAAACGATCACGTTTATTCCTCCACAGCTTTAAGAAGCGCACACAGTTTAGCATCAAAGATAGTAAACTCACTAGGCAGACAGAATCTGAAGACACAGGCTGGAGAAATGAAAGAACAGCCAATAGTGTCCCCCCGTTGAGACCCATCAGCATATGCTACGTTAAAGTCCTGGAGCGTAGTTAAAATCGTATAAATTTATTCTTAAGAACGTAGTCCGGATTGAACACTTTGATGCACAGAAATCGAAAATTATCCTAGGCTTCACTAACAACTCTGTCTCTATATGTTTATTGGAGATGCTTCTAGATCCATTAAACGTTGCTTTGCCCGTAAACCGAACGGTTTCGTCACTTTCTAGCGAAGACGTGACACAGCCAGGAAACATTTGTTGATGTGCAGTAAGGTACCAGACTCATTTACAGAATTAGTTTGTACCATTAACATGATACGGCAAGCACTAGATTTCATATTTGAAGAGAAATGAAGTCAGTGGTTGTGTCAAAACAAGTTAGATCACACATTCTGTGGAGAAGTATTGCAGAAAATTCATAATCAGTTCTAATGGGTCATACGAATAGCGTTATCGAAGACGGATCGCTAGAATTCGGCCCCGGGAAGCAGGAACAGAACGAAGGAATGCCGGACATTTGCCACGCCGGACATTTGCTACACTTGCCCCTTCGCCAGATAGCGATCCCTCAGGTAAGGGACGCCCTTTCTCGTACTTCTGTCCGCTTTCAAACCGCCGTCTCCAGATCTTACTCGATGCAATCAGTACGTAAGGGGCCTTCTTCTTCGACATCTTCGCGAAATACAGAGCTTCTTTTCCGAAATCGAAATATTTATATCTTTTGGGAAACGAAAGCAATTCCGACGATTATGTCAGTATGTAATTAGTTCTGCCATGTATAAGAATAGATCCCTCTGTCTGTACGGTAGCTTCCTTTCACGCTTACTGATTGCGATAGAAACAGTCCATTGTCATGGGAGCAACAAGAAAGGAACGCTGTAAACAGAATGCGAATGTACGGTAATCATTTCTTTTTGATCGCCGCATTTGTGCCTACTTTAATTAATATAACTGCATGCCCAAAAGACAATAAGGAAAGAAGAAATGGTTATCTGAATGTTTGAAAAGAAGAACGACATACACCATATTAATTTACTCTCTAAAATGCGATATCCCTTGCGGCGAAACATTAGTTAATAAAGTGTAGCGGGACAATGTTCAAAACATGACTGAAAGTACGCTCATAAACAGAGATAAGAACATCTATGATTGACATGTCATTTAAAGTCGACGTACAATTTTAAAATGTTAGAAATAAGGAAATGAAGTAATACAGAATGCTATGCTTGTAACGTACGTTGTTGTTCTACATTGTTTAGCTCTGGTTCAATGGTTGGTTCAAATGGCTCTGAGCACTATGGTCATCAGTCCCCTAGAACTTAGAGCTACTTAAACCTAACTAACCTAAGGACATCACACTCACCCAGGCCCAAGGCAGGATTCGAACCTGCGACCGTAGCAGTCGCGCGGTTCCGGACTGAGCGCCTAGAACCGCTAGACCACCGCGGCCGGCTTAGCTCTTGTATTTACAGGGTCACAGAGAAAGCACTCTAGGTTTTGGAGGGAAAAGCCGTAATTGTAATGATCTCCACTACAACAGAAACAAGAAGCACAACTTAAGGAAAAATAATGTAATGTTTGTTCCAGCTCACAAGCGACATTGAAGCAGGTAGTTCCTGTGACTTAGTATGGACAGAGGTTATATTCGACAACCGCAATAAATTAATAAATGGCTCCTTTTACCAACCCCCGGTCTCAGATGAAACAGTTGCTGAACATTTCAAAGAAAACTCAAGTCTCATCGCAAATAGGTACCCTACTCATATAATTACAGTTGGCAGTGACTTCAATCTACCTTCCATATGTTGGCAAAAGTATATTTTCAGACCCTACTGTAGATAGAAAACAACTTCCACAACTGTTCTAAATGCTTTTTATAAAATTATTTTGAACAATTAGTTCACGAGGCCATTCAAATTGTAAATGGTTACGAAAACACACTTGACCTCTTAGCCACAAATAATCCTGAGCATCACGACGGGTACAGGAATTAGTGAACACACAGTCGTAGCGAGGCTCAATTCCGTAACAAAGAAATTCACCAAAACTAAACGCGAAATATACAGGGTGTTACAAAAAGGTACGGCCAAACTTTCAGGAAACATTCCTCACACACAAAGAAAGAAAATATGTTATGGGGACATGTGTCCGGAAACGCTTACTTTCTATGTTAGAGCTCATTTTATTACTTCTCTTCAAATCACATTAATCATGGAATGGAAACACACAGCAAGAGAACGTACCAGCGTGACTTCAAACAGTTTGTTACAGGAAATGTTCAAAATGTCCTCCGTTAGCGAGGATACATGCATCCACCCTCCGTCGCATGGAATCACTGATGCGCTGATGCAGCGCTGGAGAATGGCGTATTGTATCACAGCCGTCCACAATACGAGCACGAAGAGTCTTTACATTTGGTACCGAGGTTGCGCAGACAAGAGCTTTCAAATGCGCCCATAAATGAAAGTCAAGAGGGCTGAGTTCAGGAGAGCGTGGAGGCCATGGAATTGGTCCGCCTCTACCAATCCATCGGTCACCAAATCTGTTGTTGAGAAGCGTACGAACACTTCGACTGAAATGTGCAGGAGCTCCATCGTGCATGAACCAGACGTTGTGTCGTACTTGTGAAGGCACGTGTTCTAGCAGCACAGGTAGAGTATCCCGTAAGAAATCATGATAACGTGCTCCATTGAGCGTAGGTGGAAGAACATGGGGCCCAATCAAGACATCACCAACAATGCCTGCCCAAACGTTCACAGAAAATCTATGTTGATGACGTGATTGCACAATTGCGTGCTGATTCTCGTCAGCCCACACATGTTGATTGTGAAAATTTACGATTTGATCATGTTGGAATGAAGCCTCATCCGTAAAGAGAACATTTGCACTGAAATGAGGATTGACACATTGTTGGATGAACCATTCGCAGAAGTGTACACGTGGAGGCCAATCAGCTGCTGATAGTGCCTGCACACGCTGTACATGGTACGGGAACAGCTGGTTCTCCCGTAGCACTCTCCATACAGTGACGTGGTCAACGTTACCTTGTACAGCAGCAACTTCTCTGACGGTGACATTAGGGTTATCGTCAACTGCACAAGGAATTGCAGGTGTCCTCGTCGTTCAAGGTGTTCCCCAGTCGCGAGTCATAGGCTGGAATGTTCTGTGCTCCCTAAGACGCCGATCAATTGCTTCGAAAGTCTTCCTGTCGGGAAACCTTCGTTCTGGAAATCTGTCTCGATACAAACGTACCGCGCCACGGCTATTGCCCTGTGCTAATCCATACATCAAATGGGCATCTGCCAACTCCGCATTTGTAAGCATTGCACTGACTGCAAAACCACGTTCGTGATGAACACTAACCTGTTGATGCTACGTACTGATGTGCTTGATGCTAGTACTGTAGAGCAATGAGTCGCATGTCAACACAAGCACCGAAGTCAACATTACCTTCCTTCAATTGGGCCAACTGGCGGTGAATCGAGGAAGTATAGTACATACTGACGAAACTAAAATGAGCTCTGACATGGAAATTAAGCGTTTCCGGACACATGTCCACATAACATCTTTTCTTTATTTGTGTGTGAGGAATGTTTCCTGAAAGTTTGGCCGTACCTTTTTGTAACACACTGTATATATTTATAAAAGCAACTAAAAATTCGGTTGACGTCTTTCTAAGAGACAGTCTCCAATCCTTCCAAACTATTTAAGTGAAGACCATATGTGGCTTAAGTTCAAAGAAATAGTATCATCAGCACTCGAGATATTCATACCAAATAAATTAATATCAGACGGAACTGATCCCCCATGATACACAAAACACGACAGAAAGCTGCTGCAGGAGCACCGAAAAAGGCACGTAAATTTAGACGAGCGCAAAATCTGAAAGATTGGCGAAGTTTTACTGTGGCTCCAAATATGGTGCGGATTTCAATGCGAGATGCATTTAATAGCTTCCACAACGAAACTCTCTCTAGAAATGTGGCGAAAAATCCATAGAGATTCTGGTCCTGCGTTAAGAAAACCAGCGGAAAGGCTCAGTAAGTACCTCTACTGGGGGTCGGGCGGCGAGTGAGGAGGAGGAGGGGGAGGAGGAGGAGGGGGGAAGACAAGGGACCCAACCCTTCGGAGCAGGTAAAATCGTGGCAAATGTCTGTCGTGGCAAATATCACGAAGAAGAGGAGGAAAATGACGGGTCTAACCGGCATAGTACTATGGATGGAAACATGGAGGCGGGTGTGCTGTATGGGGGCAGATCGTAGTCGCTCAGCCCCGGCCGGCCGGCGGGCGCGGACATTTGGCCAGGCGCCTCGGTCCGGAATCCGGATGTGGGGCTGGGACTGCGGCCTTTGTCGCTGCGGGCGGCCAGCGGCTGGTGACAGCGACGTGAAAGTCCGCGCGTCGAGTCCCGCCGGCTTGTGCAACCGCGCCTCCCACAGAACGTGTCGCCACGTGCTCGCACCTCCGAGCCCCCCGCTCCGGGATCCGTGAACCAAGGAGAGGGCGCGGGTGGTACGGCCACCGAGGAGCCACGGCTTATTCCTCGTACATCGCTTATTACACACGTTCGAGATACGACGATTTACTGCACGCCATTGGGTTTTTATTATTGATGAAATGCAGTCAGGTGAAAAACCTGGTATCCTATCGGACCGCCTTTTTCCCGGCGTAGTGCCACAGCTCGACGTGACATGGACACAACAAGTCGTTGGAAGTGTGATGTCACCGCCAGACACCACACTTGCTAGGTGGTAGCCTTTAAATCGGCCGCGGTCCGTTAGTATACGTCGGACCCGCGTTCGCCACTATCAGTGATTGCAGACCGAGCGCCGCCACTAGGCAGGTCTAGTCTAGAGAGACTCCTTAGCACTCGCCCCAGTTGTACAGTTGACATTACTAGCTATGGTTCAATGTCTACATACGCTCTCATTTGAAGAGACGACAGTTTAGCATAGCCTTCAGCTACGTCATTTGCTACGACCTAGCAAGGCGCCATATTCAGTTACTTCAAGAATGTATTCTGAACAGATAATAGTGCGAATCATGTACCGTCAAGAGCGACGTTCATCATTAATGGATTAAAGTTAACTATCAAACTAATTATGTCCGCTTTCTGAATTCTCATTCCTTGTCATGTTCCAGACCTCACGTCAGTATAGTTCTTCCCTCCTCACGCCAGCCTGCGTGAGCTAAAACGCGTGCATTTCGGCCTCCACTCGTAACACGGTGTTGGCTCTTCTGTTAACACAAAAGGCAGTCCCCTGCAGACATATTGCTTTACGCTGCCTCTATAGCCGTCCATAACTGCGTGTTAACTGTGCAGGATTTTGTGCGCGAATCGACCTCTCTATTACGTCCCATACATCATTGGGGGAAGTGGCAACAAAACGACTATTCACGTTGGTGTGTAGAACATATGAGTCTGGCGACACACCATCTGACATTCGGAAAAGCATCATCCACACAATTCCGAAGAAGGCAAGAGCTGACAAGTGCGAGAATTATCGCACAATCAGCTTAACACCTCATGCATCGAAGCTGCTTACAAGAATAATATACAGAAGAATGGAAAAGAAAATTGAGAATGCGCTAGGTGACGATCAGTTTGGCTTAAGGAAAAGTAAAGGGACGAGAGAGGCAATTCTGACGTTACGGCTAATAATGGAAGCCAGGCTAAAGAAAAATCAAGACACTTTCATAGGATTTATCGACCTGGAAAAAGCGTTCGACAACATAAAATGGTGGAAGCTGTTCGAGATTCTGAAAAAAGTAGGGGTAAGCTATAGGGAGAGACATGTCATATACAATATGTACAACAACCAAGAGGGAATAATAAGAGTGGACGATCAAGAACGAAGTGCTCGTATTAAGAAGGGTGCAAGGCAAGGCTGTAGCCTTTCGCCAATACTCTTCAATCTGTACATCGAGGAAGCAATGATGGAAATAAAAGAAAGGTTCAGGAGTGGGATTAAAAAACAAGGTGAAAGGATATCAATGATACGATTCGCTGATGACATTGCTATCCTGAGTGAAAGTGATGATTAAATGATCTGCTGAACGGAATGAACAGTCTAATGAGTATACAGTATGGTTTGAGAGTAAATCGGAGAAAGACGAAGGAAATGAGAAGTAGTAGAAATGAGAACAGCGAGAAACTTAACATCAGGATTGATGGTAACGAAGTCAATGAAGTTAAGGAATTCTGCTACCTAGGCAGTAAAATAACCAATGACGGACGGAGCAAGGAGGACATCAAAAGCAGACTCGCTATGGCAAAAAAGGCATTTCTGGCCAAGAGAAGTCTACTAATATCAAATACCGGCCTTAATTTGAGGAAGAAATTTCTGAGGATGTACGTCTGGAGTACAGCATTGTATGGTAGTGAAACATGGACTGTGGGAAAACCGGAACAGAAGAGAATCGAAGCATTTGAGATGTGGTGCTATAGAGGAATGTTGAAAATTAGGTGGACTGATAAGGTAAGGAATGAGGAGGTTCTATGCAGAATCGGAGAGGAAAGGAATATGTGGAAAACACTGATAAGGAGAAGGGACAGGATGATAGGACATCTGCTAAGACATGAGGGAAAGACTTCCATGGTACTAGAGGGAGCTGTAGAGGGCAAAAACTGTAGAGGGAGACAGAGATTGGAATACGTCAAGCAAATAATTGAGGACGTAGGTTGCAAGTGCTACTCTGAGATGAAGAGGTTAGCACAGGAAAGGAATTCGTAGCGGGTCGCATCAAACCAGTCAGTATAGACTGATGACAAAAAAAACAAAACAAAAAAAACATGTTCGATGGGGCGATGTGTGTGACCAAATCATTCGCTCGATTTGTGTAGAATGTTCTCCAAACTAATCGCGAAGAATTGTGGCCTGGTGACTTGACACGTTGTCAGCCATAAGAATTCCATTGTTGTTTTGGAACATAAAGTCAGTTAATGGCTGCAGACGGTCTCTAAGTAGAGGAACATAACCATTTCCAGTTCATGATCGGTTCTGTTGTTCCAGAGGACACAGTCGATTCCATGTAAGCACAGAGCACAGCCAACACCATTATGGAGCGGCCACACGCTTGTTGACAACTTGGATCCTCGGCTTTGTGGGGTCAGCGCCACGCCCGATTCCTACCATCAGCTCTTACCAACTGAGAGGGTCCGAGCCCAGGAGACGCGCTGTAAGCGAAGTGCTTCTACAGCCCATGTGCATGAAATTTCACATTTTCCTAACCGCTACTTTCGTTGTACGTCCCACATTGATTTCTGTGGTCATTTCACGTAGTGTTGCAGTGTTGCTTGTCTGTTAGTACTGACAACTCCATGCAAAAGCCGCTGCTCTCGCTTGTTAACTGAAGGCCGACAACCACTGCGTTGTCCGTGGTGAGAAGTAATGTCTGAAATTTGGTATTCTCGGCACTCTTGAATCTTTGGATGTCGGAATATTGTAAATGGCTCTGAGCACTATGGGACTCAACTTCTGAGGTCATCAGTCCCCTAGAACTTAGAACTACTTAAACCTAACTAACCTAAGGACATTACACACATCCATGCCTGAGGCAGGATTCGAACCTGCGACCGCAGTGGTCGCGTGGTTCCAGACTGTAGCGCCTAGAACCCCTTGGCCACCCGGCCGGCCGGCCAGGGAATATTGTATTCCTTAACGATTTGCGAAATGGAATGTCCATGCTTGTCGCTCCAACTACCATTCCACGTTCAAAGTCTGATAATTCCCGTCGTTCGGCCATAATCACATCGCAGAACCTTTTCACCTGAACCACCTGAGCACCAACGACCGCTCTGCCAATGCATTGCCCTTTTATACCCTGTGTTACCGATGCTGCCGCCATCTGTATCTGTTCATATCGCTATCTCATGACTTGTCACCTCAGTGCAGTTCACGGCTGAACAACTGGATGTTAGTGTCAGTGTCTAACAGGCACAATATTACGGCTAGCGACCTCGTTGTCATCACTGGGTGCGCTGATGACATGTAATTTCGTTCTGGTGATGGCAAAATGCTCGCTAGCCGACATATTGTGGCGGTTGTGCACTGACATGCGGCTGTTCACCGTGAAGCGTTTCATGATGAACTACACAGGGGGTGGCTCATGTTTTATTATTTATTAAGACGCGTTTAAGTCTTGGCCATCACCGGATCAAGACTCCAGTGCTCTAGATTCAATTGCTTCAAATGGCTCTGAGCACTATGGGACTTAACTTCTGAGGTCATTAGTCCCCTAGAACTTAGAACTAGTTAAACCTAACTAACCTAAGGACATCACACACATCCACGTCCGAGGCAGGATTCGAACCTGCGACCGTAGGGAGTGTTCTAGATGTGCTGCTGCCATTCACACAATAGCAAAAAAAAAAAAAAAAAAATGGTTCAGCAGAATGGCCAATGATTTGTTATACCCTCTGTGAGATGTATAACGATGTATATTGTGTATCCACACGGCCACTTGGTATGCCGCGCAGGGTAGCCGCGCGGTCTCACGCGCCTTGTAAGGGTCGAGCGGCTCCCCCCGTCGGAGGCTGAAGTCCTCCTTCGGGCGTGGCTGTGTATATTGTCCTTAATGTAAGTTAGTTTAAGTTAGATTAAGTACTGTGTAAGCTTAGGGGCCGATGACCTCAGCAGTTTGGTCCCATAGAACTTACCACAAATTTCCTAATTTCCACCTGGTATACCAGATGTGCTTGAAAGTGGTGTAATGCAACACCGAAACTGACTGCAAATAAAATAAGACCCATAAATACAGCTGAAGGTGTCATTGCTACTACTTACGACGGTGTGAGTGATTATACTTTCCTACTAGATGTCCAGCTTAGGTTGGAGCCTGGCAATTTCAAATGTCCATCCAGACATTCCGATTTTTATTTCTACTGTTTCCCTAAATCAATACCGATTTCATCTACTATTGTTGTCCAGGGGAACTATAATGACAACGAATTTATTGAGACGTTAGTTTCTAAAATTCTATCTTTTTCATTGTGCCAGCGTTCCCTGAGCAACGTTTCTCTGTAGTACATTCCACTAGCGGTAACATAAGAACCCGGAGACAGCAGCCACCGACAGCCATGTCCGGCAGAGAATTACCACTGTGGGCTTTCCCTTCGTGTTTTCCGGAAGGTCAGCCAAACGTTTGCATACGACCTTCATTTTTTTTGCAGTGACTAGTGAAAGTTCTATTTTTAATAAGTGTCAAACGAAACCACGGACGTAGATTTACACATGTAAAAACACATATGGAATACATACATCAGAGAAACAGCGTCATACTGGAATTTGTCACGGCTTTTCTTTGCCTTACCTTCTCAGTCCTTTGTATGTTAGATTGTTGACTATCTCAGAAATCAGCATTATGAATTCATTTCAAATGGTAACGGTGTGTCAGCAGGTCATTTTCTTGACAATAGAGAACATATAGATCTCTGTTAATTCACGTCCTACGTTCTTCTTGCTTCGAATGTATTGTGTTATTTTTCTAGTTTTGCATAAATTATTTCACTCTCTACATACTTTATGAAACAGAATTTCTGATTTGTCTTGAATACCTTCCTTAAGCCTGAGCATATTCCAGAATGAGATTTTCACTCTGCAGCAGAGTGTGCGTTGATATGAAACTTCCTGGCAGATTAAAACCGTGTGCTGGACCGAGACTCGAACTCGGGACCTTTCCCTTTCGCGGGCAAGTGCTCTATCATCCTTTCTTTCAGGAGTGCTAGTTCTGCAAGTTTCGCAGGAGAGCTTCTGTAAAGTTTGGAAGGTAGGAGACGAGGTACTGGAAGAAGTAAAACTGTGAGGCCGGGGCGTGAGGTCCCGAGTTCGAGTCTCTGAGGATATCATTTACATTTTGCGTACTACATTTTCGTAACCGTAATTTGGTTCCTAAATTTAACAGTTTCTTATCCTCGATTAATTTATTTCTCGAAAAAGTAATAAATTGACTATTTACTTGCGGGTACAAGTGGCATCAGTACCATGTTCAGCACTGTTGGTGGCGAGATGTGCTATATCCATCCTTGTTTTCATAATGTTGGTGTGTCTATGACCGAAACGCGTCGTAAGGAATAATAAAAACTTTGTGATACAGACATATTTCGTGCGTAAATGTTGATGTTAATGATCGCCGACCTCTATTTCTTACCCTTCGCAACCAGTACTGAGTACATCTCGTCAGTCGCTGATCCTTACTAGGTAAAACTAAAAGAGGTGGTAGAGAATATCCAAAGAAGAGCGGTGCGTACCGTTACGGGTTCCCGTAGTACGCACAAAATCGTTCCGACAATACTTATTATGGACGCAGAGGCTACCAGAGATGTGTTCTGCATCACGGAGAGGATTACTGTTAAAATTCGCAGGGCCTAGGTTCCAGCAAGAGTCAGGCGACGTATTACTTCTTCTGTTACAGAGAGAGAGCGTTTATCTAAGCTATGGGTTGAGCAAGTGCGCTGTTGCGGGATTGGGCGCGCTCACCCACGAGTGCTCGCATTGCTAGTCTGTGGGCGCTGTGAGCCCCCTCTATCTGTCTGCTGACATCACTCGTTTGTTAGAGACGCGCGCGCTTCAAGACGGGCCGCCTCTTTACTTCGTGTCGCGTTGTTGTCAGTGTTGAAGTCTCTTTGCATTTGTGGTAGGACGAAGTAAGTGAGAGAAAAATGGCTGAGGAGGAATTACGATCCTCAAAACAAAAAAAAACGGTCCAATCTCTATGCCTCAAACAGCAGTAGGAAGTAGATCACTTTTTATTGAAACATTAACTGGCCCTCAGATCTGTTTCGAAATGCTATTGTATCGACATAGAAGAAGTACCACGTGACGTGACATTTTCATTTCCTTCATGAGAGATTCGTGACCACTTTAGAGACTGCGGAAAGGGAGGCCAAATTTTTCGAGATAAAACAGGAAGTAGAGAAAGAGGAAAGTACATATACATACGAGGGGCGTTCAGAAAGTAAGCTCCGATCGGTCGCGAAATGGAAACGACTATGAAAATCCGATAAAGCTTTGCACAGATGTGTTGGGTAGTGTCTCTAGTATAACCCCAGTTAGCATCACGTCGCTCTTCTCATTTCTGAGCTCGCAGTGAGTGCGTAAAGATGTCTAGAAAATAGTGTCTGCCGCCAAGTACGAGGGCCTGGTGAGAAATTTCGCCTGAAGCTATGCAGCTAACATTACATAACTGTCGTGCTGTTTCGTCTTCACGACAATTCTCAGCCGCATTCTGCAGGGGCAATGAAGATGCTCCTGCATCGTTTTCAAACGGAAATGTTAGATTGCCCACAATACAGTCCGCAATTGCCTCCCCCTGAGTTTCATCTCTGGTCACATGAACCGCTGTCTTTGAAGACAACATTTTGACACAGACAACGAGGTGTATGCCAGCGTGGAGAATTGGTGGAAAGCACTGGCGGCTGCCTTCTATGATGAGGCTATTGAAAAGTTGGTACAACGCTATGACAAAAGTCTAAGTCAGAACGGCGACTACGTAGAGAAGTAGTTGAAAGGTGTAGCTAATTGTTACAAGTAAAACATTTCCGATGTTCACTGTGGTTTCAATTTGGCAATCAATCGGAGCTTACTTTCTGATCAGGCCTCGTATATATCATTTCTTGAAAATGTTACTATTATTTGTGTAGCTTTATTTGGTTTTGCCCTCTCTGTTTCACCTCTGCCTTTTGACGTATTTACAGGAAGAGAACCATATCGACAATAATAGTGGTGCACTATGAATGAGCTATCACATAACTCTTAGAATAACAAAATAGCGCGTCTCTTCAGGTAAGTAGAATTTGTTACAGAGTGTTTTATTGCTGCCGCAAAAATCTTGCGTCCAGCGCTTCTTCCGGTTTTCAAAACAGTTCGTCTTTCATGGAGAAGAGTTTGCAGACGCACCGAAAAAGTGGCGAACGATGTGGAACACAATTGAATGATAAAACTAAATTTTTCTCTTTTCTCTTTGGTTTTGGATGGACGCACGGATGTAATGGATGTTGCTCAGCTTGCGGTATTTGTGAGAGACGTTGACACTGAGTTCAACTTGATGGAGGAACTCCTTGATTTAGTTTCAAAGCGGGATAAAACTACGAGCAACGACATATTTGCTTGCTTAGGAAACATTTGTAGCAAATATGGCCCTTATTGGGAAAACTTTCGTTGATTACAACGGGTGGAACTCCTATAGTGAAAACAGGAGTTAAGCAAGGCTGAATGCTCTCACCGATACTTTTTAACATAGTACTTAATCTTGTAATGGCGCAAGCAATAGATAAAGTGAGAGGAATAAAATTGAGTAATGGAACACATCTAGAAGACCTAAATTTTGCAGATGACCTTTGCCTTCCATCCCACAGCCTCAATAACATGAAAGAGAACCTAGAAGATCTGAAATATACAGTGAAGGAAGTTGGCTTGAAAATTAACGCCCAGAAAACTAAAGACATGCGAGCAAATGATAACAGCACTGCAGAGCTTAAGCTTGGGAGCCAGATAATTGAAAAGGTGGATAAGTTTTCTTACCTTGGAAGCATGATTATACCAGATGGAGGTGCAACAGAGGACATTAACAGCCGCATCAACAAAGCATGATGAACTTTTACAACTCTACGCTCTATCTGGAGATCGAAGGAAATATCATTGAGGACCAAATTGCGCATATTTGAAAGTAATGTAAAATCTGTGCTCCTTTGTGGATGTGAAACATGTAAAGTGACAAAACAGTTAATCCATAAGCTGCAGACATTCAACAACAGATCCCTGAGGAACAACCTGGCGATACAGTGGCCAAATGTCATCTCCAACGAAACTCTTTGGGAAAGAACAAACCAGAAGCCAGTTGAGCTGCAAATCAGAAGCAAGAAGTGGAGATGGTTAGGACACACTCTTAGAAGACCAAATGAGCATATTGCGAGAGAAGAACTTGACTGGATCCGATAAGAACGACAGGGCAAGCCCAAAATGACATGGAGACGGTCAGTTGAAGCAGAAGGCCATCAGCAAGGAATAGGATGGGAAGAAATGAAGATACTGGCAGAAGACAGAACAAGATGGCGATCCGTTGTTGCAGACCTATGCTCCACATAAGGAGTTAAAGGAATTAATAAAATAAAATAAATAAAACTCTATCGTTGTTGGTTTGATAAGGAACAAGTAAAAGAACTTGGTATCCAACAGGAAATGCCAGCAATACACTGCGTCCTACATCGGGCTAATATGCTGGCAAAATGTGAAAAAATAAAGTGATGTTAAGGACTTTGTGTAAAAATAGTTAACAAATTGAGACTGCACGTTTTGGGACATCGGCATTATAAATCCTTCCTGGCAGAGGTGGAGCGTGATTGCGGCGATGTGCCACATGTTTGTGAAGTGCGCTGGATGTGTCGAGGAGCTGCTTTAGATCGTTTTTCAACATTCATGAAAAAAGTAGAATCCTTATAAGCTAACTTTTGTGTAACAGAAGATTGGTCTTTAAAGCAAGACTTCAGAAAACGCTACGCACACGTTATATTGTGACTTAAGTATTCGTTGCATTGTTGTATTGTACGAATTAAGACAATGCAAGGAATATTGCAAATTCGTTCGTCAGCTGTCGTTCGTTTATTGTTGACAGTAGTCGGTGAAGTTCGCGAGTAAGGGAACGCGAGCTGCGCACACATCGTGTCCTCGCGGTGATACGACGGGCGTTTGAAAAGTCCGTGCAAAGTCCGAGAGATGGCTCCACCGGCGCGTGTCGATGTCATGTTTAGTTAGTAGCATCTTTGGAAAGAACGCACACCAATTTTCAGCCATATTGGTCTATTTCTTTGAGTTTGGCTTTCGTGTGAATCAAGGAAGTGGAGTGATTGTCAAGAAATGGACGAAAAAGAATTTCATGTGGTGATTACACATTACTTTATTAAAGGCAAAACGCCTCAGGAAACTAAAGAGAAGCCTGATAAACATTACGGTGACTGTGCACCTTCGATTAGGACAGTTTATAGGTGGTTTCAAAATTTTCGAGTGGCCATATGGGCACAAGTGATGCTGAACGTTCTGGGCGCCCTGTAGAGGTCACGACTCCAGAAATCATTGATAAAATCCATGATATGGCGATGGATGACAGAAGATGCGTGAGATTGCTGGTGCTGTGGGCATCTTGAATGAAAGGGTACACAATATTTCGCATACACATTTGGACATGAGAAAGCTATCTGCAAGATGAGTTCCACAATTGCTCACGCTTGACCAGAAACACAATCGTGTGAACTGTTGCAAGGATGGTTTTCAGCTGTTCAGGAAGAATCCGGAGGACTTTAAGCATCGTTTCGTCACTGTGGATGAAACATGGATACATTAATATACTCCTGAGACCAAAGAACAATTTAAAGAATCGGTTACCAAGGGAGAATCTGCACCAAAAAAAGGTGAAGACCATTCCTTCGGCCGGAATGGTTATGGCGACTGTCTTTTGAGATTTGCAGGGGATAATCCTCATCGACTATCTGGAAAAGGGTAAAACTATTACAGGTGCATGTTATTCATCGTTATGGGACCGTTTGAAAACCGAGTTGCAAGAAAAACGCCAGCGATTGGACCGCAAAAAGTCCTTTTCCATCACAACAATGCACCAGCACACACCTCATCAGTTGTGGCAGCAAAATTAATGGAAATAGGATTTCAACTCGTTTCACACTCCCCCTATTCTCCATATTGGGCTCCCTCTGAGTCCTATTTGTTCTCCAATTTGAAGAAATGGCTAGCAGGACAAAGATTTTATTCAAACGAGGAGGTGATTGCAGCAACTAATAGCTATTTTGCAGACTTAGACATTTCCCGTTATTCGGAAGGTTCAAAATGGCTCTGAGCACTATGGGACTCAACTGCTGTGGTCATAAGTCCCCTAGAACTTAGAACCACTTAAACCTAACTAACCTAGGGACATCACACACATCCATGCCCGAGGCAGGATTCGAACCTGCGACCGTAGCGGTCGTGCGGTTCCAGACTGTAGTGCCTTTAACCGCTCGGCCACTCCGGCCGGCTATTCGGAAGGGATCGACAAATTAGAACAGCGTTGGACGAAGTGTATAAGTCTAAAAGGAGACTATATCAAAAAATAAAAAAGGTTTACCCCAAACACGTAAGTAGTTTTTATTTTTGCACCTGACTTTTCAAACGCCTCTCGTACAACATGGACGCGACGCCCGCGGACAGTTCACTCGCCCAGCCCTGATCTAGATGAACCTAGGAACGCACGATGGTTTTGACCAGCACTTCAGTCTACTGACTGATTTTAGAATCTCTTGAAGGAATGCGCACTACAGACCCTCATAAGGAGATTCCGTCTTTACTGCAATTTTTGTTGTTGCTAGACGTGAGGTTGTGTTTTGTGCAGCATTTGTGAAGATCTCGAGTTTTACATAATTGAGTGTTTTATAATATGTTAAACGTATCTGGAATACACAGGATGAATCACCTAAAACTTGCATCTCAAATATTGCGGACATAGAAAGTGTTGTTGATTTGCAGTTTTCACAAAATGGATTGGTAGTTAGAGGCTAGTATTGTTAGCCAATAAAGAGATTGTAATAATACTTAGAAAGTGTATTTTTTGTGATAACATACACATTTTACAAAGAACAACGCCTGTTGACATTAGCAAACTAAAAATAGTGTAAATTAGGATGTCAGAGGTGTTTCTTGCAGGACGTGCAAGTCGTTTACGAGACATTGTATTTTGAAACGTTTCCACGACGACAATTGTTTGTGCTATTCAACCTTTGTGGTTGTTAAGTAGTTGTTATATTTGCTTACAGTGTGTTCAAATGGCTCTGAGCACTATGCGACTTAACTTCTGAGGTCATCAGTCGCCTAGAACTTAGAACTAATTAAACCTAATTAACCGAAGGACATCACACATATCCATGCCCGAGGCAGGATTCGAACGTGCGACCGTTGCGGTCGCTCGGCTCCAGACTGTAGCGCCTAGAACCGCACGGCCACTCCGGCCGGCTTACAGTGTGTTCCTTGAGTGCATTGCGAGTGAACGATGGGATTTACCACTGCAGAAAAAGCCAACTAACCTATGGCGTATGGAGAGTGTAGGAAGAATTCGGATCGTCCTTTTACGGTGTATGGGACAAAATATTCCAATAGACGTGAAGCGCGTTAGCTGCCACGCTGTCGCACGAGGAAGTTACGTGAAGACAGGCAAGCGATCTACACATTCTCTATCGACATAGGTTCCATCCCTATCGCATCTCTCTCCATCAAGAGTTGCATAGAAACGATTGTGAGAATCGTGTTAGCCTCTGAACATGGGTATTGAGACGGGATACTTCAAGTGTGTCGTGTATCGTGTTTAGTGATGGAGTCACATTTACCAATCATGCCTTGGTAAACCATCGAAATATGCACTATTGGTGTCTTCGTCAGGTGGATCGTCAGCGTTCATGGGGTGTAAACGTGACGTGTGGGACAGTGAACTACCAGCTCATAGGACCGTGTTTCATAGACAGAACACTGAACGCGCACAAGTATCATCTTCCACGGATGCTAGAAGATGTTTCTCTGCAGACTAAGAGGAAACTGCGGTACCAACTTGACGCCTGTCCAGCCCATAGTGCACGAAGTGCTAGAACATGTCTTCACGAATTGCTTCCAAATCGTTTGACTGGACGCAACAAACGTGTACCTGGGCAGGGCCATTCCCCGGATTTGGCACCAGTAGACTTTCTTCTGTGGGGAAAGCTGAAAGGCGCTGTCTACGAGGACGTAGCAGGTACACCCGATTATATGCAAACGTGTGCAGCAGTCCTTCCATACCAGAGTGGAAGCGAGTACTGCCGCTGGTGGTGGACATTTTTAACATTGCCTCGCTACTGGTCAGAATCCACATTAGTGTGTGGTACCACAGCTATTGTACAAGCGTCAGAGTAGGAACGTTTCAAAATAAGATATCTAGTAATCAACTCGCACTAGAATCCTGCAACAAACACCACTGAAATTCTAATTTACCCTACTTTCAGTTTGTTAATGTCTATAGGCATTTTTCCATTTAAAGAGGTGTATGTCTGCACACTTTGCAAGTAATACTATATATAATCCATTGATTGGATAACAATACGAGTCCCTGACTACCGAACTGAAAACAGCACGTCAATAGCACTTCCAGTTTCCGCAATATTTGCAGTGCAAGTCTTAGGTTATTCACATTATACTGCTAATTCTTCAGTTACAGAATATTATGGCAGGTGAAATTCTATATATTTTAAAAACTAGCCGACCGCGGTGTACGAACGGTTCTAGGCGCTTCAGTCCGGGCATGGATGTATGTGATGTCCTTAGGTTGGTTAGATTTAAGTAGTTGTAAGTTCTAGGGGACTGATGACCTCAGATGTTAAGTCCCATAGTGCTCAGAGCCATTTGAATCATTAAAAACTGGTTACATACTGACGGTAAAAATCAACACACAAAGGAGGAGTTGTGCGACTTAAACGAAAGTTGGAAGCCGTATTTCTACATCTGAAGACGACATCTATTCCAATCTCGCTCAAGTCGCATAAGAGTTGCCCTAGAAGCGCCACCACGGGGATGTAAATTAGGTTTGATTTAAATACACGCTGTAACGGTCATGAGCGTTAGTTATCTTTCAGACTGGACATGGTGAGTTATTGTTAGTCAACAACGCCTTTAAGGCGACAGAGACGCCATTACCAGCACCTCACCATTTTTGAACGAGGTCATGTATCATGTAGAAGAATTACTAGAAGGGGAATGTTCCTTCTGCAATATTGCCGAAAGACTTGGCAGAAATATAGCCACTGCACTTAACTGCTGGCAGCGGTGGTAACGAGAATGTACAGTTGCAAGAAGATTGGGGTTCGGACGGCTACGTGGAGCTACAGAGGGATGGCGATCATGTTCAGCGTATGGCTCCGTCGCACCGTACTGCACCTGCAACACAGTGACACAACGAAGTCTTAAAAATCTGTTGCTTTAAGGACAGCTCCGAGCTAGATGCAACTTCAGTGGTGTCAAGTGAGACGTCATTGGAGGGCGGAGTGGAGGCCTGTTGTGTTTTCTGATGAAAGCTAGTTCTGCCTCGGCCAGTGATGACCGTATGTTGGTTAGAAGGAGGCCAGTTGAGAACCTGCAACAACTCTGTCTGCATTCTAGACATACTGGACCTACACCGAGAGTTATGGCATGGGTTGCGATTTCGTACGACGGAAGGAGCACTCTTGTGGTTATCCCACGCACCTTGACTACAAAATTATACGTCATTCTAGTAATTCGACCTTTCGTGCTGTCACTCATGAACAGCATTCCAGGGGGTGTCCTCCAACAGGATAACGCTTGCCCACATACCACTGTTACGACTGAACATGCTCTACTGAGTGTCGACATGTTGCCTTGTCCTACTCGATCACCAGATCTGTCTCCATTCGAGCAGATGTGGGAAATCATTGGACGACAACTCCCCCGTCATCCACAAGCACCATTAACCGTCTCTGTATTGACTGGTCAAGTACAGCAGGCATGGAACTCCATCTCACAAAGTGACATCTGGTCCCTGTACATCACAATGCATGCACGCTTACATGCTTGAATTCTAAATTCTAGCGCTTACACAGGTTATTAATGCACTAGTATTTTACATCTGCATTGGCTTATCTTGCGCTTCTTTTAACCTGAGATGTTACAATGTTAATCACTTAAATATGTTACCTAGAAAATTTATTCCCGAGATTTCATTACTCTGCATTAATTACACTGCTGGCCACCGTAAATGCAACACCCTGAAGGAAGCATCCGAATCAAGTGAAATTTACACCATGGGTTTGCAGCGATGAGATATGCAACTGATTAGAATTTCAGCGAAGACGCACATTACGCGCGCCTGTGGCGCCACCTCATAGCGCCATTTAAGGCTTGGCGATTTCGACGAGTGTACATTCGGCACGTGTGTTTACCTTGTGGTTGTTTCACAAGACGATCAGTTATGCCTCGTAGACAACAGCGAACATCTTTTGATCAAGTATCCGAGTTCGACAGAGGAAGGATAGTGGCTTACCGAGATTGTGGATTATCAAACAGAGAAATCGCTAGTCGTGTTGGACGAAACCAAACAACTGTAATGCGGATATGTGACCGTTGGATGCAGGAGGGTACGACGGACCGACGTGGTCGATCGCATTCACCTCGGTGCACCACTGAACGTGCTGATAGGCAAATTGTGCGCGTGGCAGTGACGGATCGCTCAGTGACATCCCGAACCATAGCACAGCACATTGCGTCTGTAACGCATCATCCAGTGTCTGCGCGTACCATTCGACGCCGTTTACAGCAGAGTGATCTGTCCGCAAGACGTCCATTGCTTCGTCTACCATTGACGCAGAACCACAGACGTCTCCGTCGCCAATGGTGTGATGACAGACGGATGTGGACGGCGTAATGGAATGACGTTGTCTTTACTGACGAGGCACGCTTCTGTCTGCAGCACCACGATGGTCGGATTCGAGTGTGGAGACACCGTGGAGAGAGGATGCTGGACAGCTGCATTATGCGCCGCCACACTGGTCTTGCACCGGGTATTATGGTATGGAGCGGTATTGGATATTACTCTCGCACGCCTCTAGTACGCATTGCCGGTACTTTAAATAGCCGGCGCTACATATCAGTGGCGCTGGAGCCAGTTGTCCTTCCTTACCATCAGGGCTCGGCCACAGCCATATTTCAACAGGATAATGCGCGACCACACGTGGCACGCATTGTCCAAAGGTTCTTCGTCAATAACCAGATTGAATTGCTTCCCTGGCTGGCTCACTCTCTGGATCTTTCGCCGATAGAAAACATGTGGTCCATGGTTGCTCAACGAGTGACCCAGATTACATCCCCAGCTGCCACACCAGATGATCTTTGGCAACGTGTGGAAGCTGCTTGGGCTGCTGTACCCCAGGAACACATCCAACGTCTCTTTGATTCAATGCCGAGACGTGTGGCAGCGGTGATCTCCAACAATGGCGGCTACTCTGGCTACTGATTCTGGCAAGAACCACATGTCACAGACGTCTGTAAACGTAATCATTTCATACTTGGTCATCATGTTATCTACAAAATAAATCTTGTTGTGCTACCTCTTGTCTTTCTTGGTGTTGCATTTACGGTGACCAGCAGTGTACTTTTGGTGTTGAGATTTTTTCCCGTCAATGAGTAACGTGTGGACGTTTAATTCATATTTAGTCGGTCGTACACCATCTTGTACATTGAAACAGGAGAATGTCTTTTGCTACGGAACGTGTGATATTTCCAGATCAACAGTTTTGCTTGACTTGATAATGGAAATTCGTGTTAACTTCGATTTCAAAATGTGTCTGCCCTATAACTGGTTTTTCATAACAGCTCTGCTTAATTTGATTTCATTTACTGGCGCGTAGCAGAGTAACAATATAACATAGACGACTAAGCACAGTATTGGTAAGATTTTATCCATTGCAGCGCTTTTACATTTTAATAGCATATTAATTCGTTCCAAGGTACATTACCATGTTGTGCCTTGGAACATGTTTTCACGTTGAAATACATTTTAATTTCTCGAAGTAATTTTTGTAATTTCAGAAAGACTGCAGCATGTAAAAAGTGAATGCCATCATTTAGAAACTGAATGAGAAAATATATTTAACTTCTATTACATGGCTCTTTCATGGTGCAACATTTACCCCCACACATCACGAAATGAGCCCGACAGAAAATTAGAGTTCATACGACGGGCTACAGAAGTTGTTCATCGCCCGCATTATTCCTGAACGGAACAGTAGAGAGTGGAATCAGAACGATCCTCCGCCACACACCTTAAAGTGGTTTTCGGGACATGGCTGTAGATTTAAGAGCAGATGTGTCATTACTCCGACGTGTACCAACTCATCTCGCAGAATATAGCCGCAGACACGTAGGTATATTTCCATCGAAATCCCCAAACAGATTATTTCGTACCAGTCCGAGCTCGCATGCTGCATGTCCGTCCATGACATACTTTTCCTAATGTAACGGCTAGAATGGCCAGAAGCCAAACAAAACCCCTCAGCAGTCTAGCAGAAAAATGTACATAATCTATTGATAGAAAAAGCAAAATTTACAGCTAAAGCCATTTTCTGTGTGGAGGAAGTGAGCTAGTACATACCTCTACAATCACCATTTACTCACAAAAATAAAACTTATTATGAATAGAAGATGCGAAAAAAGTCTCTATTAAGCATTTTCATGAAAATTTTCTGAGAAGTTAATTTTATCCATTGTTGTCAGTGTTGGTTCCGTGTCGGTATTAATTCGTAAAATAGAAAAACGAATCGCCAGCAATTAAAAATCGTGATCAATAGTTTTCCGACCTCTCACCATATAAGGGTACGCCCATCATTGTCGAACATGATAGTTCTGGTGGTCCTCGGGTTGCGGTGGCTGCACAGGCGTACTGACCTCCAAACGTCTGAGCACAGCACACTCACCGGTCAACGTTATTGTGCTTCTTTTCAAGGGTGCTTTCGGCCCTGATTTCGCTTGTATGGATGACGATGCACAACCGTATAGAACACTGCAGGTACAAGAGCTCTCGGAGCGGGAGGATGTTTGGCGAATGGACTAGCCTTCTCTTTACTGCGACTTAAATAACATCGAGCAAATGTGGGACGCGTTGGGGAGACGTATTGTAGCGACCATCCAGCAGTCTTCACCCTTCGCTGTTTGAGAGTGGAGAGCCCCAAGACAAGAACTCCGTAGCAACCCTGTCGCCAGCGTGGGAGCACGTTTCAGCTCGTATTAGCGTTCGTGGTGATCACACGCCCTGTTAAGAGCGATGTCCCGCTTCTTATAATGTCCAGGGGACGGTAATAAATCGCAATGACAAAGTGTCATTTCTGTTAGTCTCATCGCGTATTTCTTTCAGTTATTTCAAATGGTTCAAATGGCTCTGAGCACTATGGGACTTAACATCTATGGTCATCAGTCCCCTAGAACTTAGAACTACTTAAACCTAACTAACCTAAGGACAGCACACAACATCCAGCCATCACGAGGCAGAGAAAATCCCTGACCCCGCCGGGAATCGAACCCGGGAACCCGGGCGTGGGAAGCGAGAACGCTACCGCACGACCACGAGATGCGGGCTTTCAGTTATTTCTTTGCTGTACTGTACTGCAGCAGTTGTTGGTATATAAGGTCCATGCTTCAACGAGCATTGTCAATTGACCGTGACTCATCATGCTAAAGCCAGTTAAGTTCTTAACATTTACACCCTTTACACGCCAGTATAGTTGTAAACTGTCGTAGCTTCGTTGCTAAAGAACCAGACTTCCAAGCGCTAACAGGAAGCAATGAAGCTCAAATCGTTATAGGTACTGAAAGCTGGCTAAAGCTGGAGATAAATACAGGCGAAATTTTCACAAAGGATATTTCGCTATTTAGAAAGGAAACATTAAATTGGGTTGGTGCAGCGTGTTAATTGCTTTTCTTAGTAGTTTATCTTCTAGTGAAATTTACCTCGTTGCTGTGAGTTATTAAAGACGGAGGTTATACTTGACAGCCGGTATAAATTAATAATTGGTTCATTTTACTGACCCCTTGACTCAGATGATGCCGTTTTATTTTAAACGGGGCCGCCACTCATAAAATCATAGTTGCCGGTAATTTCAGTCTAACCTCTATGTGTTTTGGTGAAAATACATGTTTTTGAGTCGGTGGTAGGAATAAAAGAACGACCGGAATCGTACTAAATGCAGCCTCTGGAAATTATTTTGAATAATTAGTTCAGGAATCCATTCCTAGCGTAATCGAAAATATACTTGACCTCTTAGCAGCAAAACTTAACCTGAGCAAATAGACAACATCATAACGGATACAGGGATTAGAGACCATAAGATCGTAGTAGAGAGACTGCACATCGTAAAACCCAAATCCACGAAAAATAAGCGCACCACATATCTGTTTAAGAAGCAGACAAGAGACAGTCTCCGATCATTTCAAACTATGTCAGGATAGACGAGGTGTAGTTCGAATTCAAAAAAATAGCATCGACGGAAATTGAGAGATTTAAACCAAAAAAATTACATGAGATTTGGAACTGATCCCCTGCGGTACACAAAACAAGTCAGGGCACTTTTGCAGAAGCAACGAGAAAAGTATGCCAAATTTAAAAGAATGCAAAGTCTCCAATATTGGCGATATTTTACTGAAGCTCAAAACCTAGCTCGGGCTTCAGTGTGAAACGCTGTTAACAGTTTCCGCGAAAACACGTTCTCTCGAAATCTGATACAAAATCCAAAGAGATAGAGGTCGTTGGTAAGATACGCCACCGGCAAGACATAGCCAATATTTTCACTGCGCGATAGAAATTGTAATTTAACGGAGAACAATGCCACAAAAAAGGAGTTATTAAATATTGTTTTTCGGAGCCGGCCGGGGTGGCCGAGCGGTTCTAGGGGCTACAGTCTCGAATCGTGCGACCGCTACAGTCGCAGACTCGAATCCTGCTTCGGGCATGGATGTGTGTGATGTCCTTAGGTTAGTTAGGTTTAAGTAGTTCCAAGTTCTAGGGGACTGATGACGTCAGAAGTTAAGTCCCATAGTGCTCAGAGCCATTTGAACCATTTGAATTTTTTTTTTCGAAATTACGACACCAAAAAAGACGAAGAAAATATTCCAGAAGTTGAATCCAAATCAGCTGTGAACTTGAGTAACTTAATAGATATCCTCGATGTAGCTAAGCAACTTGAATTGTGTACCAATTACGTTCCTTCCAGAGTGTGCTGATATAATAGCTACATACATAGCAATCATGTAAATCGCCCGCTCAATGAAAGGTTTGTACCTGAAGACTGATAACTTGCATAGGTCGGACCAAGACTTAAGAAAAGAAATAAGAATAATCTGCTGAAAGAGTAATCTGCTGAACTGCACACCCATATCATTGACGTCGATTTGCAGTAGGGTTTGGAACGTATGTTGTGTTCGAACGTTATGAATTACCTCGAAGAAAACGATTTATTGAGACGCAGCGAGCGCAAATTCAGTAAATAACACGACAAATCACTCGAATCTACAAAGTGACTAGGTAATACAATTACCAACACCTCAAATTGGAACTATCTGACAGATAATGTTGTGGGTTAGGCGAGCCAAAGACTGCGTTTTATTGGCAGAACAGATAGAAGAGCCAACAGCTCTACTAAAGAGACTGCCGACAGTAAGGTTTTCAGCCCCATGCTGCGTGATATTGGCTCCGTGCCAGATAGGATTGATGGAGGGCAACGAGAAAGATAAAAAAAAGGGCGGCTCGTTTTGTATTATCGCGAAATAGGGGAGAGTGTGTCACGGATATGACAAGTGAGCTGGGGTGGCAACCACTGAAAGAAAGGCGTTTTTGTACTTTCAACACTGAAGCCCAGTCAGCAATCGTGATAATCTAACATGTGAGAAACTATCAGCCTCGATTGCGGTAATGAAACAAACCTTTACGTAGGTTTCAACCTAACTAATTGAGCCTTCTTCAGAAGATATACCTGAGTGTATAATTTGTCTAAGAGGGCATGGTCTAGAAATAAAACTAAAACAGCCTGAACAGGCGTAGTGACATTTTAAAAATGCGGTAGATAAGTACTCACGTGAGCTCCCGATGCAGGCGGCCGAAGTGGCCGTGCGGTTAAAGGCGCTGCAGTCTGGAACCGCAAGACCGCTACTGTCGCAGGTTCGAATCCTGCCTCGGGCATGGATGTTTGTGATGTCCTTAGGTTAGTTAGGTTTAACTAGTTCTCTAAGTTCTAGGGGACTAATGACCTCAGCAGTTGAGTCCCATAGTGCTCAGAGCCATTTTGAGCTCCCGAGGCCCACCGCACGGCGTCCTTGGAGACGAGGCGCACGCCAGAGCTAAAGTCTTGGTGTTGACTTAGTACTTATGTACCGCATTTTTAAAATGTGACTACGCCTATTCAGGCTGTTTTAGTTTCATTTCTGGAGCATACCCTCTTAGACAAATTATAGGTTCAGGTATCTCTCCTGAACAAGGCTCAATTATTTGGGCTTGAACCTAGGTAAAGGCTGGTTTCATTACCGCAATCGAGGTATAAAAGGCGTTTTTCGTTGCACCGAGATCTTTTCACGAAATTTCTGTCACCAACTTCAGAATGCGAAAATATTTTGCTGGGTCAGCAACATAGGGCGAAACGATCGCCGTAATACAACAAGAGAAACCACAGCTCGCACCGATAGGTTTAAGTGCTCTTTTTCCCTCCGCGCTGTTCGAGATTGTAACGGTAGATAATAGTCTGAAGGCTCGGTGAACTAACTTTCAGCATGCAGATGTAAATGTAGATCCGAAATTATCACGAAAACACCTCGTTTACGGGCTCATGTTTATTGGAAAGTTTTAGCTTCTATTATCGTGTCTACCTTTCGTGTCAGTTATTAATTATGATTCCCCTTAACAAATGTACGAGGTGCGACAATAAAGTAATGAGACTGATGTGAAGAAAATGTTGCTTACCGTTTTAGTCAAGTTTAGTGTTGTCTCCTTCAAAGTAGTTCCCTTCCGATTGCACACACTTTTTTCAGCGCTTCTGCCATTGATGGTAACATTTCTGGAACTCATCTTCTGTAATATCCTCCAAGACCTTCGACACACCTTTTTGGACATCTTGTGTTGTTTGAAAATGGTGTCCTTTGACCGCCGGTTTGACTCTTGGAAATAGAAAAAAAGTCGCAAGGAGCGATATCTCGTGAATAAGGCGGCTGTGGTAGTACTGAAATTTGTTTTGAGGTTAAAAATTGCTGTACTGACAGAGCAGTATGGGGTGGCGCATTATCGTGATGCAGAATCCAATTATCAGTAATGTTGACACGGACACGAAGAACTCCTTTACGAAGTCTTTCTAAAATTTCTTTGCAGTAATGCTGGTTAACTGTTTGTCCAGGAGGCACCCATCCTTTATGAACAATTCCCTTGGAATCAAAGAAGTACACAAGAATGCATTTCACTTCTGACTTTGACATGCGAGCTTTTTTTGGTGTAGGTGATCCCTTAGAGTATCATCGCGAACTTTGTCGTTTTGTCTCTGGATCGTACTGAAAAAAAAACTACTTTAATCACCAGTGATAACACTGGTCAGCAGTTCTGGATTGATTTCCGTTTGCTTTAACAGATCGGCTGTCACATTTTTCCGTGTTTCTTGCTGTTGCGGTGTGAGATTTTTGGGAACCATTTTTTCACAAATGTTTCTCATATCAAGATCTTCAGTTATTATTAGACGAACCGTTTCTCGATTGATGTTCAGTTCTTCTGCAATCGTTTTCACAGATAATCTTCGATCAGATCGTACGAGTTCACGCACTCTGGCCAAGTTGACATCCGTCCGTGAGGTTGATTGTCGCCCACTGCGGTCTTCATCTTCAACATTCGTTCTGCCTTCACTAAACATTTTATGCCAACGAGAAACTTGAGCTCTTGACATAACCTCCTCTCCAAAAGCCTTCCGAGGCTTACTGTAAGTTGTCGCCGCGTTTTTACCCAATTTAACGCAAAAAGAAATGCATACCGTTGCGCAATACTATGCGGTTCCATTTCCGTGACGAGAGACACAAACACGTGTTAACTTATTACAGCACAACTCACGACGAGCAGTTTCATCGATGTGCCGCTTGGACCAGAAGCAGCTTATAGACCAAGGTCAAAGATATTGTGCCTACGCAAGCCTGCTGGGTTGCCACAGCTTGCAAAGAAAATCAGTCTCATTACTCTACTGTCGCACCTCGTGTATGTCCTGACGCAGTCACTTCAGCTTTATTCTACTAGAATCGGTTTTAAACCGATCTGAGGATGGACCGAAATCGATAGGCAGACGTTAGTTTTGGTGTTCATGGACTAGAGTTAAAGAAATGAATTCTAAAAGCGGAAACTAACATCGAACTAGTGATGGAGTCAGCCTTTGAGGAGTGCTCGGCTGTTTCTTCTGGCAGTGCAGTTAACAGTAAGCTGCGTGGGCGAGACAAAATCCAATTTTGAGTGTGGTCTGCAACAGAGTTTCGGAGTCATCATGTAGCTCTCATTTCTTTGTCTCTAGGGCTGTCAGTTTCCTTTTGTGAAGGAAGGGAGGATGTTATCGGTTAATGATTTGCTTTGATCATACCAAGCTGACGTATTTCCCGTTCGTTGGCGATAATGTGAAGGCAGCCGTAGTGGGAGAAGGGTCGTGGTTCGCTGGAGCGTGGATACGATGTATCCTACAGCGGCGGATAAAGATAAACGCTGCCGATAGCGCAGCCCGTGCGGCGCAACGAGGCCCAAACGCTGCGTTCCGAAGGCCTCCGTCAAGTGCGGAGTGTCGGTTGTCGAGCGCTGCTCTGGGCTGCAGCCGGATCTGTTCCGCCAGACACGCCCAGAACACTGTACGCCCTCCCCAGCGAAGAGGAACAAAGGATTTGACCAGCACTACGTAAAGCGTCGGATGTTCACCAAGAGTCGGGACTGTCCGCCAGACCGGGGCTCTAAACCGGGCGCCACCTCTCCTGGGCAGTAGCTGGTTCACACAGGCGTTCCATGGACGACTCCTTGTTCCTGTGTACCATTAGCTACCCTTAATTTCCACACTGACTTTTCCTTCGGACAGGAGGGAATATTGTCAAATTCTGCGAGGGACGCAGGAAATAACAGAACAGACGAGGGTAATCCCAAAAGTACATCTACATCTACATTTATACTCCGCAAGCCATTCAACGGTGTGTGGCGGAGGGCACTTTATGTGCCACTGCATTACCTCCCTTTCCTGTTCCAGTCGCGTATGGGTTGCGGGAAGAACGACTGCCGGAAAGCCACTGTGCGCGCTCGAATCTCTCTAATTTTACATTCGTAATCTCCTCGGGAGGTATAAGTAGGGGGAAGCAATATATTCGATTCCTCATCCAGAAACGCACCCTCTCGAAACCTGGACAGCAAGCTACACCGCGAGTTTGCTAAACATCTCCGTTACGCTATCACGCTTACTAAATAAGGTCTCCTATTTTTTTATAAGTACATAGACCTGTTTATTTCTACAATGGTTTAGATCAGTTTATACCTTGAACATTTAGTTATTTTTTGAGATAATCACCATCTCTGTCGATGCATTTCTGTAGACACTGTGGCAGTTTTTGTATGCTCATGTCATACCAGCTCGCCGCCATGCTGTTCAGAAAGTTATGAACTGGCGCGATTGTTGCTTGGTCTCAGGTGTAAAGTGGTATGCCCAGGTTTCGTCGCCCGTGACACTTGAGTCCAGAAAGTTGTCCTGTTGAAGAAATGCGAGGGAAGCATCAACTCGTTGCCACGTGTGGTACTCAGTCAGCATGCGTGGCACCCATCTTGCGCACACCTTCCGGTAGTTCCATGTTTCCGTTAAAATTGTGTGAGCGGTGCTTCGGGAAACCTCAGGAACCAACGTGCAGAGATCATCCAGGGTGACCCGCCGATCTTCACGCATGCTTTGCTCAACCTTCAACACTGTCTCCGCAGAAATTGACGGTCTCCCGCTCCTTTGTTCATCGTGAATTTCGGTCCGACCAGCTGCAAACTCTCTACACCACATAGGACTATTTTTGACATCCATTCACGACTCACCATACATTTCCGTCAATTGGCGATGGATTTCAATCGGCGCAGCGCCCTTTGCGTTCAAAAACCGAATAACTGCGCGCAATTCGCACTTGGCGGTAACATCCAACGGCAATTCGCACTTGGCGGTAACATCCAACGAGAGCTCCATTCTCAACGGCTGCCAAGCCAAGACTGAGCGCCTCAGCGCGGCGTGCGCATATTTACACACACCGCGTGAAGCACTCTTCATAACAGTGTGACCAACTGCCACAAACAGAGTTCTGTACTTATAAAAAGTAGGTGACCTTACTTTTGGGGTTACCCTCGTATTTCCAGTACAACTTTTTAAATTGTGGGTTTTAAGTTTTGAATGTTCATATACACTAACGGTAAAAAATCGCAACACCAAGAAGAAGCGTAGGCGTGTTTCTACATCTGAAAGACGATTTCAACTCATATTTCGCAACAGTCGCATAAGAATGGTACTAGTAACGCCACTGTGTGGATGCACATCGGGTGTGCTTTAAATACGGTCGCGAGCTTTAGTTATGTTTCAGATTGGATGTGATAATTGAAGACAGTCAAGAATACCTTTAAGACGACAAAGTCGCCATTGTCAACACTTCACTGAATTTGAACGAGGTCGTGCAATAGAACTACGAGAGGCTGTATGTTCCTTCTGCGATACTGCACAAAGACTTGGCAGCCACGTAGCGACTGTACGTGACTGTTGACAGCGGTGGTCGCGAGAGTGTACGATCCCAAGAACATCGAGCTCCGCACGGCCATGTGGCACCATGTGGCACTGCCGAAAGCTAAGACCATCGTGTTCGGGATATGGCTCTGTCGCGTCGTACTGAATCCGAAGCAGCCGTCTGAGCAGCACTTAGCACCACAGTGATACAATCAACAACTTTTTTTTTTTGAGTCATCGGTCTTCTGACTGGTGTGATGCGGCCCACCACGAATTCCTCTGCTGTGCAACCTCTCCATGTCAGAGCAACCAACGTCCTGAATTATTTGCTGGATGTGTGCCAATCTCTGTCTTCCTCGACAGCTTTTGCCCTCTGTAGTTTCCTCTAGTACCATGGCAGTCATTCCCCGATATCTCAACAGATGTAGCGAAATGCAGGAAGATCTGCAGCGGATAGGCACTTGGTGCAGGGAGTGGCAACTGACCCTTAACATAGACAAATGTAATGTATTGCGGATACATAGAAAGAAGGATCCTTTATTGTATGATTATATGATAGCGGAACAAACACTGGTAGCAGTTACTTCTGTAAAATATCTGGGAGTATGCGTGCGGAACGATTTGAAGTGGAACGATCATATAAAATTGATTGTTGGTAAGGCGGGTACCAGGTTGAGATTCATTGGGAGAGTCCTTAGAAAATGTAGTCCATCAACAAGGGAGGTGGCTTACAAAACACTAGTTCGACCTATACTTGAGTATTGCTCATCAGTGTGGGATCCGTACTAGATCGGGTTGACGGAGGAGATATAGAAGATCCAAAGAAGAGCGGCGCGTTTCGCCACAGGATTATTTGGAAACCGTGATAGCATTACGGAGATGTTTAACAAACTCAAGTGGCAGACTCTGCAAGAGAGGCGCTCTGCATCGCGGTGTAGCTTGCTCGCCAGGTTTCGAGAGGGTGCGTTTCTGAATGAGATATCGAATATATTGCTTCCCCCTACTTATACCTCCCGAGGAGATCACGAATGTAAAATTAGAGAGATTAGAGCGCGCACGGAGGCTTTCAGACAGTCGTTCTTCCCGCGAACCATACGCGACTGGAACAGGAAAGGGAGGTAATGACAGTGGCACGTAAAGTGCCCTCCGCCACACACCGTTGGGTGGCTTGCGGAGTATAAATGTAGATGTAGATGTAGATGTCCAGTCATCCTGTCCCACTTCCTTGTTAGTGTTTACCAAACACTCCTTTTGTCTCTGATTCTGTGGAGAACCTCCTCGTTCTTTACCTTATCAGTCCACCAAAATTTCAACATTCGGCTGTAGCACTACATCTCAGATGCTTCCATTCTCTTGTATTCCGGTTTTCCCATAGTCCATGTTTCGCTACCATGCAATGCTGTGCTCCAAACGTACATTCGAGAAATTTCTTTCACAAATTAAGACGTATGTTTGATAATAGTAGACTTCTCTTGGCCAGGAATGATGTTTTTGCCAGTGTCATTCCGCTTTTGATGTCCTCCTTGCTCCATTCGTCATTGGTTCTTTTGCTGCCTAGGTAGCAGAATTTCTTAACTTCATCTACTTCGTGACCATCAATCATGATGTTAGGTTTCTCATTGTTCCCATTTCTGCTGCTAATCATTACTGTCGTCTTTCTTCGATTTACTCTGTTCATTCCTTTAGCACATCGTGTAATTCTTCACTTTCAGTGAGGATAGCAGTGTCATCAGCAATCGTATCATTGATATCCTTTCACCTTGAAATTAAATTCCACTCCTGAACTTTTATTTTATTTCCATCATTGCGTCTTCGATATATAGACTGAACAATAGGGCCACTTCATTCTTGGCCTACCACTCTTATTATTTCCTCTTGACTCTTACACATGTTGTATGTTAACCGTCTCTCCCTATAGCTTTACCCCTAATTTTCCCAGAATTTCAAACATCTTAAACCATTGTTGAACGCTTTTTCCATGTCGGCAAATGCTATGAACGTGTCTCGATTTTTTTAATATTGCTTCCATTATCAACCGCAACGTCGGAATTGCTTTACTGGTGCCTATTCCTTTCCTAAAGCCAAACTGATCATATAATACACCCTGAATTTGCTCTTTCATTCTTCTGTATACCATGTTTCTGAGCAACATAGGGACCGATGACCTCAGCAGTTTGGTTCCTTAGGAATTCACACACATTTAAACATTTTTTCAGCAACTTGGATGTATGAGCTGTTAACCTGATTGTCCGAAAATTCTCGTACTTGGCAATTTTTGCAGTCTTCGGAATTGTGTGGACGATACTTTTCCGAAAGCAGATGGTGTAGCGGAAAACTTATTCTACACACCAACGTGAACAGCCGTTTTGTTGCCACTTTCCCCAATGACTTGTGAAATTCTGAAAGGATGTTATCTATTCGATCTGCCTCTTTTGATCTTAAGCCTTTCAAAGCTCTTTTAAATTCCGATTCCAATACTGGATCCTCTGTTTCTTCTAAACCAACTTCTGTTTCTTCTTGTGTCACATCATTAAATCTTCCCCCTCATAGAGGCCTTCATCGTACTCTTTCCACCTGTCCACTCTCTCCTCTGCATTTAACGGTGGTTACCTCCCTTCCTTTTTACTTTCGTCGAAGTTTGTTTTGACTTCCCTATATGCCGAGTCAGCCATGCTGACAAGCATTTCTATTTTAATTTCCTCACATTCTTCATGCAGCAATTTCGTCTTAGCTTCCTTGCACTTGTTATTTGTTTCATTCCTCAGCGACTTGCGTTTCTTTATTCTGTATTCCTGCCTCTTGGCAGTCCTCTCCTGGAGATCTGAATGGGGAATTTGTCCGGAATCTTTTTCGATGGAGAGTTCATAATGATACCTTTTTCGACTACAGGCCACGTGTACTGTGGATACATACTGCAGTAGTTTCCACCACATTATGCATCCTCATGCCGTCAGTCATTGCTGATTCTTCGGTCTTTAGGGTCAGTTTCCCACCGCAAGGCAAGAGAATGCGCTGAATCTCTTACCGCTCTCTTTGACAAGACTTCTTATGCCGGAAGTCTTCAGCTGTCAATGCCGATGATTTTTATTCAAAATTTAAGCGGTGGCTGCGTTCGAGCCAGGATCGAATAAGTATTGATTACTAATCAAAGACGCTACCACTAGACCACGAGTGTCTACGGGTAACGTTGCTTCTTGCTTTACAAATTACTATCTCAAAAAGCTGAACCCCACACTGATGTATCAGCCGGATATAATTAACTGTAAGTGTTGAATGTCCAGCGTCTAGAGCAGCAGCCCTTTCTCGCCGTTGGCAGCTGACGCCACCACCAGCCTTGGACAGCTACAACTACCCCTCGCTGCACTGAGCCGTGCGTTACCTCTCGCTCCATACTGGGAGCTCCTCCCCCCCCCCCCCCCCCCCCCCACTCTCAACCTACTGGAAAATTGGGCTAAAAGGAAAAAAAAAAGAAACAGTTTGTCCACCTCCCAGGTGGAGGAAACGAAATTTGTGAAATAAAATCCACAGTATCTGCATGTAAGGGGTCTCCTTTTCTTATGTCAGAACATGCTGTAGATACTTCTCATGCCAGACCAATACACTTGTCTGTAATGAAAATTACTGTGTAATCTGTCGCTTGAAGAAAACAGTAAAAGTTATTTTCCCGCACAACTTGGATGTGTTATATGTAATTTTTTTGGACAATTATCTCAAATATTGAATGCTCCAAAGATAATGGAACATATGGTTGTTTCATTAGTTTTATTTCAAGTCTTATTGGTGTATGCTTATCCCCCACTATAAATACAAAGTGTATTTCATGTCAGCAATTTACTATTGGCTGCTTCTTTTTACTTCTACTCTGGCCATTCACAATAAGTATATATGTCTTACGTATTATTGATGGAAGATGAGTGGCATAACACTGACACACAGTTGTAGTAGTTCAATGTGGGTTTCGATGTCACTGTGTTAGTGCACACAAACATACTCATGTCTGTTATTTTCATGTACATATGGAACTTGATCATTTTCATGTATTCTGTTACACCCAATTAACAGTGTGTATATTCAATGTTGTCCCCATTAAATAAACAGACAATAAAGGCTTCACTTTCATGCTTTAAATGCTGCTTATTTGCTTTCCCTGCAAATGATTCACAGAGGGTAAATTTCACTGGGAATTCTTGTGCCTCCTGCACTGTGCGATGTCATGGTCTCTTCAAGGTGCACACACAGTCTTTGGTGACTGAGCCTGGATATGTGGTTCTAAAATATGCTGCTGACCCGCGCCACCAGTTTTTTATAGGAGTGCGCTCGCCTTCTGGACATGCTTCAGCCACCACTCTATTACGTTATGGGGAAACAACGTACAGCAACGGGGACAGAAAGCCTGGCATAACCGTCTAATCACAGAGACACGTCAAACCTCTATTTAAATCTCTGAAAAATTCACGCCTCAAGCTAAGCTGTGCGCTAAAGGGTATAAAACATTGTTGAGGCTAAAATGCAGGCAACTTCAAATAATCAAGAGTTCCTCAACTAGGCGAAAAGGAAAGGAGAAACGTGAGGACAAATGCCACCAATAAGATGGTTCGAGTTTGACAGCGGAATGCGAACTGATTCAGAATCAAGGTTGAGTAACTCCTGAGGTAGGTATGTAAGTAGGCTGTTTTTGCGTTTGTATGTTGGCAGTGCTATGTAGCGCTCTGCATTAATAACTATGACAGCGCTGTCCGCACCCTGTAGGAGACTCTGTGGCTGGTCGGACTCGCAGTTGGAGGTGAACAGCCAGCAGTGGTGGAAGTTGGGATTGAGTAGTCAGCAGTGATGGAGGTTAGAGGTTAATAATTAGCAGTGTTGGAGGTTTGAAGTATTAGTGCGTGCGGACGGTCAGGATGTGTTTCCATCATGGAGATTTATTACTGATGATTACATAATTTTTTTGAACTAGTTGTCACTTGATTAAGGTAAAGTCTGGTAAATACATTGTTTGCTCTGCAACAAAATCTTTCCTTTGTTAACCACATGCCTATCAGCAGTTAGAGCCTTCAGTAGTTAGAATCTCTTACTTAGCTGGCAGTGTTGGTGCTTGCGGCGTTGCTGTAATTCGTGTAATGAAGATTTTCTGTGAGATAAGTGACTCATGTATGGGTTATTATTAGGATTTCTTCTAATTCAGTCCCATTCTTTTGTATTAGTTATATGAAGTCAGGTTATCATTCTTTTGAGCAGTCACATTCCGTTGCGCTGGAATGTTGTGGGTCAGTGTTCAAATGATAAAATAGCAAAGAGACAGTGTAGTCAATTTCACTCAGCAGTTTAAGTAAAAACTTGATGAAGAAGTTTCATCTTCTCAGTTATTTCAGTCCAAGTAAGTTAAAATTTTTACTAAGAAGTTTCAGGTATGACGCCTATTTATGTAAGATATTCATTGGAAATTTAGCAGCACCTATGACAAGGGGCTATAATCATCATAATTTCCGCAGTACCCCCAGTAAGTGTAACAGGACCGTTACTGCTTACAATGTATGTAACGGATCTCTTAGAAAGCGTCGGACGATCTTTGTTCGCAGATGATGCGGTTGTCTGTAAGAGAGTAGCAACGCCAGAATACAGTGTCGATCTGCAAAATGGTGTAGGTTCTGGCAGTTGACCATGAACGTAAATAAATGTAACATATTGCGCATACATAGGAAAAGAAATCCAATACTGTGCAAATACACTGTCAATGACAAATTGCTGTAAACAGTATCCACCGTAAAGTATCTAGAAGTTGCTGTCCAGAGCGATCGTAAGTGGAATGACCAGATAAAACAAATATCAGGAAAAGCAGTTGCCAGAATGACATTCATAGGTAGAATCTTGACGAAATGTAATTCATCCACGAAAGAAGTGGCTTACAAGGCGTTTGTTCGACCGACCAAGTCTTAATGCTGTTCGTCAATCTTGGACTCTTACGAGGTAGAACTGACGGAAGAGATAGAGAATATCCAACGGAGATCTGCACGTTTCGTCACGGGAGCGTCTAGAGGGTGCGGAAGCGTTACAGAGAATCTCAACAAACTCCAGTGGCAGATATTACAGGAGAAGCGTTGTACATCACCGAAAGGTTCACTACCGAAGTTTCGAACGAATGTTGTCCGGGAAGAGTCGTACAACATATTACTTCCTCTCACATACATCTCGCGAAATGACCACAATGGAAAAATTCGAGAAATTAAAGCTAATACAGAGTCTTATGGACAATCGTTCTTCACTCGCGCAATTAGCTTGTGGAACAGGGAAGGGGGGATCAGTTAGTGGTACCAGAAGTACCCTACGCCAGCACCGTTAGATAGTTTGCGGAGTATTGATGTAGATGTAGATAAGAAGGAAGACCTCAATAATAGAAATGCTAAGTAACTCGCTGCAGTATTCATCAGTAGTAAATATACATCCTCATTTCTCACTTTTATCGCTGGTTTACAAGCAGTAATAATAGTAAATGGCTGAAGAACGGCGTGCTTACTGTAATTCCACTGCCTTAATCTGTGGAAAGTAAAAATCATAGTGCTTAGAGCCATTTGAAGCATTTTTTTTTCCACTCCTGGAAAACCGACCTCAGCAGGCAGATGGATGATGGACATATATCTGTATGCGCAGTAGACCAGCAAATAATCATCTACTGCACAACAAAGATGACGCGAAATATACAGCCGCCATCTAAAGCTGTCAGTTCCGCCTGTCTTATCTCTTCGAGGGGCAGGTAAACACCACTATAATTTACCCTATGGGGCAAGAAAAATTATATGCAAATTTCAAATTTCTTTCACTTGTAACACATTTGTTTTATTGTCTTGACATGTTTTATACACTGAGTTTGTAAAAATTCACTTAAACAACAACAAAATATTAACATTAAATGTGGTCAGTACAGGTAACCACCACCCCATTACAGTATACAAATTCGATATTTGATTCAAGAGATACCAAGAAAATTAAAAACTAGTTATTTCAGTTCTTGCCTGCTCTCAGACACAAAGGTATTTTGCACACTGATCACATCCGCACTGGATTTTTCTTTGAACTGCAGACTGCGGATCTTATAGATGATGAGTGAATAGGTTGTTGTTTACTGCTTTTGTGGCGAATACTTTCGTCTACGTATGGTTTGTGTGATTTGGTCTGGGTTACTATACTACTTTGGGACACAGAAGCAAAATTAGCTGCCACTGAAACTATTTTTGGAGCCAACAAGATTTTGTACACCTCTCGACTGAAGTCTTTATTGGAGAACTGTTCCATTTCGATTTCTTTGTGCATAATGAACGCGTTTGTCACACTGCAGTCTAAAAAGTGAAGAAACAATCTCATCCACCATTTCTTGCTTTTTCTGTCAATAGCATAGTCTGACTTTAGTCGATCAAAATTATCCACATAGTTCATACTGGAATTGTAGTCTTTCAATACAATTGGACAAGTGATATTGATTATTGTTCCATCTTTCATTTTTCGAGATACTGTGGATACATCTGATAGTGAATGACATGTTGAAATCAAGTTGACTGCTCTGTTATCTTTCCATCTATAGATTACTATGCCATCATTGCTTATTTTGTAATCGAATTCCCCTCTTTCCAGTTCATTTTCCTCCTTGAGTTTTGGTATGTTTTTCCTTATGGGATTTATTGTTCCACAAGCGTACACACCATTGGATTTTCGATCCTTGAATAGATCATATGATGTAAAATAATTGTCCATGAAAATAATATGATTCTTTTCATGAAGACAACTGGTTAAATTTAGAACCACACGACTGCACACAAGACTAGAACTTGCACAGCTTGTCGTGAATGTGGGGTCATTTCCATCACTGCCATCACTGTCAACACTGCTGTCACTAGAAGATATTTCTTCAAATAAAATTCGGTAACATTCGTCCTCAGTTATTCATTTTCGGCTAGACATATTCGATGGAGACGAAGAAACTATACTGGGTGGAGCATAAGGGCGGTGGTTAGCAGCACTAACCACACAGAAATTTGTCTGTAAAACATGGAAAATTATATTTCAATTTAAAGTTACATTACACGTAGACTTATATGTATTCAACATATAAATATAAGAAATTACTTACCAAAAATAGTCGTATAAAGAAGAGCTACAGAGAATACTGTGCGCCGCTTCCAAGAACAGTGTTAACAATGAAGAAGTACCAACCATTGTTCTGAATACGCGGCAAAAATTCGCGCAGAAGACCTGCACTGCCATCTACCGGCATTTTAGGCAACAATTAGGTGGTTGGCAGAGAGACTACTGGCCCCTGAGCGGTAAAGGGAGAAAATATTATGTGGTTAGCCACAGTGACCACCGCCCATTGAAACCGTCTACGTATGTGGTTAGTTACAGTTTTGCCTGCCCTCCAAAGAGTTATCACTGCCCGCCCTGCGATTGAATATTATTCACAATTCGACCTCGAACAACGAAGATATCTGAGATTCATTTTGGCAAGAATCTAGTGCGACTAAATCCAGACCATACTGCTGCATTTAACTGAAGGTGTAGATCGTCACCTTTGTTGATTAGGTTTCCCGTAAATACACACATTAAAAAAATTTTCCATCACCCCGGTTCCCAGAACTCCTGAAGACAGACGTTGACTGTGGATATTGTATCACAGACACAGTCCCTTTGGCTGTTCAGAGATGTCACTAAACCCGTCCAAAGATCTAAACAATCATGTATGAGCAGCGCGTATTAGATGGAGGAGTCCGACAGCCGATCAGTTCAAGCCATTCCACCAGGAAAGAGATACACGGCTCGTGTTGTCTGTAGTTCAACCATGCCTAGACGGTCAATACCGCAGTCCGATCGCTTTTGCATTGTTACTTTGAGCCAGGAAGGGCTCTTAGCAAGGGAAGTGACCAGGCGTCTCGGAGTGAACCAAAGCAATGTTGTTCGGACATGGAGGAGATTCAGAGAGACAGGAACTGTCCATGGCATGCCTCGCTGAGGCCGCCCAAGGGCTACTACTGCACTTGATGACCGCTACTTCGGATTGTGGCTCGGAGGAACCCTGACAGCAACGCCACCATGTTGAATAATGCTTTTAGTGCATCCACATGTCGTGTTAGGACTCAAACCGTGCGCAATAGGCTGCAAGATGCGCAACTTCACTCCCAATGTTCATAGCGAGGTCCATCCTTGCAACAATGACACCATGCAACGCGGTACAGATGGGCCCAACATCATGCCCAATGGACCGCCAAGGACTGGCATCACGTTCTATTCACCGATGACTGTCGCATATGTCTTGAACCAGACAATCGTCGGAGGCGTGTTTGGAGACAACGGGCTGAACGCCTTACAGACATTGTCCAGCGAATGCAGCAAGGTGGAGGTTCCTTGCTGTTTTGGGGTGGCAGTGTGTGGGGCCGACGAACGCCGCTGGTGTTCATGGAAGGCTCCGTAACAGCTTTCCGATAAGTGAATACCATCCTCCGACCGATAGCGCAACCATATCGGTAGCAGATTGGCGAGGCATTCATCTGCATGGACGACAATTCGCTCCCCCACCGTGCACATCTTGTGAATGACTTCCTTCACGATAACGGCATGGTTCGACTAGAGTGGCCAGCATGTTCTCGAGACATGAACCCTGTCAAAATCACCTGGGATAGATTGAAAAGGGCTGTTTATGGACGACGTGATCCATCAACCACACAGGATCTAAGACGAATCGCCGTTTAGGAGTGGCACTATCTGGAGCAACAGTGCTTTGATGAACCTGTGGATAGTATGCCACGACGAATACAGTCGCGCATCAATGCAAGAGGACGATGGCTCTGAGCACTATGCGACTTAACTTCTGAGGTCATCAGTCGCCTAGAACTTAGAACTAATTAAACCTAACTAACCTAAGGACATCACACACATCCATGCCCGAGGCAGGATTCGAACCTACGACCGTAGCGGTCACGCGGTTCCAGACTGAAGCGCCTTTAACCGCACGGCCACACCGGCTCCTGCAAGAGGACGTTCTACTGGCTATTAGAGGTACCGATGTGTACAGCAATCTGGACCACCACATCTGAAGGTACAGCATGCAAAGTGTGGTTTACATGAGCAATACAAGGGGCGCAAATGTTATTTATGTCGATCTTTATAATGTTCTGTACATGTTCCGGAATTGTCGGAACAGAGGTGATGTAAAACTTTCTTTGAAGTGTGTATTTTAGAATGAACGGGTTACAGAATAAATAAGCATCACGCCACGAATTTAGGACAATGTTTTACAAAATTTTATGGCAGCACTTTAGGTGATTTATACTGCTGAGTCGAAGCAGATGGATTCGAACGATTGCTCTGTGCTATTCCTTGGCAATGTCCTTAAGACAATAATGTATCCATTCTATAAAGATGTGGACTAGAGCAGATAAACAGGTCCAGAGAAGCTAGAAATTTCTTCATCATTTGCAGAGGAAGACGGGGGGCCGTCAATTAGCTATCTTACAGGGCACGTGCAAGTTCACTGGAATGAGGGCTCTGGCGAAGCAATTAAACATATCTGTGAAGAAAACAGCGAGGCACAATTTGCCGGTTCCATGTCGTCATTGGTTAGGATTAGGAAGGCGCATCAGTGGGGGAAGGAGGACGTAATGGGATTGGAGAATTATGAGCTTACACCAGCGCAGCAAACGATTCGACCCTGGTGTTCCTCTTTGTTTCTGAGATGCGATGAAGTAATTTTAATGAATCTCCTGACAAGGTGCTGTCTAATGATTATTGGATTCATGCTCTGGTGAGAGGACTCTTCACTGTGCAGTGCTTCGACGTAACTGTTCTACCCTCTGCGTTCCACGCGGTCTAGGCGCCTTGCCATGGTTCGTTCGGCTCCCCACCTCGGAGGTTCGAGTCCTCCCTCGGGGATGGCTGTATGTGTGTTGTCCTTAACGTAACTTAATTTAGATTAAGTAGTGTGTAAGCCTAGGGACCTATGAACTCAGCGGTTTGGTCCCATAGGAATTTACCACAAATTTCCAAATTTACAAGCTGATGCGCCCGCTATTTCAGGTGACGATGAGAGGTTCATGATATTGGTTTTAGATGCTGTGTTTGGCCCAATCTGTCTTAACAGATTTCCTCGGTGTTTAACCAACAGCAATCTTCTGTTAGATCGCTTTAGTATACTACATTTTTGTAGTTAACACTAGATACTAAGTCCTGGTTAAATTTACGTTTGCAGTAAGGTATAAAACAGGAAATTTTGTACCTAATTTGGTATTAACATGTCACTGGACATCTAATAATTGTAATTAACAAATTCGTAACATATACATTATGATGACCTTTGATTCAATTTGGACTTGTACGATTTAGGATGGTTTAATAGCAGCGTATATTTTCTCTCCATTAGTGTTCTGCGGGTTAATAATAGCTTTTATAAAATTTCTGTACAGGGATTTTTTGTTTTGTATACCTTATGTAGATGTGTCAGAAACTGACAGAGTAGAACAGTGTGCATGAAATTTTTAGTTAGAGAGTTTATTTTTAACGGATTACTAGAAATATACAACTACGCTAAGAAAATTTGCAAGTACGCTAAAGACAAAATCATTGAGCTCCATACCATACAGCCTTACTACCTGCACACATCATTTGCAGTTGTGAGCTGGAGACTTCTTAGTAGTCTCAAAAAGTCTTAGTAAGGGCGTCGTTGATGACATCATCGTTGAACAACCTAACCATGCAACTATCTCGTACTCGGAGCTCAAGACTTCTGTTTCCATTGCTCTGCACACAGTTACTGACAGTGAGTGGATTAAGTTCAGTATGTTGCAAGAAATTAATAGCCAGTCAAAAGAATTCCTCCATGTACTTTTTAATTAAATTTTGTAGACAGGACAATTTCCTTATGCAAAGAGGAAAGGAAGCCAGGGAACAGAAACTTGTTAGTTGTGAGATGCTGTACGTTCTGGTTTAAGTAAATAAAAAATAAATTATTTGACGACTGTAAACGGAAACAACCACGTTTAATATTTCAGAAGCAGCTTGTTTCATTGATTCATGTTGTTACCACCTGGATTTCTCTTTGAGAGAATTGTTGGTAGGATGTAATACTTGTGCTGTACGTATCTGGTTTGCCACTGGAGGTTTCATTGTTCATTTAAAAATATTACTTCTTTCATTTTCAGTGAGCAAGTAGCGCAGTCTGTTCAAAAGATGATCAAATGTGTGTGAAATCTTGTGGGACTTAACTGCTAAGGTCATCAGTCCCTAAGCTTACACACTACTTAGCCTAAATTATCCTAAGGACAAACACAGACACCCATGCCCGAGGGAGGACTCGAACCTCCGCTGGGACCAGCCGCACAGTCCATGAGTGCAGCGCGTTATACCGGTTTTTTTTGTGCAATAATCTTTATTGAACAAACTAACAGTACAAATATATGTACATATATACACAATGCAACAGTTCTTAAAGGTACCATTTAAACATATACAAATAATTGTTAGTAAACAAAAATATTAGAATAACATTAAATACAATAAAATATAACATATTCTGTCTTCTTCCTTTTTTTGTGCAATAATCTTTATTGAACAAACTAACAGTACATATATACACAATGCAACAGTTCCTCAAGGTACCACCATTTAAACATAGGCAAAAGATTGTTAGTTAAACAAAAACATTACGCCGGCCAGAGTGGCCGAGCGGTTCTAGGCGCTACAGTTTGGAACCGCGCGACCGCTACGGTCGCAGGTTCGAATCCTGCCTTGGGCATGGATGTGTGTGATGTCCGTAGGTTAGTTAGGTTTAAGTAGTTCTAAGTTCTAGGGGACTGATGACCTCAGAAGTTAAGTCCCATAGTGCTCAGAGCCATTAGCCAACCAAAAACATTACAATAACATTAAATATAACAAAATATAACATTCTTTTTTTTGCGATGCATGAGAGCGTGGGTAAGGGTGTTGCCTCATGTGATCGGTGATGAGTAGGAATGGCACACTCCAACTTTTAGGGGGGATCAAGGAGGACGGTTGGTAAGATGGCTTTCGGGTGAGGGTGCTATGCGTGGTCACAACTTTGTACCAGAAGTAAAGGACTGTATGCGGACCACTCTGAAAGAGGTATTCTAAAGCCTGTCCTCGAAACCAGTCGGCTAATCCCGCGCGCCCGCAGTCTGTTAAGGGGAAAACTCTTCCGTACTTCAGTATTTAGCTGCAGGGTAATGGTCCAGCCCTATGACATTTTCTAAAAGCGACCACGATCTTCATAGTAAAAACCCTCATTCATGATTAAGTATGTGTCGTCTACTCTAGCTGTTTTCATATGTTGCAGTGTCGTGCTTTTAAGATATTATTTTTCTAGTTATAATAATTTAAATTACATCACAATTGACTATCTGCGGTGAAACAGTCTCCTTTGCCGGCTTACTGTCTGCTCAGTAATTTAATGCTCTAAATTTGTAATTTAAGTCAGTGATTGTTCCACACTAGTCAGCACGCTGCAGGTAGATGGTGAGTGATAAGTCTCGGTATAAAGGAAACTGACCAGCGAGTGGCATTCTCGCCAGACTGAGAGAGCAGAACCAGTTGGACTGCGAGTGGCGGGACGTAAATCGCGTGGCTCACCGTTAGAGTGACAAAGGCGCCCTTGACCAGCGCCGGGGTCCAGCTCGCTGCTCGCTGCCCGCTGCTCCCTGCCGCGGGCGTTTCCACCGCGGGCAACAAAAGCCCGCGCTGCTGAACTTCACAGCTGCGCAACGCCAAGGTCGGCCGCATTGCTCTCGTGCTCGGTGTAGCCATTGTGTGGCCAGCCGAGGCGTTAATGTTGACGGCTGCTAGGACGACGACGTGACTCATCCGGTAGTCTTCGTGATATCACCATGACAGCGATACCAAAGGGCAATCCTAATAACTATACTACCATACAGGATGAATCACCTAAAGCCGGCCGTTGTGGCCGAGGAATTCTAGGCGCTTCAGTCTGGAACCACGCGACCGCTACGGTCGCAGGTTCGAATCCTGCCTCGGGCATCGATGTGTGTGATGTCCTTAGGTTAGTTAGGTTTCAGTAGTTCTAAGTTCTAAGGGACTGATGACCTCAGAAGTTAAGTCCCATAGTGCTCAGAGCCATTTGAACCATTTGAATCACCTAAAACTTGCACCGTAGATATTATGGAAATGGAAAGGATTTTCGCAGGATGGATTGTTAGTCAGGGACTTGTATTTTTCGCCAGTAAACTGACTATAATACAGAGGGTCCAAAAAATGTATCCACTGTTTAAAAGTCCTTAACTTGCAAACTAATTGACGTAGTTGTCTCATTTTTGGTGAAAGTCCAACTGAAAGATATCACTGTAGGTGTTCGAAATGGTCACCATTAACATCCACACACAAACGATGCCGTCGAACTGCATCACGAATTACTGACTGCAACGTGTTCAGTTGGATATTTGCACATGAATGTACGATGGATTATCGAAGTTCATCCAATATACGTGGCTTTCGTCGATAAACGACGTCCTTTAGTGTTCCCTACAGGTAAAAGTCCAGAGGAGTTAGGTCTGGGGAACGTGGTTGATGCTCCACAGAACCTCTACGGCCTATCCATCTTCCTGGTAGATTTTCGTCGAGATACGCCCTAACACGATTTTGGTAGTGGGCTGGGGCACCATCTTGTTGAAAGTAAACTCTTCCATCTCCATACAAGTCTCAGATGGCAGGTAAAATGGATGTCTGAAGCTTCTGAAGGAACACCTCACCGGTAACTGTGCCATCAAAGAGAAATGGCCCAATCAAGCGCGGTAAGACAACCCACACCACACATTTACTCCTGGCAAATTCACGGCTTTGTCTACATGGACGTTCGGATTTTCGGCGGCCCAGTAGATGCTGTTGTGGCGATTTACTTTACCATTGAGTTTGAACTATGCCTCATCAGACCACACAATCATCTCTGCAAACTCTTCATCGTTGCGCACCATGTTAGTTAACCACTCGCAGTACTCCATTCTTCGATCTGGGTAGTCCTCGTTCATTGCGTGTGGCAATCGTGGGATGTAGCACTTCCACTTTTCTGTCTTCAAAATTCGTCGAACACTTGAGCGACTCACTCCAGTTTCACGGGCACACTGTATCACAGACTTCTGTGGTGAGCGAGTGAATTGTTGTAACACACACGACGGGAGTTAGCTGGACTTGTTACTGTTACAGGTCGTCCAGATCGTTGTTTGTGTACATCTTTAACACAGCCTTCGGCTTCAAATTTGTCTCGCGTCGGTGGCTTTGTTTGATACTTATTTCGCCATTGCCGTTGAACTTCATTAATGTTTTCTTACTTAAAATACAACCTAAAAACTGACTTCCTCTCATCGAATGTAAGCCTTGCGCCAGCCGTATTTACTCGAGTAACTAGGTACAACTAAGAACAAAATAATGACTATGTGGCGACTGTCATCTCACAAAACAAAACAACGCAGTACAACGCTTGTGTGGCGATTGCCGGAACTACAAACTATTACACTACCAAAGATGAGACAACTTCGTCAATTAGTTTGCCAGTTATGGACTTTTAAACAGTGGGTACATTTTTTTGACCCCTTTGTAGTTATTAGAAAGTTGAAAGTTGCTTTTTTTTTTACGAACAAACGCTTGCGTGGAACAATGCCCATTCACATTAATAGACTAAAAGTAGGGTAAGTTAAAATGTCAGCGATGTTTGCTGCAGGATTCTACTGCCAGTCGTTTTGAGGTACTGTGTTTTGAAAAGTTCCCACATCGACATTAGTACAATACCTATGGTGGCACACACTAAAGAACATCACAAGTGCATACACTAGTTATGCTGTTTCTGACCAGTAACGAGGAAACTTATCATCATGGCTTTTGTTCTTTGAGGCTCACAGTGCAAAACATGTATTTTAATGACATGATTATTTATGAATAATATCCAGCTACACTGCTATGTAAGTTGTTTATATTTTATCTCATTCACAGTGAGCCCATTTCAGCAAATTGACATCGTCAGGTGCTCTGTAAATACACAGATAAGCGATGGTCTTAGTTTTGTAACTATGATCTGAAAATTTATATCATTAGGTGTTACCTTACACGTAACATCGTTGATGTCATGTCCTATCTGTTTTGGAATTATTACTTTCTACCAGGTGTAGAGTGGAGATGTATATCAGACAGATATCCAAAACAGACAGGATATGACAGCAACGATGTTATCGTTCCTAATGATATATTATAAATTTTCAGATCATAGTTACAAAACCATTATACTGAGACCATCGCTTATCTATGTACTTACAGAGCACCTGACGATGGCAGTTTGCCAAAATGGGGTCATTGTGATGAGATAAAATGTAAACAAATTACGTAGCAGTGTAGGTGGCTATTATTCATAAAAAAATAATTATCATCATGGGTTGTATTCAAAATGACCACTGGCGGTTACAATACACGCTTCCAGTCTGGTATGGAACGATTGCTTTACACGAGCTAGCATTTCAGCAGAGGAGTCCGAGCACATAGCAGTAATTCATCATTGCATAACATCGAATGTAACTGGTATATCCTTGTAGACAGAGGCTTTCAGCTGTCTCCACACAAAAAAGTCTGCAGAAATTAAATCCAGCTTGCCGTTGTGGCCGAGCTGTTCTAGGTACTTCAGTCAGGAACCAAGCGGCTGCTACAGTCGCAGGTTCGAATCCTGCCTCGGGCATGGATGTGTGTGATGTCCTTAGGTTAGTTAGGTTTAAGTAGTTCTAAGTCTAGGGGACTGATGACCTTAGATGTTAAGTCCCATAGTGCTTAGAGCCATTTGAACCATTTGGAACCATATCAAATCCAGACAATGGGCCAGCCAAGCTACAGGTTCTCTGCATCCAGTCTAACGATTTGGAAACAATTCTAGAGGACATGCTGTAGTACTTTGTGCACTGAAATGAAATGAAATGAAATGTCGTGTGACGTGGGCCTCCCGTCGGGTAAACCGTTCGCCTGGTGCAAGTCTTTCGATTTGACGCCACTTCGGCGACTTGCACGTCGATGGGGATGAAATGATGATGATTAGGACAACGCAACACCCAGTCCCTGAGCGGAGAAAATTTCCAACCCAGCCGGGAATCGAACCCGGGCGCTTGGGATTGACAGTCTGTCGCGCTGACCACTCAGCTAGCGGGGGCGGACACTTTGTGCACTGTAGACAGGAGAGCCATCATGTTGGTACCACAGGTTCTACCTAGTTTGCAGATGAACGTCTTCTAGCATCCATAGAAGATGGTCTCTTCGGAGGCTGCAATACTTGTACACATTCAGTGGAACTTCTGTGAAACACGGACTTTGAGCTGACGGTTCACTATCCCACACTGCACATTTACACTCCATGAATACTGAGGTTCCACCTGACGAAACTGACGGGCATTGTCAACACATCAGTAGTGCATATTTCGGCGGTTTATCTGGCCATGATTGGTAAATACGGCTTTATAACTAAACAAGATACATGATACATATGGAGTATCCTGTATTAATGATCATGTACAGAAGCTAACGCGATTCTCATAATCGTTCCCATGCAACTCTTGGTGGAGAGACATGTTATATGGATGGAACCTATGTCGATGGAGAATGCGTAGGTCACTTGCCTGACTCACGTAACTTCCTCATGCGATTGTGTGGCAGCTAGCGTGCGGATCAACGGCAACAGCAGCTAGAACATTAATTCCATCCTCTTATGTCCTCACTTGTTTCCTTCTGTTACGTTGTGTAGGTGTTACACTACCTCTTCCACGTTAACTAGTTGAAGAGGTTGATAAATAATTGCTTAGATGGATGACGTCTATTGGGCTATTTCGCCACATATAGCGTACAAGCACGAACTGAATTTCTTGTACACTCCCACACACCACATACCCATCGTCCAGTCATGACCTACTGCTTGCCCTGTCAATAACCGACTAACAGGTCACAAAGCGCTGAAGGAACACACAAGCACAGTGTAGCGGACGTCATACCTAGCAACTATGCATATTGAATGCTGCAAACTTCTCAAAATACGATATTCGTAAACGACTCCCATTATAATCCTGCAACGAACCCCACTGATATTGTAGTTTGTTAATGTCAATAGGCATGTTCCCATGCAAGTGTATTTTTGCATAAAAAATACACTTTCTAAGTATTATTACAACCTGTTGACTGGCTAAAAATACGAACTCCTGATTACCAATGCATTCTGTGAAAGCCACACAACATTAGGACATTCCATTTTGGTGATATCTGCGGTGCAAGTTTTAGGTGATTCACCCTGCATAAAGACAAATCATTGTTTAATGTAGTTACCAAAAACTTCAAAAAGTACTTGACTGCTTTACTTCACATTTTTACACAATATTCTAATAATCTATCTATGTATATTATATCCCTAACATTACATATACACATAGGATGTTAGGGATATAAGAGGTAACATTTTTATGCTGAATTTTTTATATGTGGTACCTTGATATGTACACACATCAGTGTGTTTTTTTCTCTGCATCGAACCCTCATCCCACAAACACGTCACAGACCTTACAATCTGATGTTTTCTGCACAGCTGTAACTGTACCACTAAGTGGACTTTGTCTGTCAGTGTGGACTAACTTTTTGGCATCCACATGTCCACAATTCAACTCCTGACCTGCTGCCCAGGAGAAAAAGAGGATTGACAGCTTGCTTTTGTCATGTGCCCTTGCAGGTACTAACCAATCTAAAAACATACAACTTGCAATTGCTAGAATTGTTAATCCATAACTGATATAAATACTGATGTAATATTGTTTAGTACAATGTGCTCAGTCAACAACAATAATATTAGAACTTATAACCACTGCACCCTGTACATGTGGGGAAACGTTGTTACCAGAAACCACAAAAAATTCTTGACAGATTTATTTCACATATTTACACACTACTCTACTAAACATTCAGAGGAAATATTCTATACGTATTTTTAATACACATTGTATATAAGTATGTATAATATATAAAGGAGGAAAATTATTTCCAACACCTCCAAAACATCTCGAAAAGTACTGTACAGATTTACATAAATTTGTTACATGATGCATTAATTAGTATTTGGATGGATATATCTATTTTTAACATATGTAAAATATAAACATATGTATAATACATGTGTAGAATGCGAAAATGGTACCAAAGATCTTGAACAGTACATAACTATTTTACTTCAAATTTTTACGCGATACTCTAATAAACATTCGGACATATGTAATTTTTTTATTTTAAATGGCAATGTATAGGTTTTTTGTTTGAGCCAACTGAAAAAAAAGAAAATGCTGTGCTTTACAGTAAATATCTGCACTTTTGTTTTCTTTCTCGTAATCAGTTTTAACTAAGATACTAGCTCACGTAAATCTTTAGAAAAATTGCTTATTCCTTTTATATTTTTTCTCCTTACATATAATTTTAAACAGAAGTTGTGTACACAACGGTGTGCTTTATGGACGTCAGTTTTACAGAAAACAGGAAAGTTCTATTTATGGGTCACTGACTTATGATTAGAATACTACTATAGGGCCTGAATCGCCTGAAACTTTGTAACTTCGTCCATTCGTAGATTAAAACTATGCCTCACAGATCCAGCAGCAGGAGAAATCTCTCTCATACCTCATACTCCAATAATCCCACCCAATTTAACCACCTATTTTAAGCGACTTCGATTTCCAATCAATGCTTCGTTTACAGTGACTGTAAAGAAGGCCCAGGGCCAAAGAGAGGGGAGAATAGGAGATGGAAGCAGAGGAAAGGAGGAAACTGATTGAGAGGTAAGGAAGAGATAGAGGAGGGAGGAGGAGTTGGGGGAGCAAGAGACGGACAGAGATGGGAGGAGGATATGATTCACAGAGAGAGGGGCGAGGAGAAGTAGATGGAGAAAGAGAGGAGGGGGGAGGAAATGGACAGAGAAAGGGAGAGAAGCTTGGAATGTATATCCAATTCCCATACATATTTAACAATTATGTAATATGCTCACATTCGCTAGTGCATGGTATTTGTAACACCATCGTTTACTTTGCAATGAATCTGGTAGAGAAATACTCGTACTTGTGTTATTTTAAAAGAATAGTTCTGTAAGTCAGTGCACAGATAGGTCTGACACATGTCTCCATTTTAGTCTATCCCTCCAAATTGATTTGTCTCTGCATAGCTAAAGCAACCTGCTTCCTGTAGACAAACATTGTCTTCCTCCTGCAATTCCTCCTGTAATTACTCGCCCCCTCATCCGTTTTATTAGGCTCCATTACCAAATTCGCTACTCCTTGATACCTTAGCTAATGTCCAAGCAATTGTGACACTATTTACATGGGTGATATTTCGGCCTCTGTACTGGAAAACTTAAAAGATTAGCCATTAATGTTATTCTTTTTTTCGGAAAAAGAATTTGTTGGTTGCAGGACATAAATTTAGGAAGATGCCAGTACGAAAGATTTATGTAAATGAGAAACGGTTTTGTATTCACTCGAAAATGACCTGCGACTATTTTACTTCTATACGACCACCATTATCGAAGTATGAACGACAGTCACTGCTGGAACATTGTCATAGGGGCCACTCACTTCACGAAGGAGCAGTCAAGGAAGCAGATGTAAGTACTCATCGATGGTCTGGTTGATGAAATGTAGGACAGGATCGTTGCATGATATAACTGTTTGTTAAATCAATGGCTTCAGTAGGGCAGCTATAAAACTCACATCTATTACTCGCTGTATGAAGCCGATTACGCTTGGTTTATTTTCAGTTGTATGCTGGTGGAATAAACCCACAATTAAAAGCATGCATTTGCCTTCTACTGCTTCGATAACCCCTACATCCTCGTAAGGTTGTTAATATTATGTCCATATAGAATCTGGTGGCTAACCTTTAGAGTTTCCGAGTGTCAGCGTGTTTCGGTTTCAGGCACTTGCTTTCAGCTCATTCTATTGGTCCCAGAGGCCAATACACTGTGCAGTGTGTGACCGAAGCAGCAACGAATTCACCTAACCAACAACTCGTTCGGTGGCCGGCAACATCAGGCGAGATGTCTGTTGGATGAGTGGCGGGTAGAATTGGCCCACTGCTTCTGTGGGTTCCTTGTCGCACGCATGTCGCGCATCGGACGCGTACGGGATGAGGCTTCACAGCGGTTCTCCAGCAGCAGGTGTTGTATCTTTACGGCCTCGCGCACAAATGGCCTGGTGAGCTCCAAGAATATATCCAAGCTCTCCCTCATTGCCTACCAGCTTGTAAAACGAGTCCTGAATTATGTAAGAAATCACGCTCTCAGTTCTTTAACCAATCCCGAGTGTTTTTCTCGGTTTTACAATTTACTTTATCTTCTTTCTCTGCTGGAAAGCAACTATTTCCATGTCCTAGACCGAACCAAATATTTGGACGACTTTAGACTGCCTTCCCTCTCATGATATCTGATCATTGCCTAGAGACTGTCTTGTAAAGCGAATAGGAAAACATGGTGTTACAAGAAAGGGGAAATCACTACTTGTTTAGAACATAGTATAAAACTGCTTCATTAATCCTTCCGGATAGCTGTGCGTGTTTAGGTGCCACTTTCACGATGCGGTGGTACGCCGGCCTCGCATTGAATACGGCCGGCGGATTAACGACGAAGGTCAGTGTGCCAGCAAGCCTGAATGTGGTTTTTAGGTGAATATCGGACTCGTACCCGAGTGCCGCCTCGGTTACACATTTCGCAAATATTTAGAAAAATTCCGCCCATTTTCACATGAATAACACTGAACGCAGACATCCCCGTTCCGGGGATAACGGGGTAGCAGGAAGGGCATCTGGCCGCCCCTTAAAACTAGCCGTGACAAATCCGTTAATAAGAACGCCGACCCTACGTCGCCGCGGGACAAAGACACAAGAAGAAGAGAAGCCTGTGTTATTACAGCGTTGGTCACTTAGTGATCTTGTAATTTATGAAAAATATTTAAATGTCTTTTCCAGGGTACAGTATGAAGATGGTTCTCAAACCGCTGCGTTCTGCTAGATATATTTCGATCGCAGTTAGTATGTCGTTACTCAGTCCTGCCTTGGGCATGGATGTGTGTGGATGTCCTTAGGTTAGTTAGGTTTAATTAGTTCTAAGTTCTAGGTGACTGATGACCTCAGAAGTTAAGTCGCATAGTGCTCAGAGCCATTTGAACCATTTTGTCGTTACTCATCTTCCTGATAACTGGTTTTGCGCACTTTTTTCAGGAATGACGCCCAGCTTAATGAGTATTTCGAAATAACGTGCAAGCTGTAACACTTTACATAGTCGAGATCTTACCATTATGGATATCATTTTAAACTCCCAAAAAGAAAGGATAAAAGAAATGGCGTAAGAAAGAAACTTCTAAGTTGTTACTTCGAGTGGAAGTTCATGATGCATTTTTGGTAGTGCCTACACAGTCTAGAATCGTTTGTTATTCAATTGTAGCGCTTTTTCGTGTAAGATCTGTCTTAGACCTATTGTGAATGATACGTAATGAAGAAAACTCGTATTACACTAGCTGGATTTGATTTATCTATTCACAGTTTTCTCCGTTCTCTCCAATGAATAAGATTCGTTTTGCTTTGCTAGTAGCGAGCTACAGAATTATTCTGTTGTTGTCACTCTAATGTATTGTGTTATCACAATTTCTCCGTCTTGGACGTTCTGTTTCAATGGGTTTGGCAGTTGCCTTACGTGTGTAAAGATGTAAAATGGGCGCTGACGGCTGCGTTAACTTCACTGCTTCTTTTTACGCTCTTAATAGCCTAATTTATATCTATCTGTTAGATCGAAACTCAAAAATGGCATTGCTTCAGAAGTGTTCAGCATAGTATTGAGAAATTATTACATGAAGTATATTATCAACATTTACCTGTAAGAGAGTGTACTTCATTCTCGACCATTTTAAAATGATGTAACCGGTTAGCACACCTGCTGAGCAATTAAGTGAGCAGTAAAACAGGAATTCAGGGAAACGTTACACCACTCGCTCAGCCATTAAGATCAGATGCCGTGATGTAATAACAGGTCCGCCCAGGAAAGGAACTATGAGACACTCTCTCTCCTACTTCCGTCACTTTTTATGCACTAAATAAAGTGACACAACATAACTGGGCAGACTTTTTGCATTAAGTCTGGTGTGCTTGATGTCAGTTCTACTTATGTGAAATAAATCCCAATAACTTATAGGGCCTAGGACAACTGCCACGTTACAGCACTTAGTGACATAAGTGTGAACACTTACCCATAACATTCAAAGATTGTTGTATGGGGAATTTCTCGGAATGTTAAACATAAGTACATCTAGGTAGAGTGGCTTATTTTATTTAATAGTTTGCATCCAGAGTCATGCTCTGTCTCTGAATAAAGTGTTCGTAACGAAGTCAAGAACCGTCCTTGTGGAACATCGTCTGTCAGGATACAGCTCAACTATTCTTTACGCGTTCGTTTTGCATTCTCTGTGAACAAGTAGCACATCTGGTTTCTCTCAGTTTCTGAAAGACTTTCTTTTTAGAAAAAAACTAAGCATCAGTCTACATGTGTGAACGACACAACCAAAATAAAAACTACATTTCCTCTGTATTGTGTCATATTTAACATTCGTAATGTTATTCTAGTGTTCTGTATTGCAGCCTATCGGCGCATTTGCCTTTATAATAATCACGGATTCCGTTCAACTATTGAGCTTCTTCTGATGTGTTGAAACCAATAAATGGCATGCTAAGTTTGATTTTACTCAATTAATGTGGAACACACAAACGAAAAATATGATAGTGTTTACGATGATCATTGTAGTTGTGGAGCAACCTATTAGTAATGTGCGCTGCGCGCAGCATCCATAAGTTATTAATGCATGTACATTACAGGAATGAATTATGAAGGAGAGTGGATAAGCATAATAGGAGGTGGTGCATCAAGGTAATGAAGTCTCTGTGTTGAAACAGAAGAGTCATAAAGATAAAATGAAATAATGGTCAGTGTATAAAAATGAAAGTAGAGTCTAAGAGAATCCCACAGTTCACATCTCGAGCACGTTTTCGTCAGTCTTGCGTATTACTGTGCCTTTACATAATGCTATCCGTGTCTATTCATCCTAAATATATTTACGCTGCATACCCTACTCGAAATCCCTAGTATCATAATTTTCATTGGCTGCACGTCTAATTTAAGTCAGTTCTGAAATTTTCGGCAATGTGTCTTCCACCTCTCGTGTTTTAATACGCCAGTTCATCTGAGCGTCTCGTAGTGCCGCAATAAAAAGCATAACGCTGCCCAAAAAACAAATCGTTTCCATACCATGCATTATCGTCATCATCATCACCATCATTATCGATATTTGATGAATACCTCTTCCATCTCCATATTTCTGTCCCATCCTAGACCGATTGCACTCCACGCTACTGGAATAATTTTGACATGTCGGTAAGACGAAGTTACCACCACTGTTTCAGCAGACTTAGATGATCCTTTCAGAAAATTATTCTGAGACAGATATAAAGAAAGGTGTGTTTCTAAGAACGTGTTGATTGACGAAAGATCTCCTGTGTTATTCGCAGTTCTTCATTTCTTGAGCACTGTAACAAACGCTTATAATGTAACCCTTAGATGATGTAAATTCAAAAGAATAAAATGAACCGATTCACTATGTCTTTTTTTACGTAAATCATGCGAAGTTTCAGAAGTTTATTCCAGTTATATTGCGCTGCGCGTCTTTTGTTGAAAGTCTCAGAATGAGGTAAATTCAAAAGAATAAAATTAACCGCTTTTCTGTTTCCTTTTTTTTTAGTTGAAGCATGCCAAGTTTCAGAAATTTATTCCCGTTGTCAAGCGCTGCGCGTTGTTTTTACGTTTTAGTGTAGCCGTCCTTCACATCGACTGGTTTTCATGTAGCCTTCACCGCACGTAAATTCACACACACGCAGTATATCATTGACAGTATTTTCACGTCAGCTAATGAGAATAGGAATGAATTTATGAATCGCGTCGTGTTTCATTCGAAGAACGTAACAGATACGATGATGTTTCTGTTTAATCAATATCGACGCAGTTGCTGAATTTCAGCATCATTATTTGTGATGAATTAAATTAAGATACATACTTCAGTGTTGCAATAGTGAAACTGTAATTTCTTTACCTTTCAAAAAATATGTTTCTACCCCAAGGATACCTCCTTTTGGATTCGTTGGTTTTGTTCCTAAAGAAGTAATGAACAAATGTTTGCAATTACACGAGCAGTCTGTCGAGACACATAAATTGCAATGACTGATTCTGTTGTCAGATAAAGCGAAGCAATGAATTTCTTAATTAAATTTGGAAATCATTTCATGTTGTAGCTCTAATGAAACAATAATTCATGTGAACCAAACAAACTCGTGAAACAGCGGCATTGGTATCAATACAACAGATTTGCCTATATTTTTGGTGCTACAAGAATTTGCTGAATGTTTGTAAGCTATTTTACTCCGCATAGCGAACCATATAGTCGGTTGTGGGGCAGCTAACTTAGTCACTTCACTGGGTACAGTTACGCTCCAGTTACATTAGTGTGAGTTGCTACCAGTTAGTGGAAGCTTGCTTTTAACAAAGTTATATTTACAGGCGATGAGAAGGAGAAAACAGTGAAAGTACAGATGGAAAAAAGGAAGCAATGGACAAACAAAATGTTAAATTCAAATGGCTCTAAGCACTGATGATGATGTGGCTTAAGGACCCTAGTATCGAACCCTAAAACCATTAAACCATTAATACTAGCGGGCTTTTATTCAAGATGTCAGCGTGATGAATTTACTTATAATTTATTAAAACAATGCGATATTATTGTGTGTAGGTTAAGACGCTTGTATGCTGTTTCATGCTTTCGATCCAACCCCAAAATTTTTTTTCTTCTCTTCTTGTACTACTTTTGCTTTTGATGACAGCTGATAACCGCTTTCATCACGAAACAGATGACAAAGAGATAAAAGACAAATGATTTTGTATACAGTACGCAGCAGGCGCAAACAACTTTATTTATTATGTCAGTGTTTACAATGTTTAAAGTGATAGTCGTTAGAGAATTATCAGTAACATAAATTATCCTCGCACAAAGAACACTGTGTAAAGCACACTTTGCCAAATCGGCATCTAACTTTCTATAAAATGGACGTCAAACTTACGAACAATTTTGCGATATTGGTTTGTCACATATTACTTTTGCCGCTATAAACCAGCGTCAACTGTAAATTTAGCGGTCATCACCTTCATTCACCTTGATATGCACTTCGACACCCACATTTTTATTTACTTATTTATTTATTTTTGTTGAAGAAAGCAGTTATACCATTAGCATCCAATTTTTGACCTACAGCTCAACAATCTGGCGCTATGCACACCCGCTTCCTTAATGAGGTTAACGTTTTAATGGATGGCAGGTAATTTGACATCGTCCGTTGTTCAGGCGGCTCGAAGGTTCACCAGTGTGAATAACTTTACTGTGAGATAGTTTGCAGCTTAAGATACATCGTCATTCAGTCCGTTCTCCGACTATCAGCCCGACCAGCGTGTGAAAAATTGTTCTCTCTATGAAATGTGTTTTCAGTAAACGAGTCACCACGTGCGAACAAAACGAGAAGTTTAAAAAGGCAAAGTACATTAGATCCTAATCAAAATATGAGGCTTAGGACTTAAAGTGGCTAGTGATTTATTTAGAGGAAACATATACACTACTGCCCATTAAAATTGCTACACCACGAAGATGACGTGCTACAGACGCGAAATTTAACCGACAGGAAAAAGATGCTATGATATGCAAATGATTAGCTTTTCAGAGCATTCACACAAGGTTGGCGCCGGTGGTGACACCTACAACGCGCTGACATGAGGAAAGTTTCCAACCGATTTCTCATACACAAACAGCAGTTGTCTGGTGAAACGTTGGGATGCCTTGTGTAAGGAGGAGCAATGCGTACCATCACATATCCGACTTTGATAAAGGTCGGATTGTAGCCTATCGCTCGGAGACCATGGCTGCGGTTACCCCTGACGCGGACAGGACCGCCAGCGATGGTGTACTCAACGACGAACCTGGGTGCACGGATGGCAAAGCGTCATTTTTTCGGATAAATCCAGGTTATGCTTACAGCATCATGACGGTTGCATCCGTGTTTGGCGACATCGCGGTGAACGCACATTGGAAGCATGTATTCGTCAGCGCCATACATGCGTATCACCCGGAGTGATGGTATGGGGTGCCATTGGTTACACGCGTCGGTCACCTGTTGTTCGCACTGACGGCACTTTGAACAGTGGATGTTACATTTCAGATGTGTTACGACCCGTGGCTCTACCCTCCATTCGATCCCTGCGAAACCCTACATTTCAGCAGGATAATGCACGACCGCATGTTGCAAGTTCTGTACGGGCCTTTCTGTATACAGAAAATGTTCGACTGCTGTCCTGGCCAGTACATTCTCCAGATCTCTCACCAACTGAAAACGTCTGGTCAATGGTGCCCGAGCAACTGGTTCGTCGCAATACGCCAGTCACTACTCTAGATGAACTGTGGTATCGTGTTGAAGATGCATGGGCAGCTGTACCTGTACAGTCCATCCAAGCTCTGGTGGCGTATCAAGGCCGTTATAACGGCCAGAGGTGGTTGTGCTGGGTACTGATTTCTCATGATATATGCACCCAAATTGCGTGAAAATGTAATCACATGTCAGTTCTAGTATGATATATTGGTCCAATGAATACCCGTTTATCATCTGCATTTCTTCTTGTTGTAGCAATTTTAATGGCCAGTAGTGTACTTATATGTTTTTCTGCGAATAAATGCTATAAGAGGGGCAGTTCAATAGTATATTTATTAAGTGGGCTATGCAGGGCATTGGCGTACAGACGTTTAATAAGTGGCAGAGCTCCATCTGCCAAAACACCAGAGTGTACGCTCTCACCACCGAATTCTTTTGTCTCGATCGTAAACATGGCGATGCTGCCACCCTGACTGACCAGGTAACCAGTTCGCTATGCCCGTTTATAACGTGTATTTCCAAGTAAACACTATGTACCGTGTCATGTCGTTAAGTTCTAGTGAGAAGCTGAAGCAACGTTATCCAATCAGTATATTAAATCACAGAACTATAAACCTCATTCGAGTGTGACAAATTGCGTTGCGGTTACATCAGCATTCAACGATTACCCTCCAAAGTAAGAGGGGATACTCTGGTGAGATAGCAACTATATTCAACAGCTAAAAGAGAGAAGCATGTGTAAAACGATGTTAAGAGAGAATATTAAAAGCTAAGTGCTGTTTCGCTTTTTATTATCCTTTCATGGGAGCGTATTATGGCGTTCAGTATTTATTAAATATTATAAATATGGGTTATTGACATTCAACAACAAGATATTTTTCTCATGATACGGCATGAAGGCTCTAACCTGTAACTTGTTACTGGACTCCGAGAATTTGCTGCACTGAAACTCGGCAGGAGAGAGCAGAAAACCGCGAGTGCAGAGTTCCTGCAAAACAGATTGTGTTACTTGTTCATGTAATGAACACTGTCAAGTGAAAACAGGATAGACTCATAATGGTGATCCATTATTGGGATGGGAAAGTTAACAGTCGTGGCTTCCTTGGTGCATTCTGGGAAGAGTGGACTAGATACTTACAAATGTATTTAATCGGATGACTTCGTTTTATTTAAAAAAGCATGCGTAATAGCACAGCCACGCAACTCTACCGAAAACAGGTAAGTGACAGATAGTCATCATCATCAGCCGTTTATCACCCACAGGCTAATAAAGGCCACATACAGGCCTACCCAAACTTTAATGTATTCATCCACACACATCCGCGATGTTCCTGAATGCTTTTAACACGTGTCCACCAGCCATTAGGTCGTCTCCTCGGTTTTTCCGTATGACGAGTAGTGCGATAAAGAACGTCATTCGTACATCGACCATCTATTTAATTTTTATTAGGACCATGCTTGTCTCTCTGCCGATCCTATTAATTCTCAACATGAGTCTCTCCATCATTCACTGTGCCACGTTGAGTTGTTTTTGCGTAGCTCAGAACTGGTAATAAAAACTGACTACTGTCTCTGCGTGAGAGATACATCGGAAACTCTGTTTTGAAGACACTATTTAGTATATAAAAAACACTCCTGTTCATTCTTACTCTTCTGTTTATTTCTTTTCCGATCCGCCTTCGCGTCGTCGTCGACTGCCCTAACTGCAAAATATCGCCAAATGCTTATGTCACTTCCATATGTTTATAGCTCCCCCTCCCCTCCCCATGAACCACGCATTTAACCAAAGTGGACTGGACTGGGGATATCAACGACACAGACAGCTGTACCGTAGCTGCAACCGCAGTGGAGGGATATGTATGGGCTATTGAGAGATCAGAAAAACACACACTGAGAAGCCAAAGAAACTAGTGCACCTACTTAATGTCGTATAGAGCCCCCACTAGTGCAGTATGGAGATGGCGGTATCACCCCAATATTGACGTCAAATTGAAACTAAAATTAATTAAACTGTTCAATTAATTATTCCCCGACTGCGCCCAATCCCGCCCCCGACCACGCCCACCCCCACCCCTGGATGACATCATGTATCTGTCTCAGCCTGCACGTTGACCTCAGCTCCCTCCTCCCACCCCATCCTTCTCCACCATCAACTTACCCTATTGGTGGGAATTTCGAATTTTAGCGGGAATTTCGAATACTGACGGGAATTTTGAATTTTGGTGGGATTTTTTTTATCTCAGGGCTGTGCTGATATTTCTCCCCCCCCCCCCCCCACTCAGCAATTGACAGGAAATTAAATACTTTCCGGGACTCGAACCCTGGTCCTTCTGGACAGGATGCCCAAGTGCACCCGTAACACAATTATACCACCACAGCGACTTGGAATTAATGGGAAATTAAAAATGGTGGTGCCATTCTTGGGACTCGAATCCTGGTTCTGCTGGATGGAATGACTAACTGCTTCCCCCAACACATGGAAATTGTCCAGATGCAGGAGAGGAAGATTAGGTTAGCGTACTTTATTTACTTTGGTTGGGAAAATGAAGTAAAGATTGGCCATAACTAAGGAATTAATCATAAAGATTGGGCCTGTTTTGACAACTATATATATAGCACTACATGAGGACAGGGTAAAATCGCAACACAGCACAAAAACTGACGATACCATACAGCTGGTGTTATCCAGCTTGGAAAAAAATTCACAATACCACTCACAACTAGTGACAGACACACTCAAACTCTACCCTTCACCTACAAGCTGTTGGGAAAAAGGCAGGGATGTAAGATACTATCTATATTCTTTTTGTCTGGAAATACATTTAAGTGACGAGATGCTGGTGTTGGACAGAGAGGAGATTAAAAACTGTATTACATGCAAGCATACAGCATAGTACAGTATCTATCGTTGTCTGACGTCGGAGTTCGCTACAGACACCTGGTCAAAAACCACATGAAACGCAGGTAACCGAAGCCACTACATATAACCACAACTGATGGAAAAAATCCATCATAGTTCTAATTACACTCCTAAATTGATGTGAAAAAGCAGCAGTCATAATGAACAGATCATAATCAACACATGTACTGCGGAAAATCGTTGTCCTAAAAGACTTCAGAGGGGGTAGTAGTTGAACGTGCATTCTCATTGCTAGGAATCCACAAACTGCCGTAAACCGAGGCTGTCTTCATCATGTCTCCCCACCCTCCCTCCCTCCTGCAGTGGGGACACAGGCTTTTTCAAATGGCCAGCAGCTCTGCCGTGCTTTGTGTCGTCGCTAACTGCCTTGAGGTGACGCTCCTTAGCCAATGCAATAGTATGTATAGTCAACTAAGCAATAGGAAATAAAAGGGCGGCCACGCCAAGTGCATCTAGTTGATCTAAAATATAGCAACGCAGTCCCACCCCCACACACCACCTCCATATACAGGGGCCGACCACCCACAGAATAGGCACACTCCCAACGCCTCCAATAGGCATGTCGTTCTACGGTCGAGAACATATCTATTTAATGTAAACCCAACCCAACCTCTTGCAGTCTGTTACAATGTATTTATCAGAAAGACTGTACCCCTCTGGAACAACAACGAAATTCTGGAGAACGCTTCAGATCTTTTTTTCAAATGGCTAGCTGCTCCGCAAATTGCTTTGCTGTTTTTCTGTGGCTCCATCACCATCCCTCAATGGTCTCACCAGGCCTTCCGCTACCCTCCACGGTCGCTCGCGGCACGCGGACTGTATTGATGTGGCGACCTTACCGCCTAAAGCGACCGCAGCTTCAGTACAATACACTCCCACGAGCCGCTGCTTCACATGCCACAGAGCACGATGCCGGCATCCCTCAGAACAAAACCATGATAAATGAAGGTATCCTGACTATGGGTTGTTTGTCTAAAGGGACAGTGGCGACCTCTTACTAAACTCAGCCATCACTCCGCTCTGAGCATTGGACTGTAATATTCGTACTTAACACGACTCTTATAATAAAGCTACTATTTAAAAAGAGAAACACAATCATAATGATAATAAATGTCCTCTTACCATAAAAAAGGTCACAGTCCATATTCTTTCAAAAAAATGGTTCAAATGGCTCTGAGCACTATGGGACTCAACTGCTGTGGTCATCAGTCCCGTAGAACCTAGAACTACTTAAACCTAACTAACCTAAGGACATCACACACATCCATGCCCGAGGCAGGATTCGAACCAGCGACCGTAGCAGTCGCACGGTTCCGGACTGCGCGCCTAGAACCGCGAGACCACCGCGGCCGGCCATATTCTTTCAGTTTCATCAGCAAAATCGGTATAGTTTTTTCACATTCCACTGCAAGAGACAATTCGTATCTAATTATTTTGTGAAGTCGAACAAAGTGCGCCACCACCGATCACAAATGATCAACAGAGACATGTCCACCCTGCATAAAATCAGGAACAAATGACTTTGACTATTTCGCTTCGAAAATTATCGATCATTGCAGATTGTCCTCATTATCTCTAAACCGTCATCAGAGTAACGAAAAAGTGAGAATTTAAACTCCGAAGAAAAAAAAAAAAATCTACGTCAAGAAATTTCTTTCAGCTTGATGGACAAAGTACAAGGCATGAGAGCGTCTCTCGCATTCATTGACTGTAAATAAACTGTCATACACTTGTGTATTACAAACATTACAGACATGTGAAATAACATTGGATAATACAATCTTTCACGCCATTGGCCCACATATCGAAAAAAGAACACATTCGTTTTATGTTCGACAACAATAAACTATAATTCAAGAGGCTGTTGCTGTTTTGTACATTGTGGCAGGTCGCATTTTACCAGTGGGATGCTATATCACACAAACATTTACGAGATAAATGGTGAGTGTCTCGCCCGGTGCAGGCTGGAGACTGATACTTCGTTAAAAGATGTCGCCGCAACGAAAAAAAAAAAAATGTCTGGCAAGAATCATTCTGTGGTGCCTGAGCCATCTCCTCCACCCACCCGGTAGCACATCATTGATATCAGTTTGATAGTGTAAGTAATTAAATTGATCATGAGAGTCACTTCTCATGCCGAGTAATTTCTTTTCATTAGTCAGAATACACTCACCACGCACGTCAAATGGGAATCCGTGGAGGGAAGACGATGTTCTTTTCGAGGAACACTATTGAGATCCGACATTCGAAGCTGACTGCAGAGGGATTCTACAGGCCACACCACACGTTTCGCTTAAGGATCGCGCTATTAAAACATGATTGTAGCGACTACGCTACCGTCACCCTGCAATGAAAGCCTTCTTAAGTCTAGAAAGCATTATGCCACTGGTAGAAATGATGTCTGATATTTGGAATCAATGCTATCCATTCTATCACATACTTGTATTAGGTCTTGTAGAGACTGTCCTTTAATGATTACAGCCACTGGTGAATCATATCCATGAAACTCTCATGTTTCGAAACGAGTCATCTTTTTCGAACCTATCTGCTAAGGATCCTATATAGCAAAAACTCCACCGCTTTCTTTTAGACAGACCCTCTGCTTCTCGTAACTTCTCCTCAGGCTTTGTCCCGCCATCCCTGTAGCTTCATCCACGTCCTCAACCCAATTTATGACGGACCTGAACGGAAGGCAGAGACCGCTATATATAAGACCTTCTGCATCACGTGGAGAAACAGGACTAGTTGAGTTAATGGGACAGGACCGCATTTTGACGACTCTTTGGAAATGGGAACATGTTGTTGTAGCGTCACCAGTCGTGTACAATGTGTAAGGCCAGCGCCAAATGAAGATTTCCCCTGCAACACGAGGTAGTACAAAAGATAGTACGAGCAGTCAATCACACGAGATGGTTATTGCATTGCTTCTTTATTAGCAGTTTCATACATTGTTTTTTTAGATGTAACACAATCAGTGTACACCCCCATACACTTTGTTTTTTTCTACTGTGACTTAGCGGTTCGTGTCAGCTGCTGCTAAACTGACATTAACACGTTTCGGTCGTTTGGTTCTCACAGAAAACTGAACATTGCATCACGTAAACTATACAGCTACCACAAACACAGACTGGTAGAAATAAAACACAGAGGCGCTGTTTCTCATTGAAAAAAATTGGAACACATCGCAACATATGGGAACTGGAAGAGTTGGCGGTATTGTAGTGTGTTTCCCACAGTTATTCGAAGGAGATGACCTTACAGTTAATGTAATTTTCCCCAACTACAGGGTAACGTAAGTCTGTTCCCCTTTGAAAAGTATTATTCATTAATTTTGCAGTCATGTACATGATTACTGTTCTGGTGTTGATCATCACCAGAAGGTGCTGTTCACAACATGCGTGAGCCAATACAAATTAAAAGAGGTCCTCTTATCTTATTGGTGGAAAAAATTAAAGAACTAAAAATAAAAACATGTGAAGGGCATCGCAGCATAGGACGAGTCTGCAGCATTGAGGAACACTTCCAAACATTACAGACATGTGAAATAACATTGGATAATACAATCTTTCACGCCATTGGCCCACATATCGAAAAAAGAACACATTCGTTTTATGTTCGACAACAATAAACTATAATTCAAGAGGCTGTTGCTGTTTTGTACATTGTGGCAGGTCGCATTTTACCAGTGGGATGCTATATCACACAAACATTTACGAGATAAATGGTGAGTGTCTCGCCCGGTGCAGGCTGGAGACTGATACTTCGTTAAAAGATGTCGCCGCAACGAAAAAAAAAAAAAAATGTCTGGCAAGAATCATTCTGTGGTGCCTGAGCCATCTCCTCCACCCACCCGGTAGCACATCATTGATATCAGTTTGATAGTGTAAGTAATTAAATTGATCATGAGAGTCACTTCTCATGCCGAGTAATTTCTTTTCATTAGTTAGAATACACTCACCACGCACGTCAAATGGGAATCCGTGGAGGGAAGACGATGTTCTTTTCGAGGAACACTATTGAGATCCGACATTCGAAGCTGACTGCAGAGGGATTCTACAGGCCACACCACACGTTTCGCTTAAGGATCGCGCTATTAAAACATGATTGTAGCGACTACGCTACCGTCACCCTGCAATGAAAGCCTTCTTAAGTCTAGAAAGCATTATGCCACTGGTAGAAATGATGTCTGATATTTGGAATCAATGCTATCCATTCTATCACATACTTGTATTAGGTCTTGTAGAGACTGTCCTTTAATGATTACAGCCACTGGTGAATCATATCCATGAAACTCTCATGTTTCGAAACGAGTCATCTTTTTCGAACCTATCTGCTAAGGATCCTATATAGCAAAAACTCCACCGCTTTCTTTTAGACAGACCCTCTGCTTCTCGTAACTTCTCCTCAGGCTTTGTCCCGCCATCCCTGTAGCTTCATCCACGTCCTCAACCCAATTTATGACGGACCTGAACGGAAGGCAGAGACCGCTATATATAAGACCTTCTGCATCTCGTGGAGAAACAGGACTAGTTGAGTTAATGGGACAGGACCGCATTTTGACGACTCTTTGGAAATGGGAACATGTTGTTGTAGCGTCACCAGTCGTGTACAATGTGTAAGGCCAGCGCCAAATGAAGATTTCCCCTGCAACACGAGGTAGTACAAAAGATAGTACGAGCAGTCAATCACACGAGAGGGTTATTGCATTGCTTCTTTATTAGCAGTTTCATACATTGTTTTTTTAGATGTAACACAATCAGTGTACACCCCCATACACTTTGTTTTTTTCTACTGTGACTTAGCGGTTCGTGTCAGCTGCTGCTAAACTGACATTAACACGTTTCGGTCGTTTGGTTCTCACAGAAAACTGAACATTGCATCACGTAAACTATACAGCTACCACAAACACAGACTGGTAGAAATAAAACACAGAGGCGCTGTTTCTCATTGAAAAAAATTGGAACACATCGCAACATATGGGAACTGGAAGAGTTGGCGGTATTGTAGTGTGTTTCCCACAGTTATTCGAAGGAGATGACCTTACAGTTAATGTAATTTTCCCCAACTACAGGGTAACGTAAGTCTGTTCCACTTTGAAAAGTATTATTCATTAATTTTGCAGTCATGTACATGATTACTGTTCTGGTGTTGATCATCACCAGAAGGTGCTGTTCACAACATGCGTGAGCCAATACAAATTAAAAGAGGTCCTCTTATCTTATTGGTGGAAAAAATTAAAGAACTAAAAATAAAAACATGTGAAGGGCATCGCAGCATAGGACGAGTCTGCAGCATTGAGGAACACTTCCAAACAACTGTATGAAGTTGATGACTTCTACATTTAATCCCATGCTCCACAGCGACAAGTAGCAGCTATCCAAAGTTCCGCCAAGTCTCCCTCCCTTAACCAACAGCTCACCCAGTGGACGGTCAGCATAGGAAATACACCATTGATATGGGACACTGTACTGTTATACACACAGCAGTTGAAACATAGATCAATTTTAGCAGTTTTACCTGTTGGTCTGCAATTTCAATGTCAGTCAATGACACGCTAGAACGCTTCCCAGTTTCTACATCATCGCTAATTCACCCCTTTACTACTTTGCAAACACCATACACCCGATTGCGAATGTAGGTAGATGACTGTGCAGTACATGCAGTAGACCATATACACCAAAGTATACCAAACAGCGTCCTACACCGATGCAAAGAGGTTATCTATATATTTCCAGCATATCGATCATAGTCAAAAAGCACAAGATCTCCCCAGATGCGTGCACGTCGAGAAGGGTCGCACCCCTTATCGGTGTATAGTAGACATGAAAATGTTGCGTTGCTATAACAGACGGGTTACACATGTTGGAGATCCAGATGTATGGAGTTTGAAATATTTCATGTAGATCTACCGTGTAATCAATGCTGAAGCATTATTCCACTGTCTGAAGTGAGTACTGGGAAGGTACCAGCATAAGAGAAATGATCATAGAGCATAAACACACACTCTGATGATTACACAGTTCTGCACCTAAAAATGCTATACTTTTAAATCCATAATGTTTCCAAATTATTAGTCATGCAAAATGGAACACTTTTCTCGTAATACTCTAATGGAGGATACATTTGTCCAACATCAGACATACAACCACCCCACAAGTATGTTTCCCCATTCACTACTGTGACAAATTTTAAAATGATAAAACTAATCCCTTGTACACTAATCTGGTATTCTAGGAAGGCATCGGCACCGTAAATCCACGGCTCAAGCTGGTTATAAACCAACTAGAACGGAGTTTGGAGATTGTTGTTCTGTCTATTAGCAAATTAATGGATTTTACACGTCTTTTTCAGTCGGAAAAGTACGTACCCTCAATCACACTTCCCATGTCAGACGTCCATAGCATTAGTAATAGTAATTGATGGATGCTGCTAAGTCTCATTAGGCAATAGAGAGAATTGTGAGTTACTTGGTGCAGTCGGTTACAGTCTATACTGCTCGACTAATGTGTCGTTCTGTACTGTACATAACTGTGGTGTCACCGCCAGACACCACACTTGCTAGGTGGTAGCCTTTAAATCGGCCGCGGACCGTTAGTATACGTCGGACCCGCGTGTCGCCACTATCAGTGATTGCAGACCGAGCGCCGCCACACGGCATGTCTAGAGAGACTTCCTGGCACTCGCCCCAGTTGTACAGCCGACTTTGCTACCGATGGTTCACTGACAAATTACGCTCTCATTTGCCGAGACGATAGTTAGCATAGCCTTCAGCTACGTCATTTGCTACGACCTAGCAAGGCGCCATTACCAGTTACTATTGATGCTGTAAAACACGTACCGTCAAGAGCGATGTTCACCAATTATGGATTAAAGTTAAGTATTCCAGCAGCTACGTACGTTTTTTGTTAGTCTCATTTCCTTGACCTGTTCCAGACCTCACGCCAGCCTGCGTGAGCTAAAACGCGTGCCTTTCGGCTTCCTCTCATAGTGGGTTGGCTGTCTTGCCAATCCACAACAATAACAATAATGCCCTTGAAGGATTGTCACCCTACATCCGATGGACATCTGGCACACAAAATAGAGGAATGGGAATGAGTATGTTCCATCATCGTTGATCTTTGAGAGTGTAAAAGTAGGAGTGATATTCACAACAGGATGCCATGGTTTGTTCTTATTACTGGCGAATCTCGACAACATTGTTACGATATATCGGTAATATGACATGTATCAAAGATGTTATGCTCTTTAGCATGATGTTTAAATGTGCTTAAATCCCCTACAGAATCGCTTTGCGAAGAGTTTTTCTCTATTTGCGCGGCTGTAGCACTGTCGAAAATAACGTACAAGCGGTTGAAATCGAGACGTCGCGATTGGTAATATGCATGCATAGTCTCTCTCTGTATATATATGTGTGTAGTGCTGTCAACGGCGAACGGCTGTGGCTTGAATGCATAACTTGCTATCTGTTCGTCTACAAATTACGCTGCCAGGGGTGCGCACTCTGTAGGTATGGGGAAGGGAAACTGTCATGGTCCAGGATGCTATGTGCAGTGGACACACTATCAGCTACCAAATACTTATTACTAGGATAAAAAAATACCTGAAACCTACGATTTGTTGATGTTCTGACGTGGGAGTGGGGGCCTATCAGAGTTGGGTGATGTAAACAAAAGTAGTGAAGCTCATATGGTAAGCGATAAGAGCACATACTTATGGGGAAAAAAATATCAGAGCAGCAGCAGAAATTACTTCCGTATACATGTTAACTCCCTGTTGCAGATCGCTACATGGCAGAGTGGAAGTCAGATGAATGTGTAGAACTGTGTCAGACTTTGAGTTTCCATCATGTGCGTGACGACATGAGTCTGCAAATAAGCTCTCTGGTGCGCCGCACCAGTACACTGCATTGTTTCGAGACTACGAGTTTTCAATCTGCTCCACTCGCTGAGTCTCATGAGGATATGAAGCAGACGTTACTACACTTTTCATGACCATTCTATGCAAAATGCGTGGATGTAGATCATAAGGAAGAGGGGAATTCTTACAATTTTTTAAAAGCCATGCGTATAGGACAGGCAAATATCCTCGTACAAAAACAAACAACGCGTGGGCATGCCTGCAATATGACCATATACCTACGGTAAAATATTAAAGAAACACGACAAAAAATATAAAATCCATAAAACTTGACGAAAACCTTCTACAGTTACGACAGATCGATGGAGGGAAATACGTTGAAATACGTAAAACTGAGAAAAAACTCGCAAAATTATTTAAATTGTTTGAGAATACATAAAATTAGAGAAAAAGTACCACGAAACACGCGGAATTAAGATGGGTTCCCGGTCACTCAAGGCCGAGAAAAGCCTCCCCCTCCCCATGTAAACTACGTGGGTTTTCGTAACACACACTCCAACAAAGGCGACATATGTATTGCACAGAGGCGTCGTATTAAACCAGGCAAGACATACGCATGTTGTTGTTGTTATTGTGGTCTTCGGTCCAGAGACTGGTTTGATGGAGCTCTCCATGCTACTCTATCTTGTGCAAGCTTCTTCATCTCCCAGTACCTACTGCAACCGACATTCTTCTGAAACTGCTCAGTGTATTCATCTCCTAGTCTCCCTCTACCGATCCATAACTGCGTTCTCACGCATGCAGTCGTATATATATATTCCAGAATTACGGCCGGTTCTCACAAACAGTGTTATTCCTTACGTATTAAAGAGAAGAATCATTGCGTTTATCACACTTAAACCGTTCCCTAGAGTGTTCTGTAGGAGAGTAGGTCGAAGTCACATATAGCACCTTTAATAGTGTGTGTGTGTGTGGGGGGGGGGGGGGGTGTACTCAAGAGATGTGGTGTTAGGATGAAATTGCTGTATTATTCTACACACGTTAAATATAACATGAGACCAGGACTTTTTTGAGCAAGTGGAATGCTACGAGAGCTGTAGTGATGCTACTGTAATCAGCAATAAGACTGTTACATCTCCTTTATCTACTGGTCGTGGTGCTTACTCCCTCGTAAGAAGTTGCTGTTTCTTCTTTTGCATTTTTATGCAGCAGCGTGTGTGTGGTAGCTCAATGTATTAGCTATCGAAAATACTCAAGTCAGTTCTCCTTCACTCTGTTTCCTAGGGAGACATAGCTGCAGCCATCAAAACCGATACTACTACTATTACTAATGATATGCACGTCTGACATAGGAAGTGTGATTGTGAGTACGTAATTATCCGACTTAAAAAGACGTACAAAATCCATTCATTTCCTAAGAAACAGAACAACTGTCTCCAGACTTCGTTCTAGTTGGTTTATGAGCAGCTCAAGCAGTGGACACACACTGAAAATGCCTTCCTAGGATACCGGATTAGTTTACAAGGAAGTATCTTCATCATTTTAAAATTTGTCCCCATAGTGAATGGGGTGCCAACGGCCTGCTGCAGTGGTAACACGGGTTCCCGTCCGATCACCGAAGTTAAGAGCTGTCGGTCTGGGCTAGCACTTGGATGGGTGACCATCCAGTCTGCCAAGCGCTGTTCCCAAGTGGGGTGCACTCAGGCCTTGTGAGGCAAACTGAGGACCTACTTGAGTGAGAAGTAGCGGTTCCGGTCTCGGAAACTGACATAGGGCCAGGAGAGCGGTGTGCTGACCACATGCCCCTCCACATCCACATCCAGTGACGCCTATGCGATGAGAATGACATGGCGGCCAGTCGGTACCGTTGTGCCTTCATAGCCTGTTCTGGGGGAGTTTAGATTTAGGGGTGGTTGGGTGTCTGATGTTGGACAGACGTATCCTGCATTAGAGTATTAAGAGCATTGCTTTCCGCTCGACTAATACTTCGGAAACCTTATAGCTTTAACAGTATAGCATTTTTAGGTGCAGAACCATGTAATCATCAGAGTGTGCTTTTATTCTTTACGATCATTTTTCTTAAAGCGGTTCCTTCCTGGTACTGACCCCAGACAGTGGAATAAGGCTTCAGAACTAATTGCGCAGTTGATTTACGTGAAATGCTTCAAACTCCATACATCTGGACCTCCATCGTGTATAAACCATCTATTATAGCAATGCAACACTTTCATATCTTCTATACACAGATAAGCGGTGCGACCCTCCTCGACACGCAAGCATCTGGGGAGATCTTGTGCTTTTGGACACATGTCGTGAGTAAGATTAGTGTTGCAGGAAGGATTGGACAAGGACAGTGTGGGAAGGATCTGCGAATCTCCAACTTTATCCTCCGAATGTGACAATACTCTGTGGTGCCCATCCACACTTGGTAAGATGACCAGTTGAAATCGTAAATTCTGCACTATGATCGATGTGCTGGAAATATGTAGATAGCCTATTTGCATCGGTATAGGACGTTTTCTGGTATACTTTGGTGTATATGGCCGACTGGATGTACTGCACAGTCATCTATTTGCATTCGCAATCTAGTGTATGGTGTTTGCAAAGTTGTAAGGTGTCAGGCAAATCCAACACCTTCCATGAAAATCGGGCAGTATGTCACATAGCTCAGAATAAATCCTGATATTAAATTAACCAAAGTAATACGATCAACGAGTGAGCAAATGGAATACCACAGACTAACACAAGAACGCCTAAATGCGTGTCATACCTTCCCACCGTGAAACAGACGCAGTTCCGAGGGGAGAAACGAGAACAGAAGCTGAGAGCAGAGCCGTCTAGGCTAGAAGGCCCTACGATAAGGGAGGACGGACACCCACATTTTCGGCAGGTCGCCAAGACCACCCCCAGCCCATGTTAAAAGATAGAGCCCTCCAGAAGAACAGCATAGATCTTACGATAACACTACCAGCTGCAAGTTTTAGCGTGAAACTATACGCTTCTCTGTTACGTAGCAAACATTAAAAACATTGCCCCACCACGAGAAGTATAGCGTTTCTCGTTGAATAGACAGAATTTTTGCAGGCGGAGATTAAGGTTAACATTGAGACCCTGACTGGTCAGTTGAAAACACAGCCAGATACCTTTTTCTTAAACCCACTTCAATAAATTGTAGTAAAGAGAAGTTCGGGAGAGTTGCTTCCGAGACGGCGAGGTGTGTGGAGCTGGGCCGCCCCCTGACGCTGACTAACCACCGACAAGGTAATGAACACACGCGATGCCGCATAAGAGCGCATAAGGCTTCACTCAGAACTGCAGAAGTCTCATCTGTTACATCCCCTTTTTACGTAATACTAGTGTCGATCGTCAATTAAACCTCATGGTATTCACATTTGCTACTGAAAGTTAAAATCTGAAACGCGATGATTTTTCTGTTATATAATTATTGAGAAGCCACATCACCCACTGTAATTTATGACAAGTTAAATAGGTAATTAAAGATAATTGAGGGTCACTGTAGCCCATTTTGATAGTTTTCTCTTTCATGAAACTTAACTTAAACCCAAATTATAGATGTGATATGGCACAGGTCATCCTTCGATCCATTATAGAACTTGGAAACCCATTCAGGGAATATTCGATCACAATTTTGTTGATCGCAGTTGGTTTTTATCATCCTGTTTTAAAATATTTCCTTTCATTAACAGTGCAATTTATAAACAATGTTTTGTGAGTAGAATAAAAATTCCAATGGTAAACTTAACTCTGACTGAGTGGTTCTAGGCGCTTCAGTCTGGTACCACGCGACCGCTACGGTCGCAGGTTCGAATCCTGCCTCGGGTATGGATGTGTGTGATGTCCTTAGGTTAGTTAGGTTTAAGTAGTTCTAAGTTCTAGGGGACTGATGACCTCAGCTGTTAAGTCCCATAGTGCTCAGAGTCATTTGAGCCATTTTTAAACTTAACTGCTTTTTCGACGTTATTCTATCAGCTAACTAAAAATAGGAAAGCCTTGAACCCCTTCCACTAAATTTAGTTAGTATTAAGATTCTTTTACAGGGAGTGCAGTGGAGCTGACGCTGAAATCATTAAGTATTTGATTACATCATCGCTAGTCTCATTGAACTCTTCTGAACTCTACATGTCATGTGTGGCCTGGCGTCTCCTTACCAGCAACAGGTCCCAGGTTCATACTACTCAATTCCCTAAAAAACACGCTCAGTGCGTCGTTGCGCAAAAGTGGTAGGGAGACACGACTCAAAAAAAAACAGAAACCACGCAGAATGTTAAAAAGTAGTGGAGGGGTGATTTAGTGATGAGGTAGAAACTGGGAAGAGTTCTACCGTGTCACTGACTGGCATTGAAATTACAGAGCAACAGGTAAAACTGCTAAAATTGATTTATCAACTGCAGTGTGTATAACAGTACAGTGTCCCATATCAATGGCGTCTTTCCCATCCCGATTGTCCACTGGGTGAGCTGTTGATTACTGCATAATAACTGACTGACACCACTCGGTTGAGATGGAGAGAGACTTGGCGGAACTTTCGATATGTGCTACTTGTCGCTGTGAAGCGTAGGGTTAAATGGTGAGGCCATCACCTTCATACAATTGTTTGGAAGCGTTCCTCAATGCTGCAGACTGGCACTATTTCCATATGCTGCGATGCACTCCACATGTTTTTATTTTTATTTTTATTTCTTTACTTTTTTCAACAATAACACTACAGGATCTCTTTTTATTTGTACTACATCATGCATATTGTGAACAGCACCTTCTGGCAATGGTCAACACCAGAACAGTAATAATGTACATGACTGCAAAATGAATGAACAATGCTTTTCAAAGTGGAACACCAAGACATCTGCTATCCTGTCGACAGGGAAGATGAGATTGTACAGGTCATCACCTTCGAATAGCTGTTCGAAGGATGCTACAATACTGCAATATCTTCCAGTTTCCACATGTAGCGATGTCTTTCACATTGTGGTCAATGAGAAACAGCGCCTTTGTGTTTTATTTCTACCAGTCTGTGTTTGTGACAGCTGTATAGTTTACATGATGCGATGTTCAGCTTTCTGCGAGAACCAAAGTATCGAAACGTTTTAATAGTCACAGTAGAAAGAACAAAGTGTATGGCCGTGTACACTGATTGGGTGTGTTACAACTGAAAAAACAATGTATTTAACTGCTTATGAAGGAACAATACAATAATCCTCTCCTGTGGCTGATATATTGTTGCATATGGTCGTGATGAAACTTTACACCGTCTGTGGAAGCAACTTCAATCACGAGCCACCTGCTCCTATGAACCAATACCTGTATATTTAATAGGATCGCCACATACGGTCAATGCCAGAAAGGAGACTGCATATGTTTCAGATATATCAGAAGACAGGGATGTGATAATATCTTATCGAGTTCTCTAACAGATGAGTATTTATACACTACTGGCCATTAAAATTGCTACACCAAGAAGAAATACAGATGATAAACGGGTATTCATTGGACAAATATTTTATACTAGAACTGACAAGTTATTACATTTTCACGCAGTTTGGGTGCATAGATCCTGACAAATCAGTACCCAGAACAACCACCTCTGTCCGTAATAACGGAATTGATACGCCTGGGCATTGAGTCAAACAGAGCTTGGATAGCGTATACAGGTACAGCTGCCAATGCAGCTTCAACCCGATACCACAGTTCATCAAGAGTAGTGACTGGCGTATTGTGACGAGCCAGTTGCTCGGCCACCATTGACCAGACGTTTTCAGTTGGTGAGAGATCTGGAGAATGTGCTGGCCAGGGCAGCAAGCGAACATTTTCCGTGTCCAGAAAGGTCCGTACAGGACCTGCAACATGCGGTCGTGCGTTATCCTACTGAAATATAGGGTTTCGCAGGTATCGAATGAAGGGTAGAGCCACGGGTCGTAACACATCTGAAATGTAACGTCCACTGTTCAAAGTGCCGTCAGTGCGAACAAAAGGTGACCGAGACGTGTAACCAATGGCAACCCATACCGTCACGCCGGGTGATACGCCAGTATGGCGATGACGAATACACGCTGCCAATTTGCGTTCACCGAGAAGTCGCCAAACACGGATGCAACCATCATGATGCTGTAAACAGAATGTGGATTCATCCAAAAAAATGACGTTGTGCCAGTCATGCACCCAGGTTCGTCGTTGAGTACACCATCGCTGGCGCTCCTGTCTGTGATGCAGCGTCAAGGGTAACCGCAGCCATGGTCTCCGATCTGATAGTCCATGCTGCTTGAAACTGTTCGTGCAGATGGTTGTTGTCTTGCAAACGTCCCCATCTGTTGACTCAGGGATCGAGACGTGGGTGCACGATCCGTTACAGCCATGCGGATAAGATGCCTGTCATCTCGACTGCTAGTGATACCAGCACGGCGTTCCGTATTATCCTCCTGAACCCAGCGATTCCATATTCTGCTAACAGTCATTGGATCTCGACCAACGCCAGCAGCAATGTCGCGATACGATAAACCGCAATCGCGACAGGCTACAATCCGACCTTTATCAAAGTAGGAAACGTGATGGTACGCATTCGTCCTCCTTACACCAGACAACGCCGGTCAACTGCTGTTTGTGTATGAGAAATCGGTTGGAAACTTTCCTCATGTGAGCACGTTGTAGGTGTCGCCACCGGCGCCAACCTTGTGTGAATGTTCTGAAAAACTAATCATTTGCATGTCACAGCATCTTCTTCCTGTCGGTTAAATTTCGCGTCTGTAGCACGTCATCTTCGTGGTGTAGCAATTTTAATGGCCAGTAGTATAGTTCGTAGGTTTTTTCTGTTGGAAGGAACAAAATACTGATGTGGGAAGGAATGTTTGTGTGATAGTCATGAATGGACCCACCCTGAAATCGCCGATTGCCTTCGGACTGAGTTACCTTTACGCAGTTTGTAGACGTGTTGCAATGCAGTAGCAAAATCCTCTTCCTTCCTCCAAGCCCTCTGTGATGTGGAGACTTCCTAATTTTCCCAACATGAAACATCACCGTAACTGCTTATACTATCTTTTGTACTGCCTCGTGTTGCAGGGGAAAGCTTCGTTTGGTGCTGGCCTTACACATTGTACATTGTTGGGGGAGCTGTGACAACATGTTCCCATTTCCTCTGAGTGATCAAGACACGGTCCTGTCGCACTAACTCAGCGTGTCCTGTTTCTCCATGGGATGCAGAAGCTCTTAGATATAGCGCTCTCCTACTTCCGTACAGGTCCCACTTACATTGGGACAATCACATGGACAAAGCTGCAGCGATGGCGGGGCACAGACTGAGGAGCAGTTATGAGATGCAAAGGGACTGTCTAAAAGACAGTGCTGAAATTTTTGCTGTATGGGATCCTTAGCAGATAGGCTCGAAAAAGGTGATATGAGAGTGACACGAATATGATTCACCAGTGACTGTGAACATTAAAAGACATCTCTACAGAATCCAACGCAAGTATGTGGTAGAATGAGTAGACTAGATTCCAAATCGCAGACAGCATTTCTCCCAGAAAGCATAATGCTATCTGTGACTCGTGTCTGCCTGTAGACTCAAACTGCTTTTTATGCAGGGTGACGGTAACATAGTCGCTGTAATTGTGTTTTTAATAGCTCGATCCTTACGCAAAATGTATGGTATGGGCTACAGAATCCATCTGCGGTCAGCTTCCAATGACGGTTCTCAATAGTGTTCCTCGAAAAGAACATCGTCTTCCCTCCACGGATTCCCATTTGACCTACCTGGTAAGTGTGATCAGACTAGTGAAAAAAAAAATTACTTGCCATGAGAACTGAGCCTATCAAATTGATATCAGTGACGTGCTACCGGGTGGGTGGAGGAGATAGCTCCAGCACCACGGAATGATTCTTGACAGGCATTTCTTTTTTCTTTTTTCTTTTTTTTTCGTTGCGGTGATATCTTTTAACGAAATATCAGTCTCCCACCTACACAGGGCGAGACAGGTTCTCACGATTTGTTTCGTAAATGCTAGTGTGATATAGCCTCACAATGGTAAAACTGGACTTGCCACAGTGTACAAAACAGCTACATCCTCCTGAATTACACCTTGATGTTGTCGAACATAACATGAATGTTTTTTTTCCGACATGTGAGCCAATGAGGTAAAAGACTGTATTCTCTAATGTTATTTCACATGGCTGTGATGTTTGTAATACGCGCGTGTATGACAGTTTATTTACAGACACTGAATACGAGAGACAGAGACGCTCTCAGGTCGTGTAATTTGTCCATCAAGATGAAAGAAATTGCTTAATATAGATTTTTTTGCTTGGAGTTCAACTTCTTGCTTTCTCTTTGCTCTGATGATGGTTTCGAAACAACGAGGACACTCGGTGGTGATCGGTAGTTTTTGTAGCAAATTGTCAAAGATTTTTCCTTATTTTACATGGTATGTACATGTCTCTGTTGATCATTTGTGATTGGTGGTGGTGCACGTTCTTGGACGTCACAAAACAATGAAGTGCGAATTATATCCTCTAGTGGAATGTAAGAAACTATACCGATTTTGCTGATAAAAATGAAAGAAAATGGACACGCCCAGTTTAATGGAAAAATGACATTTATTTTCGTTTTGATTGTGTTTTCCTATTTTTAATAGTTGCTTTATTATAGGAGTCGAGTTGATGTTAAATACGAATATTACAGTCGAGTGGTCAGAACGAAGTGGTGGCTGAGTTTCGTAAGAGGTCGCTACTGTCCCTTTAGACAAACAATCCACGGTCAGGATAGCCTTCATTTATCACGGTTTTGTTCTGAGGGATGCCGGCATTGCGTTCTATTGTATTTGAAGCAACGGCTCGTGAGAGTTTATTGTACTGAAGACGCTGTGATGTGAAGCTGAGATCGCTATAGGCAGTAAGGCCTGCCGCTTCAAGACAGGATGCATGCCGCGAGATATCGCAGAGGGTAGCAGAAGGCCTGGAGAGACGACTGACGGCAGAGGGGTGGTGGTGGAGCCACAGAAAAACAGTAAAGCGCGTTGCGGAGCAGCTAGCCATTTGAAAAAGCGATCTGGAGCGTTCTCCAGAATTTCGTTGTTGTTCCATAGGGATACAGTCTTTCTGAGAAATATATCTAACAGATTGCAAGAAAGAGTTGCGTTGATGTTAAATAAAAATGTTCTCGATAGCAGAACGACATGCCTATTGGCAGCGTTGGAAGTGTGCCAATTCCATGGGTGGTCGCCTCCTGCCTATGGAGGTGGTGTCTGGGGGTGGGACTGCGTTGCTACATTTTAGATGAACAAGTAATACTTGGCATGGCCGCCTTTTCATCTCATATTGCTTAGTTGACTATACATGCAATTGCATTGGCTAAGGAACGTTGCCTCAAGGCAGTTAGAGACCACACAAAGCACAGCAGAGCAGCTGACTATTTGAAAACAACCTGTGTCCCCCTGGAGGTGGATGGAGGACGGAGGGAAGGTGAGGAAAAATGAGGAAGAGGGCCTTGATTTACGGCAATTTGTGGATGCCTATCAATAAGAACGCACGTTCAACTACAGCCCCCTCTGCAGTCTTTTAGGACGATGATTTTCCCCAGCGCATGTGTTGCATCATGATCCGTTCATTACGAGTGCTGTTTTTTGCATGACAATTTCGAAATGAAATTAAAACGGTGACGCATTTTACATCAGTTGTGGTACTGTGCATTGGCTTCAGCTACCTGAGCTGCTGGTGATTTTTCAGCAAAAATCTTTAGCGAACTCTGATGTCAAACAACTATTGATCCTGTCCTACGCTGTATGCTTACATGTAATACAGTTTTTAAACTCCTCTCTGTCCAACACGAGCATCACGTCACTTCAACATATTTCCAGACAAAAAGAGGAAAATTAATACCTTACATCCCCGCTTTTTTCCCCTCAGCTTGTAGGTGAAGGGTAGAGTTTGAGTGTGTCTGTCACTAGTTTCGAGTGGTATCATTAATTTTTTTCTCAGCTGGATAACACCTGTTGCATGATGTCGTCAGTTTTTGAGCTGTATTGCAATTTTACACCATCCTCGTGTAGTGTTGCACATATAGTTGTCTAATTAGGCCTGATCTTTATGATTAATTATGAAATTGGGACATCTTTACTTCATTTTCCTGACCAAAATAAATCAAGTCCGCTAACCTAACCTTTCTCTCGTGCATCTGGATAGTTTCCATGTGTTAGAGGAAACACTTGGTCTTTTCATCCAGTAGAACCAGGGTTCGAGTCCCAGAAAAGGCACGACCATTTTTAATTTCCCATCAGTTACAATTGTCTGTGGTGGTATAACTGTGTTAGGGGGTAAACATGGGCTTTCTGTTCAGAAGGACCAGCATTCCAGTCCCTGAAAGGGCACAACCATATTTAATTTTCCACCAATTCCTGGGTAGGAGGCGGCATGAGATGTCAGCACAACCCTGGGGCAAAGAAATTCCCAGCAAAATTCTAAATTCCCGCCAGAATTCGAAATACCCACCAGTAGGGTACTAGGTGGAGGGAGACAGGAGGAGGGTGTGTGGGATGGGGCACACAGAGAAAAGCACATGACGTCGCTCAGGGATGAGGGTGGGCGTGGTCGGGATGGGAGTGGTAGGGGAGTGATTAATTGTTCAATTTTATTGATTTGCATATCAATTTTGTATCAAAATTAGGGTGGTGAGGCCATCTCCCTAGTGCTCGCGAGCACGTAGAAGTGGCGCAACACAATGTGGCATGGACTTGACTAATCTCTGAAGTAGTGCTGGAAGGAATTGACACTGTGAATCCTGCAGTGCTGTCCATAAATCCGTAAGAGTACAAGGGGGGTGGAGACCTCTTCTGAATAGCACGTTGCAAGGCATCCGAGATATGCTCACCAATGTTCATGTCTATGGAGTATGGTGGCCAGTGGAAGTGCTAAAACTCTTAAGAGTTTTGCTAGAGCCACTCTGTAGCAGTTCTGGACGTTTGAGGTGTCGCATTATCCTGCTGGTATTGCCGAAGTCCTTCGGAATGCAGAATGGACATGAATCGGTGCAGGTGATCGGACAGGGTGCTTCCGTACGTGTCTAGACGTATCTAGACGTATCAGGAGTCCCATATCACTCCAGCTGCACAGGCCTCACACCATTACATACCCTCCACCAGCTTGAACAGTCCCTTGCTGACATGCAGGGTCCATGGATTCATGAGGTTTTCCCCATTTAAGGTACACGTCCATCCGCCCGATACAATTTAAAAAGAGACTCGTCCGATGAGGCAACATGTTTCCAGTCATCAACAGTCAAATTCCGGTGTTGACACGCCCAGGCGAGGCGTAAAGCTCTGTGTCGTGCAGTCATCAAGGGTCCACGAGTGGGCCTTGGGCTCCTAAAGCCCATATCGATGATGTTACGTTGAATGGTTCTTACGCTGACACTTGTTGATGGCTCAGCATTAAAATCTGTAGCAATTTTCGGAAGGATTGCACTTCCGTCACGTTGAACGATACTCCTCAGTGGTCGTTAGTCCCGTTCTTGCCGGATCTTTTTCCGGTCTCAACGATGTCGCAGGTTTGACGTTTTACAGCGCCGTACTCTGCCTGTTTACCTATCTCTGTATTTGAATACGCATGACTATACCAGTTTCTTTGGCGCTTCAGTGTATGTTTTCTGAAGGGGGCAGCATCCTTTTCAGTAGTTATAACGCGAGCTATTATACCGCGTTCGAATGGATTTCACCCTAAAACCCAACGTTTCGTCAACATATGTGGAGCACATTTTCAAGGGGGATGGTGGTTAATTTAAATGTTCGATTTACATCCTGGCTTGCTACTGACTACAGCAAAATTTCGCTTCCGCGTGCTTCCGGGCAGTGGTGTGACGTCACACGTTTTGAATGCGTGAGCGCAGTTGGCTGTTGTCGGCTATCGTCATCCAGTGTTGCTATTACCCCATGGTGGAAGATTGGTACACATCCTCTTCAGCACCGGAATCCAAATGTCATTCAATTTGACGCCCTCCTGACAATCTGTATGGCCTCGTTGTACAACCTTCCAAGGTATCCTCTTGCGGGTGCCAGTACTTGAGTGCTATCAAAACGATGTGATCGTCGCCCTGCTGCAAACCATGTTCCGCGACAGCTGATCTGTCAAACTCCCATCTTCTGCAGTCGGCTATGAGCTCCTCTAGTCGTTGCAGTCGTTATTAACATTTCATTGCCAGAATGAGATTTTCACTCTGTAGCGGAGTGTGCGCTGATATTAAACTTCCTGGCAGGTTAAAACTGTGCGCCGGACCGAGACTCGAACTCGGGACATTTGCCTTTTGCGGGCAAGTGCTCTACCATCTGAGCTACCCAAGCACGACTCACGCCCCGTCCTCACAGTTTTACTTCTGCCAGTACCTCGTCTCCTACTTTCCAAACTTTACACAAGCTCTCCTGCGACCCTTGCAGAACTAGTACTTCTGAAAGAAAGGATATTGCGGAGACATGGCTTAGCCACAGCCAGGGGGATGTTTCCAGAATGACATTTTCACTCTGCAGCGAAGTGTGCGCTGATATAAGATGGTGGAGCACTTGCCCGCGAAAGGCAAAGGCCCCGAGTTCGAATCTCGGTCCGGCACACAGTCTTAATCTGCCAGGAAGTTTCAACATTTCATTGGTCGGAACTTGGAAAGTGTGCTCCTGTAGGGTACGGAGATTCTGGCGCTGGCAACACCAACTAGATTTTGTGGAGAAGAGCAGAAAGGGACTTTATCTCGGATATAGGGAGGAGACTTAGTCTTGGGACTCCAGACAGTGGACATTGTAGTGATGCAGAGGGAAATGTCGGTGGTAAGCATGGACCGCATTTGCGTACGTCGTGAAGTGGGATCACGACGTTATTTGTTTCACGTCAAAGTTTCGTTTTTCTGAATTAATCTATGCAGCCAGCTAGCTGCACTCAATTTGCGCATAGGCGAGAGAACTGTCGCATGTTCGTTCTTTTCTGAATCTTTTATTTAGGCTACTCATTTATTGAGCAATCATTGTCGATTTTTGTGGACACAGATTTTGTATCATTTGTATAACAAATCCACCCATCTGTGTTAATATCTTACGTAGGCTAAGTGTGTTTTCATCCTTGTACTCATTTGCAATTATTTGTACTTTTTATTCAGTGGCTAGAATCACGTTAATGCATCTACCAATAAATCGGATTGTTGTAGTGATCTTTAGTTTCATTTAGCAGCTTGACAGAAACCCTTGTCAATATATTTCTGTGAGTCGTAGTACTCATATTTCATGTTCAATTGGGTCACCCCTGTTTAACCCAAATATTTAATTAATTTTAACTTCCGCGACGTCGCTTTTCCTTTTGACTTTATCTCATTGGAAGTGATCTGTTTATGGTACGTGTCACTGGATTCAGATCTTGTACCATCTCTAGGACATGCTAAATGCTCAACTGACACCTCGCAATATCCTAGAGAGAGCAAGAGATGACACGAGTATTCCGCTTGGTGTTCAATATGTATGAGACAGAAGTATCCGTAGACTTCAAGAAGAATGTAATAATTGCAATGTCGAAGAAAGCAGGTGTAACAAGCGTTAATATTACCGGACTATCAATTTAATAAGTCATAGTTGCGAAATACTAACACGAATCAGTTACACAAGAATGGAAAACCTGGCGCAAGCCGTCCTCTGCGAAATCAACTTGGGTTCTGGGGAAATGAAGAAACATGCGAGACTATACCAAGCAAACTACTTCTCTTAGAAGATAGGTTGACGAAGTCAAACCCACTTTTATAGCATTTGTAGACTTAAACAACGCTTTTGACATTGTTGACTGGAATGATGTCTTTGAAATTCTGACGGTAGCAGGTGTAAAACGAAGCGAACGAGAGGATATTTACAACTTGTACAGAAACCAGACGGCAGTTATAATAGTTGAGGGGCATGAAAGGGAAGCAGTAGTTGGGAAGGGAATGAGACAGGGCTGTAACCTCTCCCCGTCGTTATTCAATCTGTAGATTGAGCAAGCAGTAAAGGAAACGAAAGAAAAATTAGGAGTGAGAATTAAAGTTCGGGAAGGAGAAATAAAAAGACTTCGACGTTTGCTAGTGACGTAATTCTGTCAGATACGCAAAGGAGTTGAACGTGTAGTTGAACGCCGGTCGGAGTGGCCGTGCGGTTCTAGACGCTACAGTCTGGAACCGCGTGACCGCTACGGTCGCAGGTTCGAATCCTGCCTCGGGCATGGATGTGTGTGATGTCCTTAGGTTAGTTAGGTTTAAGTAGTTCTAAGTTCTAGGGGACTGATGACCACAGCAGTTAAGTCCCATAGTGCTCAGAGCCATTTCAACCATTTTTTGTAGTTGAACGAAATGGACACTGTCTTGAAAAGAGGATGTAAGACTAACGTTAGCAAAAGTAGACCAATGTAATGGAATGTTGTCTAATTAAATCAGTTGATGCTTTGAGAATTAGAGTAGGAAACGAACCATTTAAAGTAGTAGATGAGTTTTGCTATTTGGGCAATAAAAAAACTGATGATAGCCGGAATAGAGAGGATATAAAATGTAGATAACATTGGCCAGAAAAGATTTAAGGTGGAAGGAGTGAACATGGAAGAAAGGAGGGTTTGGAGAACTTTTATGAGGTATTGCAAGAGACAGTGAACGCCCTAAATAGACATTACTTTATATTTTCAGGTGGTGATTCCCCACAGCACTTATACATTTAAAAAAAATGTGAAATGACCTCCTTGGCTGCTGGTGAAATTACTTATACAACCATTCTGAGTCGTATCACCGTCATCAGGTACCTATAAACCAAATAAAATAATACATAAGTAACATTATAGGCTTAGAAAGTCACAAATCTGTTCATCGATGTAAATGTTAACAAGAGTACACCATTATGTCTGTATTATTGTTAACATTTACATCATATAACTAATTAGTGACAGTCTAAGCCTGTAATGTTACTTTTGTATTATTTTATTCGGTATGTAGATACCCGTTGATGGTGAGACGACTGGAACTGGTTGTATAAATAAAGCATTCTCGCGGCAGCTCAGGGTGGTAACTGACATGTTTCAGAATTTACTTTGTCATAATTTGAAAAGACATGAATGCTAGAGTTGGAAACTCCCCAACCGATATTACGGTTCAAATGGCTCTGAGCACTATGGGACTTAACATCCGAGGTCATCAGTCCCCTAGAACTTAGAAGTGCTTAAACCTAACTAGCCTATGGACATCACAGACATCCATGCCCGAGGCAGGATTCGAACCTGCGACCGTAGCGGTCGTGCGGTTCCAGACTGAAGCGCCTAGAACCGCTCGGCCACTGCGACCGGTTGATATTATGGAAAATGTGGTGTCACCGCCAGACACCACACTTGGTAGGTGGTAGCTTTTAAATCGGCCGCGGTCCGGTAGTATACGTCGGACTCGCGTGTCGCCACTGTCAGTGATTGCAGACCGAGCGCCACCAAACGGCAGGTCTAGAGAGACGTACTGGCACTCGCCCCAGTTGCACAGCCGACTTTGCAAGGAACGGTTCACTGACAAATACGCTCTCATTTGCCGAGACGATAGTTAGCATAGCCTTCAGCTACATTTGCTACGACCTAGCAAGGCGCCGTATTCAATTGATATTGAGATTCTATTAATGTATCATCAAGAGCTATGTTCTAGAAATGTGGATTAAAGTTAAGTATTCCAGAAGCTACGTACTTTTCTTTATAGCATTCATTACGTATCCTGTTTCAGACCTCACGCCAGCCTGCGTGAGTTTAAGCGCGTGCCTTTCGGCTTCCTCTCATTGTGTCTAGGCTGTCTTGTCTAGACACAACAGAAAACAACTGAGAGAATGTCTTAAGTAGAAATAGCGAGCGAGGTGGCGCAGTGGTCAGCACTCTCGACTCGCATCCGCCTGGAAGACGGTTCAAATCCGTGTCGGGCCACGCTCATTTAGGTTTTCGGAGATTTCCCAAACTCGCTCCAAGCAAATGTCGGGATTGTTCCTCTGATAGACTGCATCCAATGTCCTCCCCCATCTTTGAAACAATGCGAGATTGTGCTCCGTCTCTGATGACCTTAATGTCGACGGGACGTTAGACACTAATCTTCCTTTCTTAAATAGAAATGACAAGTTACTGCGAGACTTTTGATGTTTTAGTGACTTTCGAATAATATATTTTTCCGACGTAAGGAGTTACACAGGAAACATGGGCTGAGAGAAGACAGCAGCTGATACTGCAATATTTTCGGCAAGTCAGAAAACAGCTGTAACATTTACAGATGTGAGAGTATACCAGGGGGCTGAACTGAGTACAGTCAATTGTGGCTAGTGGTAGTGATACTGGACAAAGCAAGGTGGACGGAAAACAAGGCTTCTATAGACCATGGGAATAAGAAGAGGAAATCATATTTACGGGGAAAAACTGAACAAATTTTGTGATGAAATAGAAGAAAGCAGAGACCTAGAGAAGGCGTGGAAAAATTTTAAAACTGTGATAGAGCAGGCTCCAGAACATCGAAGACACATAAATAACGAAAGAGGACTGATCTACTGGGACGATGATATAGATAGATGAACGGAGAGGAGAAAAGAACCATGTTTGAAATGGCTACAAAACAGACTCCTGAAAATAGAGAGGAATATCCAAAGAAACTAAAGAACTATGCCGGAAATTTAATCAAAAAAGCTGGGATAGATTCATTCAGAGCTGGGATAGATTCGTTTCGGAACTGGAAAACGATGTCCAAGATGGACAAGAATTTATTTATATTATGATGAAGTAGAATAAAAAAATGAAAGATGATGCAAGAATAAAAGTGTTAAGTAAGACACAATGGCTAGACTACTTCAAAAATCTTTCGACGACAGGAGACGATGTAAATGAAAATCATGACGAGAGTAACATGCTTCGAGAGGCAGGAGAGTCACAGCAGAAATAGTATAAATAAAGGAGTTAGTAGATTCAATGTCTAAAATGGAAACAGAAAAACACAGAACAGGACAGAATTAACACAGAGTTGATGTATTACGCATCATCTAAACTGAAATACAGACTTCTTAACTGCATTAACAGTTACTGGACAAATGAATAAATTGAAAACGACTGGAAATTAGCTACAATAATATCTATTTACAAGAAAAGAGACAGAAGTATCTGAGAACACCATAGGGGCATCTCTGTGTTAAACACGTCGTATAAAGCATATTCTAAAATAGTAACACAGAGACTAGCAGTAATTGTTGAAAATGTTGTACCACCAGAAGATCAAACTATCTTTGTACTAGGAGAGCAAACAACACGTTCGGTACTAGACAAATCATTGAGAAACACAGGAAGTTCAACACAGAGGCAGATTTACTTTTCTCAGACTATATGAAAGTTTGCGATAAAGTAAACAGAGAAAATCTATCGGAGATAATTAACGAAAGGAGAATACCTGTGCACATAGTAAAGTTAGTCCAAAGCAGGTACCAAAGAACAGAAATTGCGACAGAAGGAAAAGGACAAGCTAAGACCAGCATAAATTTGTGAGTAAGTCAAGGAACCTGTTTGTCTCCGATTATTTTAAAACATGCTGAGGCAATGGATAAGAAAATTAATTTTTTTAGTTACGACTTCATCGAATGGAAGTACTCTATGACGTTACTGTTTGCTGATGATGACGTTGTGATTGCTGATAGCGGGAACACACTCCAAACAGCTGCTACTATTTTGTCCACAACAGCTAATTAGCATTTTCAAAGAAAACGAAACTATAGCAGTTGGGGCCAGTCCGCAGCAAAATAATAATAAAAGACCAGAAACTAGAAAGAGTAAACTCGTTCAAATTCTTTGGAAATAGTATCTCGTTCAAGACAGAAACGGGAAAACGAAAGGAAATTGAAAGACATACTTACATTAACGGAACGATCTAGAGAGCCATCAGTTAAATTCGAGTTAAGTTCTACAAAACGATGTCAGTACCAACCTTGACATATAGAAGTGGGACGTAGACTGTTTCAAAAAGGAATGACCAAATAATGCAAGCATAGGGGATAACACTGCTAAGAACGGTAGCTGGCTACACACTATCCATCACGAGGAGGAATACTGACACCAGAGAAGAACTTGGAGCGGAAAGGTTAAATGAACAGCTTAAAGGATACAGAAACATCTAGAAGGACCAGCCACAAAAATGGAAGGCGGTAGAATAACAAAACTAATTATGGCTAGAAGATATTTTGGAAGATCGAGGGAGAAGTTTAAAGATCAATAATTTCAACCAAGATGGTGTACCAGGCTTAATAGGCGCAGAAAGAAGAAAAAGAAGAAAAGAAGGTGTCCACTCGTTACTGATGTTTACCTGCATTACAGGCAAACAGTACACTGTGTTCCGCAAAACGTATATGGCTCAGTCATGCTCCTTTAACACCTTTCCCTTGTTTTTCAGTCTAGTGACTGTAAAACTTCCTCCAAATAAGTTTACAGTACTTTTTTTGACGTGAAATTTCCTTAACTGACTGCTCTTTCAGTTCTGGTGGAGTCTAATGTAAACTGTAACGCTTTGATCTTCGAAGGCTGTTGCTGTAGATATAGCTGAAACTGAGTGACAGGGTATCAAAATCTATAAATCCAAGGCAAGCAGCAATTAGTACGTTCCGTAATTTCATTCACGAGTTGCAAATGATCCATTGTTCCGTATCCACCTCTAGAGCAAGTTCTGACTTTTTGCTTCGTTGATATCCAATGTTCTTACAATGAAATTATCAATATATATCTAGTACATTACCGCGAGAAAGCTGATGGGTCTACTATTTCGTAAGTTGTGTGTGCATTTTTTCTTGCAGAGAAGAATAGTTGCACCATAGTTCAAATTTGGGGAAATGTCTTCCTACACAGACATTCTGTAAATAATTTTGCGGTTGATTTCTGTATTATTTTTCCTTCATCTTTAATAGTTTTAGTTGAAAGACAATCATTTCCAGATGCCTATCCTTCTTTCATACCTCCAGTGGCTTTATATACACCTGGCCTTAAACCCAGAAAGTCAGTTGCTTCCGTTATCTGATTTTCATCTCTTGAATAATATAAACTTCGATGCCGAATCTGATGCTTCATTTGACAAGGGACGCCTCTCTACTCTTCAATAAATTCTCATAACCTACATTTGTAATATTCTGCCGGATGAATTTGTTTGTTTCTATTGTTCCTCTGCATCTCATCTATCGTAATTTAAAATACCGAAGTAACAGGTGATCAAAAAGTCGGTTTAAATTTGAAAATTGAATAAATCACGGAATAATGTAGATAGAGAGTTACAAATTGACACACATGCTTGGAATGACACGGGGTTTTATTAGAACAGAAAAAAAATACAGAAGTTCAAAAAATGTCCGACAGATGGCGCTTTAGCTGACCAGAATAGCAATAATTAGCATAACAAAGTAAGACAAAGCAAAAATGATGTTTTTTACAGGAAATGCTCAATATGTCCACCATCATTCTTCAACAATAGCTGCAGTTGAGGAATAATGTTGTGAACAGCATGTCCGGAGTTGTGGTGAGGCATTGGCGTCGGATGTTGTCTTTCAGCATCCTTAGAGATGTCGGTCGATCAGGATACACTTGGGTCTTCAGGTAACCCCAAAGCCAATAATCGCACGGACTGAGGTCTGGGGACCTGGGATGCTAAGCATGATTAAAGTGGCGGCTGAGCACACGATCATCACCAAACGACGCGCGCAAGAGATATTTCATGCGTCTAGCAATATTTTTTTTGTGGTTCTAATAAAACCCCATGTCATTAAAAGCATGTGTGTCAATTTTTACCTCTCTATCTACATTATTCCGTGGTTTACTAAGTTTTCAAATTTATACTGACTTTTTGATCACCCGGTACTTTAAGAATGTCACATCCTGTATATATCTATAATGTCATTACTGGTCCCATGACTTCCTGCCAAATCCCATTTCTACTTCCTCTCTATGGAACTATATAGTTTTATAATGGGCTGTCATTAAAAAGAATGTCTGCACAAAGGCAGTACATGTCTATTTGTGTGTGAATGAGTGCATGCATGTGTATGTGTGTGTGTGTGTGTGTGTGTGTGTGTGTGTGTGTGTGTGTGTCAGAGAGAGAGAGTGAGAGAGAGAGAGAGAGAGAGAGAGAGAGAGAGAGTGAGTGAGAGAGAGAGAGTGGTGGAGAAAATCAATTTTGCGTCGATTGTGTGAATGTTAGTTTATGACACTACACTACCGTCATCCCAAGATTGCTAAAACGCATTTTCACTCATTAGATAACAAATGAGTTGCGTCGTAATAATGTACAAACTACACATTAATTTTCTACATAGACAAAGGCTATGGAGTCCGCAGCTCGTGGTCGTGCAGTAGCGTTCTCGCTTCCCACGCCCGGGTTCCCGGGTTCGTTTCATGGCGGGGTCAGGGATTTTCTCTGCCTCGTGATGACTGGGTGTTGTGCACTGTCCTTAGTTTAGTTAGGTTTAAGTAGTTCTAAGTTCTAGGGGACTGATGACTATAGATGTTAAGTCCCATAGTGCTCAGAGCCATTTGAACCAAAGGCTATGGAGAAAAGTAGAACTAGTTTTACCCAAGTTCGACTTTAGCTTGTTTACTTATTTCGTTTGCTTGTAAACTGAAGCATGCTATTCACCGTTATTGAGCTACGTTTCCGAAGGACGGGAAGGCGGTTAGTTCTACGTTCCATGTGTACCACTCGCTTTGGGGAAGGATTTAGGGAAGGAACACTAGAGCACTGCAGACATGTGGCTTACCCGCGTGGCCTGCGCTAGGCTGCGGCGTGCGAGAAAGAGAATGAATAGACTTCGCCATCGGTGGTGGAAGTTGCCGAAGATGACGGACGCTGTCTCACACGATAACGCAGCCGTGTGAGCGTTTCTTGACAGCCACACGCTCTATACCTTACCCTTCCTACGTCGTTGCAGGACAATCCAAAAAGAAGGCCATGGAAGAATTAATGCTATCTTTTAAGCTGCCACCCTATGTCCTTCTTCCCTCTGTGTTTGTACTGTAAGGCCTTCTATAGAATCCTCGTTTCTTTCATTCGTCCCTGATGTTCCTTTCAGTTTTGTTTATAGTCTTATATTTTATCATTTACTGCAAAAATATTCAGTTCTTGTCTTATGTTTACGACTGGAATCATGCCGAATATAGTGCAAACTTTGGATGCTCGTACAGATTTCATTTCTAGAGTCTTTTCTCTCTATAACCCATGTTTCACTGCCAAACAATACAACAGGTACGGTCATCAGCTTATAAAAATCCATTTTCGTGATTCTTAGTGTATTTTTTTGCTCTGCTCATAGTGTCACATCCATTCTGATATTTCTAATTTAGCATCAACATTCTTACCGTAGTTAAAAGTGATATAGCTCCATAGGTAAATGAAGTGTTGAACTTGTTCCAAAACACCATCTTAGTTACAATTCTGTTTCACACTGGATACTGCCCATAAAATGCTATTCCTTGGTTTTATGTAGTGCGGTTTTAATATTATGATGCTTTTCAAAAAAAGTTTAGAAGATGGATTGTGTTTTGTAGTTTGTCTTCAGAATTTGCCATTAACAAGTTATCAGTGTATAATAGTATATTAACGTAGTTATTCTCCTTGTTTGTTTGGATCCCCTCTGGTGCTCTTTCTTCCCATTTTCGGATGCCGTCATCTATATAAATATTAAAGAGAGTAGGCAATAAAGTACATCCTTGCTTCTCACCTTGGCCTATTAAAACCTTTTCCCCTGTAAAATCTGTTATAGAATTACATATTACAAAACGTCCAATTTAAGGACCCAGCTGAAGTCAGAAAGCAATCCATCACTATGTTCTTCACATTATTTATTGAAATTTCTCGGCACATCTGTCCAGCGGCCTGCACTTCTTCAAGCCCAGTTATGGATAATGTTATCTTCAGTTTCATCTCAGGAATAAAGTTACGCGCCGGCCGAAGTGGCCGTGCGGTTAAAGGCGCTGCAGTCTGGAACCGCAAGACCGCTACGGTCGCAGGTTCGAATCCTGCCTCGAGCATGGATGTTTGTGATGTCCTTAGGTTAGTTAGGTTTAAGTAGTTCTAAGTTCTAGGGGACTAATGACCTCAGCAGTTGAGTCCCATAGTGTTCAGAGCCATTTGAACCATAAAGTTACGCAAAATAACAAGCCTTCACATAATCTATAGAAAATGGTTGAATCCGCTGTATTCTCCTTCATTTCAGACGACGTTAAGTAAAAATTCGTGTAAGCATTAGTACATGCTTTATTTCACTGGGACTGTGCTGAGAGACGGGAGAGAACGGAGCTACTATGCAGCTCACGGCAAAAGCCTCATAAAGCACTTGAAAACCGTGGCGGCACGCCCTCTACTCAATGCTGTTTAGACAGCTGAAGAACAAGTGTGTCACGTGGCTTGCACACAGCTTGAAACTTCAGGCGGAACGCATTCACATGTGGCAGCGCTTTCCGGACTGACGTGACGTAAACTCATTGTCTGGCATTCCGCATCACTTTCAGACGAACGTGGCGTGCGTTTTGCCACGCAAGACGCCTCTGCTGACAATTTACGAAACTCTCTCCTTTTGCTGCGTGTTCATATTTGTAAGCAGTAGAGTAAGTTGGTCTTGAAGAGGAATATCCACGTATTTACAATCTCACCAACATGGAATAGAGCAATAGGAACACGGAACACCAAGAGTGAGAAATGAGTACAATTCAAATATCACTAATATCAGTGATCAAAATTAATTTAAGGAATTTCTAGAAAAGAAAGTAGACACAGATCTAAACGGAAATATGTAATGATGTTTCCTATGAGCCAATACCTGGAACTTCGGCACTAGCATGCTAAAATAACATTCTACATACTTTATTCCTCTAGCTAATCTGTAATTAAATATTCACCTTTTGTCAGTTAATTGTTTATAACGATAAGACTTCATTATGTGTTTTGCGACGCCAAAAAAGCTTTTTACACAACAAATAACAAGGAAATTTACAGTGTTCTTGCAGCAATGGCGTAGGAACTCGGCTCTAAACAACACTTAACTGAAACAGCTTTATCACTATTAGCATGGAGAATACGATACAACAGTTGTCTAGATGTGTGCTACATTTAATTTAAAAACGTAATGTGTTTCAGAAAGACACAGTTCGATTTTATTTGTAGCACTGTATAATATTTTTAAGAACTTGATAATGGCTTCATGTCTTTACAAAACATGTTGCGTTTTTAAATTAAATAATGCGCTCATCTGGACAACTGGTGTATCGTATTTTCTGAACTGACAGAGTAATACAGATGTATTACTACTACAGTTCCACAACACATTTCCAATAACACTCTCCCATCACTGTTGCAGCCATACTCCACGACCTCAATGAAAGAATATACCTAACAACATATTTTAGACATCTGTTGATTAATTTTAATTAAGTTGACTAAAGCCAGGAGAGCTTCATTGTGCAAAGAAGACATAGTGCCCCACTAACAACTATTCTCACTTCTACCAGAGTTGAGTCACACGTGCGACATACCAGTGCCACGTTCCTGACACGCCACGTGTCACTTCGCTCGCTCGTCACGCCGCGTGGCTGGGCCACGCTCCGCTTGGTGACTGAGCACCGCGTTTTGGCGCGTGACACGACCGCCAGCCGCGTGCTTCCGCGTGCGCGAGCTTAGCGAGTGATGGGTACCGAGTGCTGCTCGTGCGGTTTCTCCACGCAGGTAAAGGGTGGATACAACCTTGGATTAAGGTGGGATGGGTAAGGTAATATTCCACGTTCTTTTCATTGGCAGAGGTCATCATTCGCTTTATCGATGTGAGCAACCACGGAAATCCTAAACCTCGTTGGAGATTTGAATCGCTCCACAGTTTTCCTAAATTACTGCGCCACCTCCCTCGAAACACGTTGCAATAACAGACAGAAACTGAAATGTATCATATTATCAATGTAAAACTGAAGCGTCCCCTTAGAAAATTAACCCTTTCTGCGTCTGCGATTCCAAATGGCATCATTAAGTATTCCTGGCTTTTTTGAGCTTCCCAATGCTTCAATGATACCGTTTGGCATCGCTTCATGTAGTTACAAGTTTGGCCAACAGATCACAGTGGCGTTTGCTTTCGTGACTCGCCGTTTGTTTGAAGTGCAGAACAGAGAAGTGTCGTGGGATGTGCTACTGCGTTTGTGAGTGAACAATAACTGTTGTGTTTAGTTTTATTTTGTGTATAGTGAAATTCTTGGTTATGGAACCAACTTTACGTAGTTCCTCAAGAGCAAGGGAAAGAAATACGGTAAGTTTACAATACAGTTATGTATGCATTTTTTGAGTAATTATGTAATTTCTAATGATGCCATTTGGAATCATTATTTTATTTATTAACCAATAGCTTCAAAAGAACTTTTGCAATGGATATGGCATATGTGCAACGTATACAGTAAATATTCATCACAAAAAATTTCCCCATTTTTCTAAATGTGACGCACAAAGGGTTAAGAATGACAGTGCTGGAAAAACTCTTACGTTATTTGATTTTCAAACAGCTGAGCAAAACTAAACACAGTGAGACTTTTTTATCTTTACATATTCTGATTAACAGTAAACTGACACACAATATTTTAGCGCAACGCAATCTCACTTTCAATAATCCCTGCAAAAGAATGGCCCTGACTAACAATAACCTATACCCTTCATGAATCACTTACCTCACAAAAATCTTCGTTACTCGAACCACTGCAATACAGCGAGCGCCAATACTGCCAGTCCTAAATAAAACATTCTAACTACTGAAGGAACTAACTACTGATAGGCATAATTAGCAAATAATAGATTTTGATAGAGAACAAACAATGTATTTGTATTAATAGTGTTCAAAAGTCATTATATATATAATGACTTTTGAACACTATTAATCGTGACATCCAGTTTTAGTAATTTCCTTTTTCTGACGGACACACGTCCAGATCGTTCGCTCGTAGTAAACTCTCAAAACTCTGGCCTCTCTCTCTCTCTCTCTCTCCCGACATCCACCACTGCTGGCGGCTCACCTCCAACAGCCCAACACTACTGGCTGTTCACATACGACTGTCCAACACTACACGATTAACTTCCAACAACGAGTCCAACCAGCCACAGACTGCACAAAGCGCAGTCAGCGATATTAATACAGGGCGCTACGTGGCGTTACCAACATAAAAACCTAAACAGCCTACTTACAAAACTTCATAACGGTGTAAGTATCCGCACACTCTGTGCCAGATATCTGATGATTTGGCGACACAGAGCTGCTGGGGAGCTCGATACAAGGGATGAACAGGAAACACTGGGTTCTCACCTTCAGTCACTACAGGGCAGCTCAGTTACTCCTTCCAGTTCTCCGTCATCTTCAGTGTGCGAATCACCATAATGACTTTCGCTATCACTATCTACGATACATAAAAATATTATTATCTTATCTGTTTCATCGGCTCATATAGAACAGGTTTTAGTTTGTCATCCGAGAATGTGATACATTCCTCTGTTAGCTTCCTTCTGATACCGTCTTTAGTAGATTTAGACTTTGGATCTCTGTTTATTTTAACGTTGTTTTTTCGAGAATTAGTACAATTATAGGTTTTAAATTAAGAATCGCCTTTCTATCAATCACTTCCCATGGGCCCGCATCTCGTGGTCGTGCGGTAGCGTTCTCGCTTCCCACGCCCGGGTTCCCGGGTTTGATTACCGGCGGGGTCAGGGATTTTCTCTGCCTCGTGATGGCTGGGTGTTGTGTGATGTCCTTAGGTTAGTTAGGTTTAAGTAGTTCTAAGTTCTAGGGGACTGATGACCTAAGATGTTAAGTCCCATAGTGCTCAGAGCCATTTGAACCATTTTTGAACTTCTCATGGTTTTGTTGGTTCATGTGGCTGCGGTAATCTCCCGTTGCTTCATTTGACTTCTACATGACAAGCACATTACAAATAAAGCCACTTTCACCGCTTGCGTGAGTTGTTATCAGGTGCGTTGTCCCTTTGATACTGGTTTGAAGAGACTGAGTGTTGTATTCTTGCTCCGTGATTTCCCACTTACTTGCGATGGTAAAATGGAAGTTTCATCAACGTAAACAATGTCTCTGTTTTCCTCCATGTACATTCTTTTGATTTGATTCAAATCATCAGTTTTTCTCGTATGTCGCTTCTCCCCAGCAGAAACGTAATTACTTTAGTAAGTGCTTTAGACTAGTGTTGCTGCCATGAAATTCTATAGCTTCATTCAACTTCCGATTAATTCCTTCCACAGTAGGCACTCGTTTCTCGGTCGAATAAAGGTTGTAAACAGTTCTCCTAACAACGGCTACACCAAAACTATAAATGTCTGTAACTGTTTTGCTTTTGCGTTTTTTAACTGGAGTTATAAATTTCCCTCCACAGCCACATTTAGATAGCCTGCCTTCCTTTTTAATTTTATGGATAGTGCTACGTGAAACTTCTGTGGCCACTTGGGCTCTCAGCACCAGAATGTTCCTTTCCTGAGTGTACTCATCTTCCATAAACATTGAAATGTTATGCACAATCTTCCGAGACTGACTGTTCCGTTTTCTGCCTTTCATTTTCGAAATATTAATAGGCGGTATAATTTCAGTTTGAACTTACCGCGCACTACTAATACATACACGTGGCAAACTGAAGGCAGCCAAATGTATAAGCGCTGAACAGCAACCTCTGCACATGCGTAGTGGGGTAGTTCGCAGCTACATTTTAACGGCTGCGAAGGTTTCAGATACCTGGCACCTTGTGTACGTACAGCCATTATTCAGCCAGCCATCAGCATTGTAAATATGTACTTCTCTGTTTGCTACAGGCGTTTTTTATCTGGCACTCATAGTCTCTTGTACGGCTTCATTTTTTGGATTAAAATATTCTTGTTACTGTAGTTTACTTTATGAGATTCAGTTGTCTTGTTTCAAATTTATACATCTATGCGTTTCAAGAAATGAGTACCAACTGAATGAAGACAATGCTCTGAGCAATTTTTTGTTATTATGTGGTTTATTTATTTACGTCCGCCCCGATAGCTGAGTGGTCAGCGCGGTGGTCTGTCACGCCAAGGGGCCCGGGTTCGGTTCCCGGTTAGGTCGGAGATTTTCTCCGCTCAGGGACTGGGTGTTGTGTTGCCCTCATTATCGTTTCATCGTCACCAGTGGAAGGCAACGGGAAACCACCACTGGAATCACTTCCCTAGACGCTCATGCCGTGGACCTCTCTGACAATCACCCATGACGAGAGCTGCCGTAAGGCAGAACACAAAGATTTTCTTTTTTGTTTTGTTTACAGAAAGCCATTTATTTTATTCGTAGATAATTGACTAGATTGTGTGGATCTCACAAGGGGAAGGCCTCAGACACGGCCAACCGATTCGGCTCAAATTTGGCAGGTCGCTCGTGTACAACCTAAAACGAAGGACTCTAAGATATTTTGGGTCAACACCCCCGCAGGTTTGAGAAAATCAGCCCTGAAGGTTATGACGAGCAATCGACTCAAAATTGGAGGGATCGATAGATAATTGTAAATAGGGCATTTTTCATCATCAGCTATGGGGTCCGCAAACGCAAACTTTTCCAGAAATCGAGGAGAGAAACTTTTACAACTGCCGCTTCTGTACCCTCATGGTAAACATTTCTCGCCCCCAGGACCGATGACGCCGGCACGGTAACTCAGCGTGTTCGGTCAGAGGGTTAGCTGCCCTCTGCAATAAAAAAACTGAAGTAATCGATCAAAGACGAACCGAAACGGGTGTCTCATGACTTCCGCCCCGAGCAGAGGCAACGAACGGAAACGAACAAAATGAGAAAAATAGCGCAACGGCCGAGGTAACTGGCTGGGTATCGGAAAACCTGTGTTCCAATCTCGAAGAAACCTAGCGGATGTTATTCTTTTCGTTGATATTTTTCCATATCACAACTGATAAGGATACGAGGGTTAATAAGGTAAGTAAATCAATAAAGAATGATAATAATAAGGTAGGCAAACTAATTTCCCAAACGCGTTAAGTTAGTAAAGTATTAAACTTTTAAGCCTTGTCACATGAAAACAATTCCGAGTAAGAGTGCGGCGAATTCCCCATGAGGGATCACAGATAACCAAACGCGCGATGCTTGTTTACAGCGAGGCGCGGGAAAGAATGCACGCAGGTAGAGTTATGTTGTGCCGGTTGCCTCTTCGTCATATCATAGTTGTGAACCTGGAAGAGTGAAGGTGTCCAGCACAAGCCTTATGGAAGTCAATCGGAAAGAGTTGTTTTCCGTCACTAGGCTGCCGCGAACCTCGCGGATACATGTAGTGATTTTTCCGTCGTTAATGCGCCGAATGAAATACGTTTTGTGAATGACTACAGTGTTCTTCCGTAAGTAACATATGACGAGTACCGTACGTAGTTTATAGTAATTAGCTCGTCTGTTTATGCCGTAGTCACTAGTTATTGTTTGTTGTGTCATATCTTTCGGGTGCATAATCTGAATAATGGAGGATGTACACCCTTCGACTAGCGCTGTAATATATAGTAGGGAGCCTGTCACAGACGATGTCAAGTGGGAAGTTGCCGACGCTGTGTTTTGGTTTGTAAAAGTGTTGCAAGACCAGTGCACTACTGGAAATAGGCAGTTCTGTTTCTCGGCGTTCCAGTTTGATAGGAGCGGCTATCATCGAGCGATTTTTGGAGCTGACGAACGAAATTACATTTGTTGATACTGAAGTACTATACCATGAAGACGAAGCAGAAAGTGAATCAGTGGAAGATATCCCGACTAGTGAATCGCAAAATGGTCATAACACTTTGGAAATCTCCACATCACTCATCTGTTCACGATGAGTATTACGAACCGGTTACTAAACGATTGAACTACGGCGCTATATCGCTTGAAGTAAAAGTAAAGGCACTAGTCAGGAATCATCCAAATTGGAACTTACAAACACTGCAAAACAATGGAGCAACAACAGCCCTGAAAAGGAAGAAGGACTTGAAATTGTGGGAAAGTGATATCATTAAAGGAGGGACAAGATACGACAAATACCAGGCGATAAATGCGTAGACATACGATCGATTTATCGAATCTCGTTGTCGTAACGAGAATGTAACAACGAGAATACTTCAGGAGTGGGCTGCAGGTGCAGCGCTTCAATATACGGCCAACAAGGATTTTACGTTTGCTGCGCCATTATCTTGGGCATGAAATTTCAAATCGGAGTATAAAATTCGTCAACGGCACGTCATTAAATACGTCTCTCATAAGGAGGTACAAAATATAGAAGATATACAGAAAGTGGCGGCCCTTTTCAGCAGCAAACGGCGTCACTTATGACCGGTTTTAATCGTGATTGCCGGCCGGTGTGGCAGAGCGGTTCTAGGCGCTTCAGTCTGGAACCGCGTGACCGCTACGGTCGCAGGTTCGAATCCTGCCTCGGGCATGGATGTGTGTGATGTCCTTAGGTTAGTTAGGTTTAAGTAGTTCTAAGTTCTAGGGGACTGATGACCTCAGATGTTAAGTCCCATAGTGCTCAGAGCCATTTGAACCATTTTTTTTTTTCAGTTTGTTTTCCGCCGACTCTTCGGAAGGAACAGTGTAGCGGTCAAAAGATTGCATTCATTAGATGTTCTTGGTGATGTGAGTATATTTGTTTCGAATGTTTATATGACAAGTACAATCCATCTAGTTGTTCAAAGAAAAGTGAGGACACGTAACAGTGACTGGAAGAGCCATTGTAAACTGACCTGGAGTAACATTTTAGTAGTTTACTATCCCAACAGGTTTGAGAAATTTATTTGCCTATCTTATTATTATCATCCCTTATTGATTTACTTACCTTATTAACCCTCCTATCCCTATCAGTTGAGATATGGAAAAATACAAACGAAAAGAAGAACTGCTGCTAGGTTTATTCGAGATTAGAACCCGGGTTCTCCGATTCCCAGCCAGATACCTTGGCCGTTGCGCTTTTTTTTTTTCAATCTCATTTTGTTCGTTTTCGTTCGTTGTATCTGCTCGGGGCGGACGTCGCAAGACACCCGTTTCAGTTCGTCGTTGATCCATTAACTCGGTTCTTTTCTTTTTCTTTTTTATTACAGAGGGCAGCTAACCGTCTGACCCAACACGCTGAGTTACCGTGCCAGCGGTATCAGTGCTGGGGGCGAGAAATGTTTACGATGTGGCAGCTGTAAAACTTTCTTACCTCGATTTCTGGAAAAGAATGCGTTTTCGGACCCCATACCTGATGATGAAAAATGCTCTATTTACAATTATCTATCGATCCCGCCAATTTTGAGTCGATTGCTCGTCATAACATTTAGGGGTGATTTTCTCAGAAACGCGGGGGTGTTGACCCAAAAATATCGTTTTAGGTTGTACACAAGCGACCTTCCAAATCTGAGCCGAATCGGTTGGCCGTGTCTGAGGCCTTCCACTTGTCAGTAGTATTCGCCGTACTTACATAACACTTAGTTTGCTATGTTCACGTTGCATTCATATAGAGACATTACAGAGAGCTGTAGGTATTACTAAAACGGCAGGTACACATCGATACGGCCTCAGTAATATTTGTTGAGCGTGTCGAATCTCTTTCTTCTAAACTGGTGCTGCATTTCTTCTGCTTTACCAGATTAATGCTATCTGTGCATTATGTGGAGAAGAGATGTACGCTCACTATCACAGGCACTGAAGAGCCGCTTATGCAGGTTATTTGATAGAGTACAGTCTGCGGCTCGGATGCACGTCGACGGCGGCATCCGACACCGTCCTCTCGCGAATTTTGAGAGCCCGGGCGCCCCGGCTGGACCGCCACACGTGCGCGGTCGGATGTGGTGGCGTTGCCTCAGACGGAAGAGAAATCGCGCCGCGCCACCTGCGGTCAGCTGTTACTACACCTGACCTCGCGACTGCATGCTGAAAGTTATTGCCGGGAGCCGTCTTCGGACCATGTCCACTCGGCGAGCTGCTCTCTGGAACCACTAAAGCCGCCCGCTCGTCTTTTCGCATCCGTATCGTTCTGTGGGCTGCTTGAGCGCTGACAAATGACGCATACCTATGCACCGCAGAATGTGTCCGTACTACCCAGAAAATAGGGAAACATTATTGAATGTGAAACAATAATTATTGTTTCATAAATGAATTCTCAATATGTTTTATATCATACTATAACTTAGTCACAGATTCTCTCTATTATTATTGGTAACCTGGTTGGATTCAACAGTGTTTTACTTTTTTACATAGAGAAGACGGCGCTTTCACGTCAAGTACGAAGTACCGAAGCGCTAAGGGTTAAATTCTGTTAGACTCTCGCACGTACTCTTTAATGATATTACGAGATTTTAGTTCTATGTTGACCTGCTGCTATGCTATTGATACAAATTTATACGAAATTTCCTAAATTTCATTGAAAGCTGAGTACACCGATAAAGTTTCAAAACGTTCTGTCCATCTCTTTACGCGTTTTTGAAACTGTGTTTTATGTATTCAAGTGTCGTAATTAAAAGAGTACCGCTAAACTTTTTTGCAGTTGATGTTACGGTACAGTCTAGATACAATGATTTAGTTACTAAAACCAAACATACTAAACTTTTTGTTCGAAAGAAACGTTACATGTAGGAATCAACTTGCCGTTATCGAAGACCTTCATGCAACCGTGTAATGATGTCGGCAGAACATTGAATGTACTGAGAGAGAATCGATTGTTTCCAAGTAGGTCACGTAATGAATATCAATTCAATTGTGGCAAAGAAAGGCCATTGTCAACGTGTCCGTGGCCGGATAATCGGTAATCGGTAAAGGAGACCAATTTTTAAGTATGTCAAGGCGCAGCGCCATGTAAGAAGTGACTTACTACTTTGCCAACTTCAGATCGAGGTGGTGACTTTCGCAGAGGAAAGGAAACGCTTGTTGCTAGCAGTGCTGCCACATAGTTCATGCAGCGGCTGGACGCGACAGGATACTGCAGACACAATGAGAACTTTTGAGACACGAGCACTTTGGTTTTCTTATGAAAATTGATGGCGGATGTGATATATAGCAACAGAGCCCACATCATTTTGTGCTCACAGTCTCGTCCGATTAAGTCCACATGGGGATCGTTGTGGACTAATTTCTCAAATGTTTTTTTATTCCAGTCTTTGATCACAATATCAGTTCTTTTGACGATGACCGGTTTCAGTCCGTAATGACCATACTCAGATCTTTTTTATACCATGTCTTAAAGTGAAATGGCCATAATGGTATCGTCAAAGCATATAAATATAACCAGCATAGCATCGTCACAGTAGCCAGTTGCAATAATGACTGTGTGGACGATGTGGCCTATTCATAGGAAGAATTCTAAGAAAATGTGACTCATCGACGAAAGAAGTAGCTTACAAAACGCTTGTTCGTCCGATTCTTGAGTATTGCTCATCAGTATGGGACCCTTACCAGGTTGGATTAATAGAAGAGATAGACATGATCCAGCGAAAAGCAGCGCGATTCGTCATGGGGACATTTAGTCAGCGCGAGAGCGTTACGGAGATGCTGAACAAGCTCCAGTGGCGGACACTTCAAGAAAGGCGTTACGCAATACGGAGAGGTTTATTATCGAAATTACGAGAGAGCACATTCCGGGAAGAGATGGGCAACATATTACTACCGCCCACATATATCTCGCGTAATGATCACAACGAAAAGATCCGAGAAATTAGAGCAAATACGGAGACTTACAAGCAGTCGTTCTTCCCACGCACAATTCGTGAATGGAACAGGGAAGGGGGGATCAGATAGTGGTACAATAAGTACCCTCCGCCACACACCGTAAGGTGGCTCGCGGAGTATAGATGTAGATGTAGATGTAGATTCTACACCTCATTTTAGATCTATGTGACGATGCTGTGCTGATTATATTTATATGTTTTGACGATGCCATTATGGCCTTCTCACTTTAGGACATGGCGTAAGAAAGATCTGAGAATGGTCATCGTCAAAAGAATTGATATTGTGATCAAAGACTGGAATAAAAAAATTTGACAGTATTTAATCACTGTTTGTGTACGCGGCTATGTCTCAGCTGGATAGACTAATTTATCGTTCAGTTACCTGGCTATGGGTGAAAGCAAGAACTGTAATTTAGATACGTAGAGCTAGCTCAAAGGTTGAAACTTTTTCTGCTTCTCTCTGATACGTTTTTAGACCCATGCTTACCTTTCATTTGCCTATACGAAAAATCACGTAGCCCTAAGTTACAGCTGCGGTCGCAGGTTCGAATCCTACCTCGGGCTTGGATGTGTGTGATGTCCTTAGGTTAGTTAGGTTTAAGTAATTCTAAGTTCTAGGGGACTGACGACCACAGCAGTTGAGTCCCATAGTGCTCAGAGCCATTTGAACCTAAGTTACAAAAAGCTTTAAAGGTGCATCGCTATTGCGAACCTCGAATACATTAAAGACTGTTTCAAAAATATGGAAAACATTGTATTTTTCTCTTAAAGAGATGGATACAACATCCTGAAATTTTATCGGTGTATTCACTTACACAGCCGTTAAGCAAAATTTTAAACATGGAGCCAATAAAACCATCAATATCTTGCCAAAGTACTTGTAAGGAGGTAGCTGCGTATGGCGTGTGATTTCATATTACAGTGGGGTTTATCTACCAAGGCGAAGAAGCCTTTCGCGCTCGCTGGTAAAATTCTTTTATTAAAAAGCCATTAGTAGAGCTTCATCTTCAGTCATCTGTACAAGAAGTAGAGACATTAAGGAATTACAATGATTTTAAAAATAGATGCATCCTACCAAAAAGCTCCTTATATCAACGACATCTGAATACTTACTGGTTTTTTTACTTTTTACCAGATAGTAATAGCACGGCAAAGTAAATGCTCAGAGCCAAATCCCACTGTTCATCGTCAACATTAAACCAACGGGGCGCTAAAAGCGGTTCTCTAAGATTAAACAGACTAGGGCCACGTCGCATCTATTAGTGACAGGAAGCCTGATGAAACAATTAAAACTTCTGATTCTCGTGTAATTATAGGAACTAACTAAAAAACACCACATTAGTATATCTTAACTTCTACAGAGAAGAATAATAGAACGTTGAATGTCTTACCACGCTGCAAGCAGTATATATGTGTGTAAGGCGCCAGCGTAAACTGCGCTGATGGGTCGGTATTAAGAGCCACGTGTGCGAGGCCCGAACTCATGGGGGTTGGCTTCACATGTTCTATCGTCATTAGCAATTCCTTTTTTAAAACAGTCATAGCTAAAAACGGTTAAACGTTAAAATACAAGTTAATACACTCCTGAAAAAACATGAACCATTTTTAATGCTAAATTGCAGTATTTTTTAGAACCAGCAAGCGTATAGGATATCCGTTGTAATGCAGAGCACATAATGACGCCTTTCTTTGGGCCAGTTATGTCTATTGAGCATAAAACTAAATAAAACCAAGTCTTACGAAATCAAAAGTCACAACAAAGAACAACGGTGTCCTGTAGAGGTGCTAGAGTTACATGGGAACTATTATCTACCTAGATAATCAAAATTTGATAGCAGGCGATTGTGGCACAGCTCGGTGAACGTTAAATAATAATAATAATAATAATAGTAATAATAAATTTCCACCTCCTCTAAAACGTTCGAGTCCACCCTCGGACATAGGTGTGTGTGTTGTCCTTAGCGTAAGTTAGTCGAAGTTAGATTAAGTAGTGCGTAAGCTAAGGGACCGATGACCTTAGCAGTCTGGTCCCATAAGACCTTACCACAAATTTCCAATTTTCTAAAACGTTGAGTTTACTACCCTTATTTTTATAATGCGGCACCTGCACATTTGAATGGAGGCTAGTAATCGAATGGCCTGGTTCATGTAAATGGGCGCTTAAACATGACCTGACATTGAGCCCGAATTGTTACTATATTTATTAAAACGAACCTCAAAGCTTCTTCCTGTCCGGCTTATGTACCTGGAATCAAAATCATCACACGTGGTACAATACACGCCTGGTGGCTAAAAGTTGCTGCGCTTTGTCTCCTCCCTATGCCTAAATTTTAGGTAGTTATTCTTTGGGATACAATAGGCCAGAACTATATTCTTAGAGACCAACCTTACTAGAAATATTATTATAACAAGATATCCCACGATAGTGACTACGACCGTAAGGCCCGTTCGTATTGGGACGAGCGTAATTGATGTGCTAGATGACGCAGAGGTGCCCATATTGTTACGCCCCATAATCATTTTCTGCAACACATTTCTGTTAGTACTACGGATAAAGTCTGTACCATAGCCATTACAATACGCTGTACACTGGATTATCCCAAATTACCCGTCATGAGCTTCACGTGACAAAGGGACACTAAGTAATCTGCGAAGCAGTACCCTAAAGGCTATCACTAGGTAACGCGTTACTGAAGCTTAAAAAAAAATTGGTTTGATTCATTTGAAGTATGAAAGCTTAGTGAAACTGACTTGCGAATTCACTGCACTTGTTATGTAACTATTCCACATCGGCTCACCGCTGACTGAAATGGTTCTGCATTCCATTACGTTCATCCTAAAATTGAAAATTCGTAGAAAGTTAGTCTTATCGACGCTAAATTTGGAACTTTATGATGATAGAGACGATGCAAAAAAATGTTCAAATGACCCTAAGCACTATGGGACTTAACATCTGAGGTCACCAGTCCCCTAGACTTAGAACTACTTAAACCTAACTAACCTAAGGACATCACAGACATACATGCCCGAGGCGGATTCGAACCTGAGACCGTAGCAGCAGCGCGGTTCCGGAATGAAGCGCCTAGAACCGCTCGGTCACGGCAGCCGGCAGACGATGCAGAGTGGCGAAACATTCCTGAATCAAAACTAACACCTGCCAGCAAAATGTTCTATTGGCCACTCATGTGTGAGAGATTTAATACCGCCAGTGTAGTGTTTATTGTGCCCTGTGATAGCGTACCAACTCATAACTTTACTTGGCGACGTGGAGGAACTTTTCAGCGTTGCGGAGTGTAGGACAGAAATAGTTACTCATTATGGTTTTGCATCACACCTTTCACATCCTAACCCAAGTGGACAGCTGTCAGTCACGGCTAAACTGCTGAGACGGTAAGCTTTTACCTTCAACTGACACTGCCCTGGGGTCGATTTTCGATACTACACATGAATTTAATAAATCAGAAGGTCGCCGATCATTGTTCATGTGAGATACATTTTACTTTATTAACGAAACATCGGATTTTTTGAAGTAAGAATGCATTTTCTTATCGAGTAAGGCAGTGTGGGTCGTAGGTTAAAAGTGCGGCGTTCGCCTTGACTGCAGAAGGAACCTATGTTGTTCCCAGCGATGTGTGATAGCTGTCTCACCAGTGCACGGGACTAAAGCCTTGAGCAGAGTTCCATGGCAAAAGTCGGTAACAGGAAACCTCACGCAGCAATAAAAGGATCATGTCTCTGTCATCTGCCGTAGTCTCACAAGGAAACATCACCAACTCGACCTCATATTTTAAAAATAGAAAACACACTGGCGAGGTACCAGTCGCAGCAAGCGACACCGCGCAAAAATTCTGAACGTACGCAGTTATGATCTTCCGAATACAGTGATTTTAAACTTCACGCGCACCGGCTGCTTGCCACTCTCTCCGCCCTGCGGATACTAGAATACACGACAGGGATAATGAGCTGTGTGAGGAGTAGCGAGCCGAGCAGTTGACGTCAGAGTGAATCCAACCAGCCCTCAATTACTCGCAATTATTGCCGTAACGTATTGTGTCGTAACTGCGTTAACGAGCGAAACCAAGGTTGTTGACGGCAGTGTGAATTTTTGTTAGGGACTGACGACTGCGTTCAGATTTGCGTCATAATTATCAGTGAATTGAGGGATTTTTTAGAGTAAGTTTTTAAGCGAAAAATAATGGTTTACTGCGCGATCGCCAGTTGTTCAAAAATGTTCAAATGTGTGTGAAATCTTATGGGACTTAACTGCTAAGGTCATCAGTCCCTAAGCTTACACACTACTTAACCTAAATTATCCTAAGGACAAACACACACACCCCTGCCCAAGGGAGGACTCGAACCTCCGCCGGGACCAGCCGCACAGTCTGTGACTGCAGCGCCCTAGACCGTTCGGCTACTCCAGCGCGGCGATCGCCAGTTGTATTAACCACACAGCAGGCAACTAAGTAAGTTAGGAATTAAATTGCTTATGTTTCCTAAAAACAAAGACGAAACGAAAGTGAATAAATGCTTATAAATGTGCAGAATTGTTTTGAGTTGAAAATGTTTGTGTCTGCTCAATGCATTTCACTGGTTCTAATTCTGAAAGGGATTTGAAAAGTGAACTGTTGAGTATGAAACGCAAGATGAATATTGATGCTGTCCGAACTATAGATCTACGTCCTTCCGCTGCTGATTTAGGGCGTAGCAATGAGCCTAATAATGTGAGGATTATTTGGGCACAAAAATGAAGCTGCCGCACAGAGGTAGGAGATGTTTCACAGGTAAATATATTACCAACTAATGAAGAAATTACTACTAGGCAAAACATCAACCGTGAAAACAAACAGTGCTGTAAGTGCTACAACGTTTGCTTATGCCAGCAATTAGAAATTATGGAAAGAGAAACAAAAGTCCTGACGTGAAACAACGCAGATTTACAGGAACGTGTCTGTCGATGTAGGGATGAGTTTCACTAAATTAAAATGTGTTCAAAAACTAATTCCTGGCTCTTTTTCTGACTGTCAATAACAAGTCGTTATGAAAGGTCATCTGAAGATAATACAAAGGCTGAGACTTTCTGTAGCCTGTCTTACGAAGCTTACCTTTTGTCCGAGACGTATTGAAATATCCTCTTCTTAATGAAGTCACTATTAAAAGCAAGACTCAGGCAATTTAGCGTTATAGCGATTTAAGCCTTAGAGTTTTCAAAAATTAACGAAATTTGGAAAAGATGTAGTTCGGATGCTTTACACTAACATTCCACTTATAATAGAAATCATAGTCTAACTAATGCGAAACTTAATAGTATTAATAGTAACAACAATACACTAAAACATGCAAAATCTCAATTACATTCATACCTGCGCATCAGTTAGACATATGTGCGCCACGTGCCTATAAGCTTCAATTCAAAGGGTTCACGGTGACGTCGCAGCTCACAATCCGCCTGCACGTGACCCCTACCTTGTATTCTACACTCATGCTCATAAATTATGGATAATGCTGATACATGGTGAAACAACGCTCTGGTGGGCGGTTTCCGGGCTTAAATCACCTCGGGGTATGACCATGCGGTGCATTTGACCTGCGGTCATCGTACGGTGGCGCTGGCAGCAGTCCACATACGCAGAGGTGTGTTGGTGCATGTCAGAGTAGGTGCAACAAGTAAGTGTGCAGACCTTCTCAGACGTGCTAATGGTGACAGTGTGTTGAAAATGGCTCAAAGAACACGTACTGATGACGTTATGAGGGGTAGAATACTAGGGCGACTGGTGGCTGGTCAAACACAGCAGGTCGTAGCACGGGCCCTCCGTGTGCCCCGAATTGTGATCTCAAGATTATGGCAACGATTCCAGCAGACAGGAAACGTGTCCAGGCGCTACAGTATGGGACGTCCACAAACACCACAAGAAGACCGATATCTCACCATCAGTGCCCGCAGATGGCCACAGAGTACTGCAGGTAGCCTTGCTCGGGACCTTACCGCAGCCACTGGAACAGTTGTCTCGAGACACATAGTCTACAGACGACTGAACAGACATGGTTTGTCCGCCCGGAGACCTGCAAGGTGCATTCCACTGAGCCCTGGTGTCAGGAGAGCCCATACAGCCTAGTGTCAAGAACACAGTACATGGTCATTGGAACAGTGGTCCCAGGTAATGTTCACGGACGAGTCCAGGTATAGTCTGAACAGTGATTCCCGCTGGGTTTTCATCTAGCGTGAAACAGGAACCAGATACCAACCCCTTAATGTCCTTGAAAGGGACCTGTATGGAGGCTGTGGTTTGATGGTGTGGTGTTGGACTATGATTGGTGCACGTACACACCTGCATGTCTTTGACAGAGGAACTGTAACAGGTCAGGTGTATCGGGACGTCTTTTTGCACCTTCTCAGGGGTGCTGTGGGTCCTACCTTCCTCCTGATGGGTGATAACGCACGGCCACACCGAGTTGCCATCGTGGAGGAGTACCTTGAAGCAAAAGATATCAGGCGAATGGAGCGGCCTGCCTGTTCTCCAGACGTAAACCCCATCGGGCACGTCCGGTATGCTCTGGGTCGACGTATCGCTGCACGTCTTCAAACTCCTACGGCACTTTAGGAGCTCGGCAGGCACTGGTGCAAGAATGGGAGGCTATACCCCAACAGCTGCTCGACTACCTGATCCAGAGTATGCCAACCCGTTGTGCGACCTGTACAGGTGTGCATGGTGATCATATCCCATATTGATGTCGGGGTACATGCGCAGGAAACAATGGCGTTTGGTAGTGCATGTGTTTCGGGATGGCTTTCTCAATTTATCACAAATACTGTGGACTTACAGATCTGTGTCGTGTGTGTTCCCTATCTGCCTCTGCTATTAGCGCCAGTTTTGTGTAGTGCCACGTTGTGTGGCACCACATTCTGCAATTATCCTTAATTTATGAGCATGAGTGTAGTATCCGTGCTCTGCCCCACTCGAACCACGGGATGCCCGAGTGGGAAGTACTGTGCGGCTGAGTGAGTTGGAGGTTCGTCTTCATAACGTCCATGAGCAAAGGAGGGACAGTAATTTGTTCATTGTGTCGTACTGTCCTGTTCCTATTCATAAATTCAGTAAAAATAAATGAAATAAATGCGTCATTACAGAAGTAGGGTAGCGCTAGTTTAGTAATATCATTGTTGTTATACGTTATTTTCTTTGGACTGAGAAACTGTCACTCTTAAACTGAAGTACATTTGCAGGAGTTGCGCTGTTCTTCAACATGACTAGGTAAGTAGAACGTCATTCATTCCATTTCATAGCAATTCTTCAGTTGCTTAGATTTATTTATTTTGATTTTCAGGCAATATTGAACATATATGTCTATGAGGCTGACAAATAGGTATTCTTTTCGTGTAAAACAATTACATAACACGTTCGGCAGAGGTGATCCTCTTCCCCCTCATCTTCCTTCGTCGTCAAAATCCCGCGAATAGGAGGACACTGTACAGCACTTCGCGCTCATGCCTTAATCCGTCGGCATACGGACGTGCAATAGAACGTTCGCCTTGCCGATCTCTGACGTCACAGCGAGGAACAGCACATCGCAGAGTCATCCCAGCAGGCGGAGCAGTATCTAGCATGACAGGCATTTCGAACGTGATTTTGAACGTTGCTGAATGGCATGGAATAACTCCACTTATGTCACAGGCACGCCATTCCTCTGCAGTAAATTGTCACGAGACGCTTTATGGGCTTTCAGTAGAAGCCCGTACGTATATGTGCCGTTTCTTAGCATCAGCTAATTGACGACCTCCCGGAAATCCTTCGTTATTGTATGATTTGTTGTAATAAAATTGCCCGAAACGTCAAATTGTTGGTTAAAGAATTATTTTCTGTCTCTGCCAGCGATAACTCCAGTCGGCGCTCAGATTTCCAGATGACCAATATACAAGGTGACAATTATTGGAAATATGTGCTATAAAATAGTCGTAACTTCTGGACAGTTTCGGTTAGGACGTTCAAACTGCACGGTTGGCCGGGGACCGTGATGGGAATGAGTATGCGCATGGTTTGGTTTAGCGACGAAGCCCACTTTCATTTGAATAGGTCTGTCAATAGTCAAAACTGGCGCGTTGGGGGTACTGAGAATCCGTATTTCGCAGTCAAGAACTATCTACACCCTCACTGGATGACTATATGGTGTGTTATGTCCAGTCACGGAATAATCGTAGCGATGGCACAGTGACTACCGAACGGTACGTGGAGGTTTAGGAAGATGATTTCATCCCCATATCCAAAGTCACCCTGATTTCGACAAGATGTAATTCATGTAAGAAGGAGCTCGACCCCCTCTGAGCAGGAGGAGCACTCTGGGGCTCGCATTCTCGCTCTGGGGTACCCAGAGGCCACTGGCATGGGCCTCCATTGGTCACCGTATTCTCCGGACCCAAAGATATGCGACTCCTTTTTGTGTGGCTGTATGAAACAGAAGATGTACAGCAAAATCCCCTTAACCATTTCTGATTTGAAAACAACCATCCAGTAGGTCATCGACTGCATCGATGTTCCGACACTTCAGCGGGTCATGCAGAATTCGGCTATTCGTCTGCGCCACACAATCGCCAATGATGGCAGGCATATCGAATTATGTCAACCTAAATCGGAATACCTGTAGTGACGTTTGCATTTTGAATAATGCGTGTTCACGCCGTAGTTTGTAAGTAATTTTCGTTTTTTTTTTTTTTCAAACACACTACTGGCCATTAGAATTGCTACACCAAGAAGAAATGCATATCACAAACGGATATTCATTTGACAAATATATTATACTAGGACTGATATGTGATTACATTTTCACCCAATTTGGGTGCATAGATCCTGAGAAATCAGTACCCAGAACAACTACCTCTGGCCGTAATAATGGCCTTGACACGCCTGGGCATTGAGTCAAACAGAGCTTGGATGGCGTGTACAGATACAGCTGCCCATGCAGCTTCAACACGATACCGCAGTTCATCAAGAGTAGTGACTGGCGTATTGTGACGAGCCAGTTGCTCGGCCACCATTAACCAGACATTTTCAGTTGGTGAGAGATCTGGAGAATGTGCTGGTCAGGGCACCAGTTGGACAGTTTCTGTATCCAGAAAGGCCCGCACAGGACCTCCAACATGCGGTCGTGCATTATCGTGCTGAAATATAGGGTTTCGCAGGGATCGAATGAAGGGTAGAGCCACGGTGCGTAACACATCTGAAATGTAACGTCCACTGTTCAAAGCGCCGTCAATGCGAACAAGAGGTGACCGAGCCGTGTAACCAATGCACCCCATACCATCACGCCGGATGATACGCCAGTATGGCGATGACGAATACACACTTCCAACGTGCGTCCACCGCGATGTCGCCAAACGCAGATGCGACCATCATGATGCTGTAAACAGAACCCGGATTCATCCGAAAAAATGACTTTTTGCCATTCGTGCACCCAGGTTCGTCGTTGAGTACACCATCGAAGGCGCTCCTGTCTGTGGTGCAGCGTCAAGAGTAACCGCAGCCATGGTCTCCGAGCTGATAGTCCATGCTCCTGAAAACGTCGTCGAACTGTTCGTGCAGATGGTTGTTGTCTCGCAAACGTCCCCATCTGTTGACTCAGGGATCGAGACGTGGCTGCACGATCCGTTACAGCCATGTGGATAAGATACCTGTCATCTCGACTGCTAGTGATACGAGGCCGTTGGGGTCCAGCACGGCGTTCCGTATTAACCTCCTAAACCCACCGATTCCATATTCTGCTAACAGTCATTGGATCTCTACCAACGCGAGCAGCAATGTCGCGATACGATAAACCGAAATCGCGATAGGCTACGATCCGACCTTTATCAAAGTCGGAAACGCAATGGTACGCATTTTTCCTCCTTACACGAGGCATCACAACAACGTTTCACCAGGCAACGCCGGTGAACTGCGGTTTGTGTATGAGAAATCGGTTGTAAACTTTCGCCGGCCGAAGTGGCCGTGCGGTTAAAGGCGCTGCAGTCTGGAACCGCAAGACCGCTACGGTCGCAGGTTCGAATCCTGCCTCGGGCATGGATGTTTGTGATGTCCATAGGTTAGTTAGGTTTAACTAGTTCTAAGTTCTAGGGGACTAATGACCTCAGCAGTTGAGTCCCATAGTGCTCAGAGCCATTTGAACCATTTGTAAACTTTCCTCATATCAGCACGTTGTATGTGTCACCACCGGCGCCAACCTTGTGTGAATGCTCTGAAAAGCCAATCATTTGCATATCACAGCATGTTCTTCCTGTCGGTTAAATTTCGCGTCTGTAGCACGTCATCTTCGTGGTGTAGCAATTTTAATGGCCAGTAGTGTAGTTTAATAATTGTTACCCTGTACTATCAGTCTACTGATTGTGCCCACTCCACGAAAAGATACTGAAATTTTAGTAGCACCTGTTCTGCTGGAATATAAAAAAAATTCTAAAAGATCAGTGCTTGTAGTCGTTGTGCATTGATTACAATGCGCAGAGAGCTGTACGCTCATGTCTGTAACTGGGAGCTGCAAACCAAGTTGCTCTTGTTCGGTAGTCTTATCCGTGTGATCTCACGTATCATCGCCATCGCCTATATCGGCGTTGAGCTGTACTCGTGTATCGTAATATTAAGACTACAGCCTACGGCACGAACAAGGAACACTCCATTTCGCTCTCCGGGAAAATCCATTAAGTTACAATACTCGTAAGTAAAGCATTGTTCAGTTACTCGTACTTCACGAGTCAACGCCGTTCGTAGCTAAAGTTCAGAGTAAATGTACTGCAGTATCTCAGCCACGAGGTTTTCTGAAATCAGTAACATGCCGGAATAGAATCTGATCATTGTGTGAGGTAGCAAATGTCGTGGGAATATTTCAAAGTGCAATTTCGCAACTATGAAGTTGCATCAGGCAACGGGGGCATTAACGGAAGATGGAGATAGTTAAGGTCGCTCACAGCTCGACGAAGAAACCGACACAGCACGAGTCCACTACAGCAGTCACCGCAGAGAGCGATGGGACGCGAAATATCAACAGAAAATGCCATATATGCTTTCACCAGTCAAATTTTGAATGATCTGAATAACCGAACACCACCCATTGGGATTTTTTGTGATCTCTCAAAGGCTTTTGATTGTGTAAATCATGAAATTCTGCTAGACAAGCTCAAGTATTGTGGCATGAGTGGGACAGTGCACAAATGGTTTAATTCGTACCTAACTGGAAGAGTGCAGAAAGTTGAAATAAGTAGTTCTCGTAACATGCAAAGATCAGCACATTCCTCAAACTGGGGAACTATCAAGAATGGGGTTCCACAAGGGTCAGTCTTGGGTCCTTTGTTGTTCTTATTGTATATTAATGACTTGCCATTCTATATTCATGAAGAGGCAAAGTTAGTTCTCTTCGCTGATGATACAAGTATAGTAATCACACCTGAGAAACAAGAATTAACTGATGAAATTGTCAATACTGTCTTTCAGAAAATTACTAAGTGGTTCCTTGTAAACGGACTCTCACTGAATTTTGGTAAGACACAGTACATACAGTTCCGTACAGTGAATGGTATGACGCCATTAATAAATATAGACCTTAATCAGAAGCATATAGCTAAGGTAGAATATTCCAAATTTTTAGGCATGTCCATTGATGAGAGATTAAATTGGAAGAAACACATTGATGATCTGCTGAAACGTTTGAGTTCAGCTACTTATGCAATAAGGGTCATTGCAAACTTTGGTGATAAACATCTTAGTAAATTAGCTTACTACGCCTATTTTCACTCATTGCTTTCATATGGCATCATATTTTGGGGTAATTCATCACTGAGGAATAAAGTATTTATTGCACAAAAGCGTGTAATCAGAATAATAGCTGGAGTCCACCCAAGATCATCCTGCAGATATTTATTTAAGGATCTAGGGATATTCACAGTAGCTTCTCGGTATATATACTCTCTTATGAAATTTGTTATTAACAACCAAACCGAATTCAAAAGTAATAGCAGTGTGCATAACTACAATACTAGGAGAAAGGACGATCTTCACTGTTCAAGATTAAATCTAACTTTGGCACAGAAAGGGGTGAATTATACTGGCACTAAAGTCTTTGGTCACTTACCAAATAGTATCAAAAGTCTGACAGATAACCAACAAGTATTTAAGAAGAAATTAAAAGAATTTCTGAATGACAACTCCTTCTACTCCATAGAGGAATTTTTAGATATAAATTAAGAAGAAAAACAAAAATATTAAAAAAAACGCAAAAAAATAAAGTTGTTATATTAACTTAAGTATGTTGTTAAATTAACCTAATTATGTCATGTATTGGAAAATTCGATTCGTTCCACATCATTACGAAATATCGTATTCATGATCCATGGAACTAGTATTAATCTAATCTCTAATCTAATCTAATCTAGAGCCTGCTCCCAGTCGACGTCGTGTGTGCGCCTTCTCACAAGGGTAACTCCCCGTCGCTCTGGGCATCTTAATGCTAAATCTGAAGGGATGTGATGGAGAGTTCCTTTGTCAGCACATAGACCTCTCAGCTCTGTGTCATTGGTGACGTCCCGCCGGTGTCCTCAGATACGTGCCGTCGGAGAAGAAGTGCTTTGATCCGAGGAATCGAGTAGTGGAGGGCTGTCCGACGAGTTGAGGTTGGGCTTGACCAACATACGCGGAAATTTATGCTGCTTCACATCTGACATGTTTCCTACACCAACGTGGGAGATTTCCTGCAACGTGGGAGATTCCCTGCAAAGTCTGGAAGGAAAGAATTGGAACCAGCGACAGGTAGAAGATCTGAGTAAATCTCTGGAGTGAAGTAATCGATACTACAGCTGCCTTTGAAAAGCAAAGACCCGAGTTTCGACTATTGGTTTGACGTATAGTCTTAATTCGTCACATACTGTTGTAGGAGGGGATGATCTACTCAGGACAAAAAGGATTATTTATGGGTGATACATTTACATCTGAAGAAAGCAGGGCTCGCGGAACAGTTCTTACAACTTCGCGGAAAACGTCAATTTTCACGTTATCTGTTACGACTCCCCGAACGCTGGACGAGATCCTGCGATGTTTTATTCTCCTGAGTTCTGGCGCTGCTAATCCCTATTGGGACAACATATGACGTGGGTATCGGGACAGAACCGTGATTAGTGTGCTTATCGGCCTTGAAGACTACTGAATATGTTCGAGACATATTGCACCTTGTCAAGCATCTCCTTCGGATGCTACAGACCTTCTCATCTTAAGAAGGCATAAAAGTACGTTTATGGTGACCACTCTTTCAGTAAACCTAGCTACACAGACTAAAAAAAATACTGGTCGTTCACCATAACCATACACCCTGTTAGGGCTCAGTAATGTCTGCTCTCTCTTATGTAAGCTTGTCACTGGTGTAAAAATACGTCTCGCTAATGGTGTGAAATAAGTGCGAGAACTGTAGACCACTTCCTGTAGTCTATTCCACAGAATTACGTCGTCCACCCTATTCTAGAGTATTGCTGTGCAGTGTGGGATCCGGATCAGGTGGGACTGACGGATGACATCGAAAAAGTACAAAGAAGGACAGCTCGTTTTGTATGATCGCGAAATAGGGCAGATAGTGTCACAGACGTGATACGTGAATTGGAGTGGCAATCATTAAAACAAAGCCGTTTTTCGTTGCGACGGGACCTTCTCATGAAATTTCAATCACCAGTGTTCTCCTCCGATTGCGAAAACATTCTGTTGGCACCCACCTACATAGGGAGAAATGATCATCGCGATAAAATAAGAGAAATCAGGACTCGCACGAAAAAATTTAAGTGCTCGTTTTTCCCGCGTGCCGTCCGAGAGTGGAAAGGTAGATAGACAGCTTGAAGTTGGTTCACTGAACCCTCTGCCAGGCAGAGTAATCACGTACATGTAGATGTATCTGAGCTGTATCCTACTACAAATTATACCAGAGTGAATAATTAAAAATTTATTGTCTCGAAAGTGATCTACTAGTTCTAATTATCAGTTTCAACGAAAGGCAGCACCTTGCTTTCTCTGTTAAGTCTCATTTATTTTCCTCTGTCATCAATGTGTAACGCCCCTCACCGAAATCAGGGTTCTTCTCCTGTCCATCTGTCTAGCTTCCTCTACACAACATTTCAGAACTATTATTTGCTTCGTAATTAATATGTGTGCGGATTTTGTATCTTCACAAAGTTTATACGTCACAAGAGAACCGTCAATGCAACCATTTTCCAGAAAATGCACCAAATGCATTGCCAAGTGTCTCGTTGTTTTTATGCCCGTATGCTGTTTCCATTGTCCTAGACCTTGTGTTAACCTTGAACACTTCAGAACCTTAAGAGGACGTATAAAATGCACCGGCAATAAAAGTAAACTGCACAAAAGCTTTTGAAAATGACGTAACGAACAATCTATACGACTGAAATGGCCTTCATATCAGAGAATTCTTATATGACACAACACAAATGATGAAGATTGCTATTTTTAATTACAAAGAGACTAGTCATAGTCAAACGTCTTGTTGAAGTTCAGGTCACTAAAGATGAGATTGGACGAGCACTAAATATAGTATGACGGCCAATATGAAGGAAATATCTTGTCTTAATCTGAAACGATGAAGGGAAATCCGGCAAGATCTACTTTAGGATGGCTGGAATTGGCTTTAAGTTGCTTTCCCCGTCAGCACGAGCCGAAGTCGTAGCTACTATCCCACCTGGCTTCGTAGCTTTTGGGAATGTAGCACTTTATGTTTCGATAACTAACTAATAAAAATAACGTCCCTATATCACAGGACTTACTATCATTATTCTGCTTCATAGTTTACGACTTTTGTACATTTTACCCAGTTCTGTTAGACGCTTTGACAACATTTGTAGAGTTAACGATGTGCGGGAAGCAGGTGCTCACAAAAAGGACTGTGAAAGCAAGTGCTCGGATGCTTTCCCGATGTGCACTAGCAAGCTGAGAAAATCTTAAATCGCTGGACCAGGTTTGCGCCTCTCTCTACGTAGCTGTGAATCAAAGTTGAATATCATAATAGAGTTGTTCTAGGCACGGAAGAACAATATGTTCATCCGCCAATGGCTGTATACACAAAAAAGCAATAGCGCTACTAAGAAAAGAAAAGGATAAAGATAATGCCGAATAGAGAAACATTAGAACGAGTATCAGACTTTAAATACCTAATAAACAGAACAGAATGCGAATGAAAGTGCAGCGCAAAAAATTAAAACCTGGATTGCAGTGGCGAATTAGGGTTTTCATAAGAAAAGGAGATTATTCTGCAGCCATATGGACAAACATTTGAGGAAAAGACTGGTGAAGTGATTTTTATGGGATGTGCTCCTATATTATGTTGTAATGTCGTGTTGAAGAAGAGAGATAGAGCAAAGCTGGAGCTTTTGAGATGTTGATGGTGTTGATGTTGATTTTGGAAAGAATGGCCAGGGTGGAAAATAACAAGGTACTGATTGTAATAAAATGAAAGAAAAGAAACAGGACTGGAGATATATTAATAAAGAGGGGGAGGTTTGTGCAGAGCAGTCTTAGAATGGTATGTGGAATGGAAGAGGAAACGAGGAACAGATTCCGGATTGTGCACTAGACAGAAGCACGTAGACGGAAGCGATGGACCGGCCGAAATGAAGGCGGAAAGGAGCTGCTATCACAGCAGGAGAATAATGACGATGAAAGCAATGAAACACGAAAAAGCTAGACCTTGGTCTAATGATGCCTGCTAGAGAATGTTACGCAAACAGAGACAAATGCATTCTCGCTCTGAAAGGACTGAGAGTAGACGTTGTCGCATTTCGTGCATCCGTGAGCAGGGCAGTGCGTGAAACCCACAATAATCTCTCTAGTAAAGAACTGGTCCCATCCCAAGCTAATTTTTACCGAAACTATCTTACGACGCGAATAGTCCCGAGTGTCTGGCTAAGAGTGCGCTTGGAAAAAGGGCAAAAGGACGTACGCACAGAATTACGGACCATTATCGCTGAAGTCCACTTTTGTACGACCCTAGAGTAAGTTACAAGCGCAAATAGTATGATACAGTATATACTATTAAACAGCTCTACGCTCCGCCTTTCTAGATTGTCGTAAGGAGTTCCACACTTCCCTACATGGGCGGTCCGCAGCTCGTGGTCGTGCGGTAGCGTTCTCGCTTCCCACGCCCGGGTTCCCGGGTTCGATTACCGGCGGGGTCAGGGATTTTCTCTGCCTCGTGATGACTGGGTGTTGTGTGATGTCCTTAGGTTAGTTAGGTTTAAGTAGTTCTAAGTTCTAGGGGACTGATGACCATAGCTGTTAATTCCCATAGTGCTCAGAGCCATTTGAACCCTACATGGGAGACTGCTAACCAAGACACGATGATACGGAGTAGCTACACAGATATGCTGCTGTCTCTGTGATATCAGACTAATAGAAGCCATTACTGGATGGCGAGTATTCAACAGAAATGGGAGTAACATTGGGTGTATCCCAAATAAGTGGAATACAATCTGTAATATTATCAATATTCATAAAGTACTCATCACGTATGACAGTCAGCTCAATCAGATTTTTCGCCGACAGTTGTCTACAGGAAAATATTTATACCATCGCAAGGTATGACTCGCACGTAATTTCCGCTTTGTGTAATGAATGACGGCTATCTGCTATCTTTAAATGCAAGATCATGCGTATAACAACGAGAAACATCACTGACAAATATGTGAGGCACATATCATCGCATAAATAGTAAAGGGTAATACTAAGATGTGGTATGAAGGCGGACGAACATGTAAAACCAGTATTGGGGGAGACTTGGATTTGTTGGAAGGGTTTTGGTGAAGACGCTGGTGTGACCAATGCTTCACAAAAGAAGTTGAAGTAAATATTCCAGAATTCGAATCGAGAACAGCTGCCAACATGAGTAACGGAGTAGTGAAGCCACTTAAATCACTTAATAAAAGCAAGTCTTCTGGTACAAACTGTATACCAACTAGGTTCCTTTCGGAGTATGCTGATGTATTACCTACATACTTCACAATCATATACAACCGTTCGCTCGACGAAAGATCCGTACCCGAAGACTGGAAAGTTGCACAGGTCACACCAATATTCAAGAAGGGTAGTAGGAGTAACCCACTAAATAACAGGCCCATATCGTTAACGTCAATATGCAGCAGGATTTTGGAACATATATTGTGTTTGAACGATACGAATTACCTCGAAGAAAACGGTCTATTGACACACAGTCAACATGGGTTTAGAAAACATAGTTCCTGTGAAACAACTAGCTCTTTATTCACATGAAGTGTTGAGTGCTATTGACAAGGATTACAGATCGATCTCGTATCTCTGGATTTCCGGAAGGCTTTTGACACGGTACCACACAAGCGACTCGTAGTGAAATTGCGTGCTTATGGAATGCCGTCTCAGCTATGTGACTGGATTTGTGATTTTCTGTCAGAGGTCACAGTTCGTAGTAACTGAAGCAACGTCATCGAATAAAACAAAAGTCATTTCTGGCGTTCCCAAAGATAGTGTTATAAGCCCTTTCCTGTTCATTATCTAGAGAAACGATTTGGGAGACAATCTGAGCAGCCGTCTTCGGTTGTTTGCAGATGACGCTGTCGTTTATCGACCTAATTAAGTCATCAGAAGATCAAGAAAAACTGCAAAACGATTTAGAAAAGATATCTGAATAGTGAGAATAGTGGCAGTTGAACCTAAATAACGAAAAGTGTGAGGTCATTCACATGAGTGCTAAAAGAAACTCGTGAAACTTCGGTTACACGATAAATCAGTCTAATCTAAAAGCCGTAAATTCAACTAAATACCTAGGTATTACAATTACGAACAACTTAAGTTGGAAAGAACACAAAGAAAATGTTGTGGGGAAGCTAACCAAAGACTGCGTTTTACTGGCAGGACACTTAGAAAATGTAACAGACCTACTAAGGAGACTACCTACACTACGCTTGTACGTCCTCTTTTAGAATACTGCTGCGCGGTGTGGGATCCTTACCAGATAGGATTGACGGAGTACATCGAAAAAGTTCAAATAAAGGCAGCACGTTTTGTATTATCGCGAAGTATAGGAGAGAGTGTCACAGAAATGATACAGGATTTAGGCTGGACATCATTGAAAGAATGGCGTTTTTCATTACGACAGAATCTTCTCACGAAATTCCAGTCACCAACTTTCTCCTCCGAATGCGAAAATATTTTGTTTGCAACGACCTATATAGGGAGGAACGATCACCAAGATAAAATAAGGGAAATCAGAGCTCGTACGGAAAGATATAGGTGTTCATGCTTTCCGCGCGTAATACGAGATTGGAATAATAGAGAATTGTGAAGGTGGTAAGATGAACCCTCTGCCCGGCAGAGTATATGTGATTTGCAGGGTATCCATATAGATGTAGATGTTGTTCCAGCACGTGGAGCCCTTATGGAGGAGATACGGCAACAAACGTAGAATTAAGAGATGCAGTAGGAGGAATGTAACAAATCGGTTTAGCCCTTGCGAAAGTGTAACAGATATGTTCGGAAATATAAATGGGAAGCTTTGAAAGCAAGACGATATAGACGTCCTGTTGTGTTGGCTGAAGATCCAACACCGTGTTACTAGAGGAGGCCGAAATGGACGCGGTTTAGCTCACGCAGGCTGGCGTGGGGAGGAGAGAACTATACTGACGTGAGGTATGAAACATGACAAAGAAATTAGAATTCAGAAAGCGGACGTAGCTGGTTTGATACTTAACTTTAATCCATTAATGATGAACGTCGCTCTTGACGGTACATGATTCACAATGTCAATAGTAACTGAATATCGCACCTTGCTAGGTCGTAGTAAATGACGTAGCTGAAGGCTATGCTAAACTGTCGTATGAGAGCGTATGTAGTCAGTGAACCATCGCTAGCAAAGTCGGCTGTACAACTGGGGGCGAGTGCTAGGGAGTCTCTCTAGACTAGACCTGCCGTGTGGCGGCGCTCGGTCTGCAATCACTGATAGTGGCGACACGCGGGTCCGACGCATACTAACGGACCGCGGTCGATTTAAAGGCTACCACCTAGCAAGTGTGGTGTCTGGCGGTGACACCACACGTCCCAGTCACATTTGATCCGACCGCAGCCTATGTTCGACGCCAGCGTCCAGTGTCCAGCACTAGCAGATGAGGGTATACAAAGTGCTATCGCTGACGTAATGCGGAAACTGAGCGATACATCTGACGTCCAAAAGGCTATGATTATTAGCTTTCGGACTAAGAATGGAAGTATTTCCAAAACGACTGAGTTTGTAAACTGTCAGCGGGCCGCTGTGATTAAAGTACACCTGCACGGCAAAATGGTGCTTTCCAAACCCGGCGCCGAGTCAGTTGTGGTGAACCACGAGCAGAGATGACGAGGGTGAGTGACAGCTACAGAGCTGTGTACGGGTTAATCGACGTGCAATTGTCCAGGTAAACAAAGGGACTACCGACAGGGTCTCTTCAGCGATCGTTCCGCGAACGTCGCTGCTTATGGGCCTCCGGAACAGGCGCCTATTTCATGTAAGCATGTTGATTGCTGACTACGTCGATGGCAAGAATCTGCACGCGAAAACTGCGACTAGACGTCCACGGAGTGGAAAGAGGTGGTTTTCTCATACCACGCGCCGCTGTAGCCGTTTTAGAGGGTACTCAGTAGATAAAGTGTTGGTAAAGAACCCACGTCCGACATGTACCGTTTGGATGTACAACAAATTTGAGAATCGGATCGCTTTCAAATCTCCCGCTTCACGATACTCACACAGCTGGGACAATGAGCAAACAACATGTTGCGTGGCCGTGGATTATCACAGTCTATCCCTAATTGTGAACGTACCAGTTTCTTGCAGCGAAAATCGTATGTGATGAATTGAGGTGATCCGGAAAACTTTCTCGATGCATGCGTTTCGCACCCCATATTGCGAAACGGGAGATTTGAAAGCGATCAGAACTTCAAACTGCAAACGGCACATTTCCGGATATGGATTCCTTATCAAAACTTAATCTGCCAAGTCCCTCTACAATCACTAGACGCGTGTAATAGAAGTTTCGAAACACGCTATATAAAAGCAGCGACCTTAAGCCACAAGCAGGTAGCCAGATGAAAGCTGCCTACAACAGCACCCGCAACGTCGATTCAGTCACACCTAGAAGGGCTTTACTGAAGTACATATACAAATGCCCTAGAACACGATGAACGGTGGTGCATATGTTGTAACTCGCATTCCGGTTTACACATACCACAGCTCGCAGTACCTTTATCTTGTTCTTGAATTTTCTACTTACTGCTGCAGTTTATGTGTGTTGTACATCGGAGATTAATGTCAATGCAAATGCCCACGCTATTTCGCCACTACCCTCATCTGGCACTGGACGCGTTATACAAATTTAGTTGCTGTGCGTTTGCGCTCTGTTACTTACAGACACTCCGTCTTTTGACGCAGACTCCGTACCATTTCTGGCTGTGTGGCAACCGTTCTGTCTTACTGCATCCACACTTTCTATGCCATCTGCGCCATTTCTGGTCGTTGCCGTTCTCGTTTTCTTCGGAGAGGCTATCCTGGATTATTCATACTAATTAAAACATAACCTAACTTTGTTATCAACACAACTACTATTAATACAATTAACGTCACTGGCTCTGAGCACTATGCGGCTCAACATCTGAGGTCATCAGTCGCCTAGAACTTAGAACTACTTAAACCTAACTAACCTAAGGACATCACACACATCCATGTCCGAGGCAGGATTCGAACCTGAGACCGTAGCGGTCGCTCGGTTCTAGACTGTAGCGCCTAGAACCGCACGGCCACTCCGGCCGGCAATTAACGTCACTCATAGCGACCCTTTACACTGAAGCTTTCAGTATGGAAAAATTAGATTTTCTGTGGCTCTTTAAGTGAAAGAAACAAGAAAGCTCATCTATTTATAGTAGCGGTGTTCTTCTTTAAACGACCAGTTCTCTCCGAGTGCACACGCCAAACTGTATTATAAATATGAAACATTTTCAAAGAAAAACTGCGTAATTCCCGGTCGCTGCAACTGTGTGGATCTCATAGTCGGGAAAGCACAACCAAAGCAACTTTACTGACATAACAGAAAACGAAAAAGCGGTAGTCATATGGAAATCAAGACATACCCAGATCTTAGATATAATTCAAAGGAAAACCTAAAGAACGAAATGTTACATTATCAGTGGTAAGCAGTGAAACAGTCAAAATATTGAACTGTCAAAATGTCTGCCAAAAACATACTTTTACGTTTTGTAACTACAAAAAATATTATACTGCCTAGGACTTGACAGAAAAAATTTGTCATACGTGCAATTTGGTCGTCACTTCCAACCAGACGGAAGTACCAATGCAAATGTAATCATACAACAGCCACAGTTTAGGTGTAGATAATGTTATTTTTGGCCGGCCGCGGTGGCCGTGCGGTTCTAGGCGCTCCAGTCCGGAGCCGCGCTACTGCTACGGTCGCAGGTTCGAATCCTGCCTCGGGCATGGGTGTGTGTGATATCCTTAGGTTAGTTAGGTTTAAGTAGTTCTAAGTTCTAGGGGACTAATGACCACAGCAGTTGAGTCCCATAGTGCTCAGAGCCATTTGAACCATTTGTTATTTTCGCTAGTCGATTGATAATGGAAATTAAGCCGAAACAAGTATACCGTGTAAAATATTAGATATATATTCTTACTGGATCTGTTTTGGAGCTTCCATTTTCATTATGTCTTACGAGGGTGAGTCAAATGAAAACCTTAAATTTGTAATAACAAATCGAAATTTACGCCGTTATCCTGTAAGTTGGTAAGCGTGCTACAAACAGCGTGCAAAATGGCCTGTAGGTGGCAGCATAGTGCAGATGCACACATACCGTCGCAGTATCAGTATAAAGATGGCCGCCCCACTTGCGACTTGCACCAGGGAAGAACAGCGTTCTGTTATTTGATTTTTGCGTAGTGAAGGTGTGAAACCTATTGAAATTCATCGACGAATGAAGGTTCAGTACGGTGATGCATGTTTGTCACAGCAGCAAGTCTACGAATGAAGTAGGAAGTTCGCAAATGGTGTGACTTCAGTGGAAGATGCTCCTCGTCCAGGTCAGGCACAACGAGTTGTGACTCCACAGAACATTGCAGCAGTTGAAGCCATAGTGAAGGAAAACCGCCGACTGACACTGAATGACATTGCAGCATGTTTTCAGATTAGTCATGGGTCAGCACACCACATTGTGCATAGTGTGCTCCAGTTTCACAAAGTGTCTGCAGGATGGGTGCTACGGCAGCTGACTCCTGAAATGAGAGAACGACGTGTTACTTGTGAAGAACTTCTCCGGCGCTTTGAACGAGAAGGTGATGGCTTCCTTGCAAGAATCGTTACCGGGGATGAAACCTGGGTTCACCACCACCAACCGGAAACGAAGAGAGCGAGCAAGGAATGGCGCCATTCCTCATCACCAAAACCAAAGAGTTTCGAACAGAACTATCAGCAGAGAAGGTTATGCTGACTCCCTTTTGGGACGAAAAAAGCGTCATTATGGAGCATTACATGCCTAAAAGGACCACTGCATGATACATAGATCTCCTAAAAAATCGTTTGCGGCCCGCAATCAAATAAAAGCGACGTGGATTGCTGTCAGCAGGTGTCCTTTTGCAATATGACAATGCAAGGCCCCACACTGCGCGTACAACAGTTGTAACAATCACAGACCTGCATTTTGAGTGTCTTCCTCATCCACCATACTCACCAGGCCTTGCCCCAAGTGATTTCCATAAGACGCAATGGGAGGAAAGAAGTTCCGTTCTGATGAAGAGGTACGCCACGCGGTGCACGAGCGGTTGCGCGGACTACCAAAGGAATTTTGTCCAAAATGAATTTATGCACTTTGTAAGCGATGGAGGACTTGCATTGAGTGTGGGGGAGATTATTTTGAAAAGTGATACAGGTTTGTACCACTTCTGCACAATAAATAATATTTTAAAAAGTATTTAAGGTTTTCATTTGACTCACCCTCATATAATGATGCATTCTATGCTGCGGCCCAATGGAACGTAAAACTTCTATTGAGGCTTCCTGAAAACACAGAGGTCTACAGATTCAGTTACTGTACTATACTCATTCACATATACGTACGTTGTAGTTTTTCTCCAATAGGGATGAATTGCTAATGCCGTAGTAATATTTATGAGAAAGCAGCTCTTGAATGTGAGATTCAGTTATTGTTGGAGCATCATTAGGACTCCTGTGACGGACTAACTGCTAGACTGTTTTGGTTCGCGTCATGGTTGGAACTCAAGTTCAAGGCCCTGAGTGAAGGACGCGATTGGCTACGGTGTGGGCGGCCAGCTGGTTGTTTTGCCGGTAATGGAGTGGAGTGGAGTGGAGTGGCGGCCAGCGGAGCGTGGGAGCGGGCGCCGGCTGACTCACCGCCGGGCGCCGACGCGAAAACAAAGCCGCGCCCCTGGTTCGCGGCGGTAAACTTAATCTGCTTGTCACAGATGTAACAAAAACGAAGAAAATCGGCTCAGATATGAAGTCATTATTAGCTTTCTGTGGCTGTGATTGGAGCTTAGCAGCTTAAGTCGTTATTCGAACTGGGAAGGCGTTCTTTGGAAGGGAGAACGGTCTTCTCTGTTGTAGCTTCAGTGAATGTCACCTTGAGCGGGCAATTCACAGTACGGTAGCAGTATTCCACGCTCTGGATTGGTACTGAGCTATCGTTAGCTTTACTGTGACTTTGGTCCATCACGCTGTCAGTTGCTGTGGTTTGTTATTGAAATGTCCTCCGATCCGATGAGGAATTTACAAGTGCGAATAAATAATCCTACTAAGCGAGACAAGACCCCTGCAGGAATATCTAGGAATATAACACTCTAACACTCCGTCTTCAGGCCACGAGCGTTGCATCTTCATGAATATGGAGTGGCAAGTCGTTAATATACAGGGTGATTCAAAAAGAATACCACAACTTTAGGAATTTAAAACTCTGCAACGCCAAAGGCAGAGCTAAGCACCATCTGTCGGCGAATTAAGGGAGCTATAAAGTTTCATTTAGTTGTACATTTGTTCGCTTGAGGCGCTGTTGACTAGGCGTCAGCGTCAGTTGATGCTAAGATGGCGACCGCTCAACAGAAAGCTTTTTGTGTTATTGAGTACGGCAGAAGTGAATCGACGACAGTTGTTCAGCGTGCATTTCGAACGAAGTATGGTGTTAAACCTCCTGATAGGTGGTGTATTAAACGTTGGTATAAACAGTTTACAGAGAATTGGTGTTTGTGCAAAGGCCAAGCAGCCCGTGACAGAGCACTTCATCACTGGCCTCCAAGAAGCCCTGATCTTACCCCCTGCGATTTTTTCTTATGGGGGTATGTTAAGGATATGGTGTTTCGGCCACCTCTCCCGGCCACCATTGATGATTTGAAACGAGAAATAACAGCAGCTATCCAAACTGTTACGCCTGATATGCTACAGAGAGTGTGGAATGAGTTGGAGTATCGGGTTGACATTGCTCGAGTGTCTGGAAGGGGCCATATTGAACATCTCTGAACTTGTTTTTGAGTGAAAAAGAACCTTTTTAAATACTCTTTGTAAAGATGTATAACAGAAGGTTATATTATGTTTCTTTCATTAAATACACATTTTTAAAGTTGTGGTATTCTTTTTGAATCACCCTGTATATTAAGAACAATAAGGGACTCAAGACTGAACCCAGTGGAACACCATTCTTGATACCTCCACAGTTAGAGGACTCTGTGGGTTTTTTGCAGAATATCTGTACTGTTAATTTCAATCTTCTGCATTCTTCCAGTTAAGTATGAATTGAACTATTTGTGCACTGTCCCACTTATAGCACAATACTTAAGCTTATCTAGAAGAATTTCATGATTCACACAATCAAAAGTCTTTGATAGATCACAAAATATCCCAATGGGTGATGTTTGGTTATTCAATGCATTTAATATTTGATCAGTGAAAGCATATATAGCATTTTCTGTTGAAAAGCTTTTCTGAAAAAGAAATTGACATTTTGTTAGTACTTCATTTTACAAATATGTGATACTACTCTTGAATACATTACTTTTTCAAGAATTTTGGATAAAGTTGTCAGAAGTGAGATTGGGAAGTAGTTGTTAGCATCACATCAACCCCCTTTTTATGCAATTGTTCAACAATAGTATATTTCAGTCTATCTGGAAAAGTGCCCTGTTTCAGTGAGCTACTACATTTGTGGCTGAAAATCCTACTTATTTGTTGCAAACAAGATTTTAGTACCTAGTAGGAAATGCCATCAATTCCATGTGAGCTTTTACTTTTGAGTGAAGGAATAACAAGTAGCATATAGAAACTCATTCAAGTTTCTAATTCAGGCGCTACAGTCGCAGGTTCGAATCCTGCCTTAGGCATGGATTTGTGTGATGTCCTTAGGTTAGTTAGGTTTAAGTAGTTATAAGTTCTAGGGGACTGATGACCTCAGATGTTAAGTCCCCTTAGTGCTCAGAGCCATTTGAACCATTTCTAATTCAGAGTGAATGTGTCCCCTACTTGTTATTCAAGAATTTATTTGCTTCATTATATGCAAAGATCAAATATTATATCCAGTATTGCGTTACACCTTTTGAAAATCCTTTGTCTGTGACGAAGAACAAAAAATTTTCCAAATTCTGCAGATACTTAATTATGTATATGGATAGTTCATTTATAGGTTTTGATGAATAAGCTTGCGAGTATGGAGATATGTGACAATAACTGCCGTATCTTTTGATTAACATAGAAGCTAAATAAGTTTCCTTTAATTTACGGCTATGCTCACAAATTTTTTGTTAACAGATTACCGGTTTCGGAATTTAATGACCATCATCAGATCTGCAGCAAAATTGGGAAAAACATAAATACACTCGCAAACTGTATACAGCTTAATAACAATATTTAGACGATAATGAAAAGTAGTACTGACAAAATTTACATTTGTGGGCTTTAAATAAGAAGAGGCATAGCTGTTTCATAAAATATGTGCAGCACTAAGTTTTCTTTCATTTGTGGCTCCTTTAGCGATTTGTTTTATGGTTGTTTAATATTACCCGGTGCACTATCAACGGTGTTTAATATTTGTGTCATTATCAAGAATATTGGCACTAGAGCACATGCCAACCATTCTTAATTCTTCCTCTTTTTAACAATATTACTTTTGTCGTGCTCTTTTTTGTATTCCTTTTTGTTACTGTGCTGCCTTTTATACGTTATAAGCTTATTACAGACTTCAACTATTGTATCCCCCTTTATTTTCGCTGTTTCAATTAATTATTGAAAACTAGTGTATGCCGACATTAGCGACATCTGGTGAACTTGCAACACAAACATCTTGTGGCTACTTTACGGCAGCTTGTTTTAAACAGTAGTACTACTCACAACATGACTCGTGCATGTGATGTTATTTATATGTATTTGACGATGCTGGTGCTGATTCCGCATTTAACATTTGACGATGCCACTATGGCTGCAATACATTAGGACTTTGTTTTTATGAAACAGCTATGCCTCTTCATATGTAAGGCGCACAAATGCAAATTTCGCCAGTACTACTTTTCTCTATGGTCTATGTATTGTTCTTAAGCTGTATACAGTTAGCGAGTGTATTTATGTTTTTCCCATTTTTGCTGCAGATCTGATGATGGTCATTAAAGACCGAAACCGGTAATCTATTAACAAAAAATTTGTGACCATAGACGTAAATTAAAGGAAACTTATTATATATACGGGTCACTGTTTTTTCGCGACGATGTCGCAGTTTGTTAGAAGCTAAAGTTTATTATACCACAAAGGAACCATACACCTTAGTATGTGACATAAATTTCAGCTTGATACGTCTACCCGTTCCTGAGACAAAGGATTTTGAATAGTCGGACAGACAGACAAACAGACAGACTGACGGACTAAAAAGTTATTCCATAAGTGTTCCATTTTTACCTATTTGAGCACGAAACTGTAAAAACGAAGAAACCAAAATACTTTGAAGGTATTTTCTAACAGGTCCGCTATCGCTCGTGCGAAGGTTTTGACGAATGCCAGCCATATAGAAAATCTGTTAACGTATGTCTGTTGTAAAAAATTGTAATAAGTAACAGAAACAAGGAGTAAGCTTTTGTAGAGACGAGATGTCATACCTGTAAGATATCTTATCCGGTTTTAATTTGGGATGTGTTTTCAAGCACATTGCAAGGACCGGATCTTAAATCTATGAAACATCCATGTTCTGTGGGATGTTAGTTCATGAAGCGAGTTGACTACCTCAGACGCATATTTCGATGCTGCGGGTACTCCCGTGTGTTCCTACATGATTGACTGTCATCTGAAGTCCAGGTGCGTACAAACCAAGAACACGGACACCTAGGCAGTGTGGCCGGAGTGTTATGTGTTCTGGTGTCTCAGGACTGTACAGCGAATGATGCCTAAGTAAGAACGTGTCAAATTATTGATCCAAATGTCTGTGGTTCAAATGGCTCTGAGCACTATGGGACTTAACTTCTTTGGTCATCAGCCCCCTAGAACTTAGAACTACTTAAACCTAACTAAGCTAAGGACATCACACATACCCATGCACGAGGCAGGATTCGAACCTGCGACCCTAGCGGTCGCGCGGTTCCAGACTGTAGCGCCTAAAGCCGGCCGGTGTGGGCGTGCGGTTCTGGGCGCTTCAGTCTGGAACCGTTTGACCGCTACGGTCGCAGGTTCGAATCCTGCCTCGGGCATGAATATGTGTGATGTCCTTAGGTTAGTTAGGTTTAAGTAGTTCTAAGTTCTAGGGGACTGATGACCAAAGAAGTTAAGTCCCATAGTGCTCAGAGCCATTTGAACCATTTTTTTTGTAGCGCCTAGAACCGTTCGGCCACTCCGGCCGGCAAATGTCTGTGGTTCAATCCATTATGGGCCCTGTAGTTCTTATTTTAAAAAGTCTACTTGCCCCTAAAACTTCCCGTATAAGTTACTTTCGTAAGTCAGAACAAGCAGGGACATGAAAGGCTCCAATAGACCTATGCCAGCGAAGCATTTTACCTTACAGCTCCTGTGTGTCATCGCAACAGACCAATTCCAGTAATCCAAACTGAATACATGCTGCTGGGCAAAGGCTTATAACACGGTCACGCTCCAGAAGAGACGACTGGCGCCGCCATATCGATCCCTTTCCGTACTATTCACAGATCCACAGTTCATGTATGAACAGAGCACAATGTCATTGTTCCTTCATTTACTAAGGTTGAAAACGAGCTATTCGCGGAACTCTTGTGTCGGTCGAATATCGATCACCGAACGTATTCAGTAATCTCTCGAAACCTAAGATAGTCTGGCGGGAGGTGTCTCAGGCTGAGACTGCCAAGAGATCTGTTAGCCAGGCGAGTCGCTGTGTTCGGTTTAAGTCTTCCGGCAACATACTGCAAGATTACGATCCGGCAATTCGACGATAGTGCGTCGGCAACTGTTCCTGTGGCACAGCTATTGTTTCCTCAACGCTGGAATGGTTCGCACAGCACTGAAGTGTCGAAAACCATCGCCAAGCCAAGCCCTTGCTGACAGAAACTGATATCCTATACACTAATGATGTAGCCACGGGTAATGCCATTCAGAGGCGTTCGCTGTACAATCCTACGACACCAGAACACAGAAGTTCGATCAGAACCTCTCTATCGTAGACCTCTGAAGAAAGTGAATAATCTTCTCCGTAAGAAAAGAGATAGCTTTACCGGCAAGTTTGATCTTTTTTAAAGCGTACACTTGGGAATAAAAAAAATGTTCAAATGTGTGTGAAATCTTATGGGACTTAACTGCCAAGGTCATCAGTCCCTAAGCTTACACACTACTTAACCTAAATTATCCTAAGGACAAACACATGCTCCCATGCCCGAGGGAGGACTCGAACCTCCACCGGGACCAGTCGCACAGTCCATGACACTTGGGAATCATAGGACTTCACAGATTATATACAGGGTGTAAATTTTAAGTTGACAAACCAGAATAGCTCGAAAAATAAGCTTCACACGAAAAATACTGTGTAGAATCCGAAGTTGATTACTTTCGAGGGAGACATCTGCTGGTGCTAAAGTTAGCCCGCCACCCCAGCCCCCTGGGGGTGGGGTGGAAGACATCTTTAAAATTTCAAATGGGAACCCCCATTTTTTATTGCAGAATCAGATTACACATAATAAACTACGTACATTTTGTCTTAAACATTTGTTTTTATTCTTGGTAGTTGGCGCTGTAATTCAAGAAAATCCATGTTCTCATTTTTAGGGTGGAAAATGGTTGCGGATAAATAAAAAATACTTATTTGCATCGTATATTTTGATTCGCTAAAACTAAAACTCTCCCTCTCTCCCCATAGGGTGGGGTTTGAGAGACAGGAATCAGAGTTGTACAAAAGTTGACCCAAATATTAATATTTTCCGCAGATTGGGTTAAGTTTTGTTTGTTTTGTGGTTATTTTTGATTATTTGGTTAGCTCGTCAGATGATCTGTTTGATTATTAAAAGTTGTGTGGCTTCATGACCACGAAACAAACAAAACTTATCCGAATCTGCGGAAAAATTAATTTTTCGTTCAACCTTTGTAAAACTCTAATTCCTCTCTCTCAAACCGCACCCTATGGGGAGAGAGGGAGAGCTTTAGTTTTAGCGAATCAAAATTCACGAAGAAATAAGTATTTTTTATTTATCCATAACCATTTTTCACGCAAAAATGAGAACATGGATTTTCTTGAATTACACGCCAACTAGCAAGAATCAAAACAAATGTTTAAGACAAAATGTACGTAGTTTTTTATGTAGAATCTGATTCTCCAATAAAAATGGTGGTACCCATCTAAAATTTTTTAGTTGCCGCCTGCCCCACCCCCAAGGGGCTGGGGTGGCGGGCTAATTTTAGCACCAGCAGATGACCCCCTCGAAAATAATCAACTTTAGATTCTACACATTTTTTCGTGTGAAGCTTGTTTTTCGAATTATTCTGGTTTGCCAACTTAAAATTTACGCCCTGTACATATCTGAGTATAGGTGAGGCCCAACGACGGGCAAGCACGGCTGAAGCGAGAAGATGACACCAAGGCTTGCAGAGAACATCGACACGCAAAATCTGTGTGTTATTGAAGACATATTTCTGTCTGCACTGGGAAACCGATTTTACACTTGCCGCGTCTGCGAAAACAGAGACCGGTGCTCCGCGGGAGAGATGCTGCGAAAACAGTGATGGGGCGGTGGTGCTCCGTGGGACAGATGCGCCAGTCACTCAGCGTGGAAGCGGACGATAAGAGGCCTTGGCTGCGATGCAGTCGCTTAGTGCGCGCCGGGCGACGCGGTGTAAAAATTTATTGCGCTCGGCGGAAGATGTTTATCGTATCGCGTAGAGTTTCGCCACGCGCTGGCAGTACGCTCCAGTACTTTAGTAGGTCGGCCGACCTTCGTCTACCGCAGTCCCTTTCGTTGCAGCGTCCTTCCCACAGTGAGTAATCCATTCGGCGTTGCAAAAGCCTCCTACTCGGCCGCTGGTCTTATGTACTACAGTACCCCAGCTATCCAGATTACGGGGACCCTGACATGGATCTTTTTCTTTCAGTGAACCAATTTATGACACTACATCTAACTGCTGTGACCTTTTGAATGCTTGTTTTACCCTATTCGAGTCCGTTTGTGATATTTTAAGTCGTAGGCAGGTTAGCACATCCAGTCGAATTATTCTGAACATCTAAAGAATGAGGAAATACACCAAAGCTTTTACGTATTTGCAGTGGCACTGATTTCAGTGTGAAAAAGAAGTCCATAGAAGTGGGATTGGGGCAGTGCTGATGCCATTGAACGGGGACGTACCACCAATCTATGAAAACTGCGGTGCATGTCATGTATAATCTTTTCATATTTTTGGGCCACAGTCCTGTAATAACGCATGACTGATACTGTCATACATTTCGATGACTTTATATTTATCCAGTCTAAGGGACACCCAGTTCAGTAGATCTTGACGATGACTGCAATAAACAAAGTATAAATAAATGCAACATTGTTGTACTTGGTAATGGCTTAAGGCCGAAATCATGACAGTAATATAAAATAAAGAAGTTGTACACTCAAATGGCTGAAATAACATTCAAACTTATCATGTATGGCTGCAATCATCAAACGAACAAAATGTGGAGGCGGTCAGTTTTGTATCAAAATAATCATGTTGCCAATAATTTCTACCAAATCTACAGTTCTTGGGAAGTAAATAACTTTCCAGTAAATCAAGTCCTCTCTGCTCAGACATTCGCTTCCGGATATTATGGACGTTCCAGTACAAGACGTAGCATTCACGCAGCGGTTTACTGTCACCTTTGTTATTATTGTTGTCTGGGGTACGACGCTCGACATTATGTTGCTTACTATTGTTCTATTGAAGTCCTAAGCGTATCGTACAAGGTATGTACTAAATTATCACTATCGGAATACTCTACCGCGTGAGTGTCAATCTTTTTAGCTTACGTGAGCCACAACGGAAGAAAACGAGTATCTGAGTGCCGGACAAAATATACTTTACACAATTACCACTGACCACTATGGGGGGGGGGGTATCATAACTTTACATAAACGCATTTTTTTTTACCAACCTTCTTGGGACTCACTGATACTTGGATTGGGCCGCCGTTTGGACTGCCCTGGTCCAGCGTATCAAAGAATCATGTCGCAATAGAAAGTATGAGTGCCTACCCGTGACTCCTGTGAATGAGGACATGTAATCTGCAGGTGTGAATAAACAAATGACAGATGTACTAATGATAGAATGAGCACGCTTGCGATATCTCATAGTAGGGCAACACAACTGCGAATTTATTTACATCTAGTTTATAGATGTGCTCACCATGGTTCACAACAAATCACATTAAACGTTTCCAGAGAAGTGTGTATAATTTTATTTTATTGTGTTTTGTAAATTTGTGACGTAGGTGTATTCCGCAGTATCTCATTAATTATCCAAGAATCTGTTCAATTTGTTTGTAACGTGAGAGAGAGAGATTTTGTGCAGGGGTTAATTTTAAATTTACTAGTGATTTGCTCACATATAATTGGTAGGACAGCTGACTATAATGAAATGAAATGAGCGTTTGGCGTCATTGGCCGGGAGGCCCCTCGCGGGGCAGGTCCGGCCGCCATATCGCAGGTCTTATTACATTCGGCGCCACATTGGGCGACCTGCACGCCGGATGGGGATGAAATGATGATGAACACAACACAACACCCAGTCCCCGAGCGGAGAAAATCTCCGACCCAGCCGGGAATCGAACCCGGGCCCAGAGGACGGCAATCCGTCACGCTGACCACTCAGCTACTGGGGCGGACAGCTGACTATAAATAGAATAGGATAAATTAAGACGTTATAGGGAGTTTTGGTGCCGTACTGTACAGCACTGCAAGGTTGTAAGACAGTGTGACGGAGTGTTAGTGTGTAAAGACAATGGTGGGAAGCATTAATGTTTAAAGGCAGTTTGGCGATGCATTACAGTTTAAAGACAGTGTGTCGAAGTATTAGTTTGTGGGGAAATGTGTGCCGTGCAACAAAACTGCAATGATCCACTTAATATGAATTGAGGCTGAAAGTGTGGCTTCCAACTAAGTGGGCTTATAAATACGCATTGTGGTCAGAATAAAGTCGGCAGTAAGTCATGGAGAGTTTCTAGACTACACTTCAAGATAATAGCCACAAAAGCTCACAGGAAAGGAGTATTAATCACTTGTGAAATGAGCTTATAATTATGTGGTAAACCCCCCTTCGACGTAGGCCTAAGTGAAATATTCACCATTTAACGTACAGTGGAAGATTGAAAAAAATGTGTGCCAAAACGTTTGAAGCAGTAAATTTAAAAGCTCTAGCTCCTCAAAACTTAAGAACTGTGTAGTAAATGTTGTACATGAGAAGTGTATTGCTTCACCTTTTCCGTTGTGGTCAAAAGGATCATTCTGTTTACGTAACCGATTTGCTACCACATTCGAATATCACGAAGTATGCATATTACCTTACATCAAAGTGGTACAGTTATTACAAGCTCTCAAAGGCTTACCTATTATTTCTCAAGAATCAGTTAGCAGATAAAGCGGAAGTAATAACCAAATGCCAATGTGATCGAGTCTGGAATAAATGCTGCTTATGACATTGACACAGCTAACAACGGTTCTCCATGCTATCAGAAGAGTTACATTTTCTCGATATGTAGTTGTCGGTACAAACTTCAAGCGTGATTAAAGCTATAGTTAGTGTTACTTGTTTCAGTCACGCAGCTGGCATTCATTTTACGGGGTGTTATAGGTGCCACAGGTTATTGGCGCATTTTTACGTGAGATTATGTGCAATGGAGTAGCAAGTGAATCAGCCTTTATTTAACTGTTCTACATGCCTCAAGTTTAGCATTTTACGTTACTGATTATAATACGCTACAGTATTTTGGCTAGTCTTGTCATATCACTCAAAGCGTGTTTTAATGAGGGGAAGTTTTCGCTTTATATGTTTATTTGACTATTATTATACTGGCGCTCGCAATGACACTTGTAAATGATGTTTTTCTATCACGGGCAATTGCACGTTAGCTCTTGAGGCTTAGCAAATGCTACACACTGCAGACAACTGTTTAGCTTTAAGATTTCTCTTATGATTATTCCCTATACTGTTAATGTAGTGTTTGACTGAGCAATGACTTCCGCTTTTCATGCCCGATTGCTTTTGGCCTAACGGATCACATTTTATAGGCAAATTGCAGCAAAGATTATAACACAACTTTGATTCATCACAATTAATCTTCATATTCAAAAATATAACGAAAAGAACAGATATGGGAGGTTTTCACAACAGAAAAATTATCACAGTTTAATCATTCAAGCGAAAATGCTGACAATCTGAGTTCATACTGTATAATGGACCGTTTGCTAGTCATTAAACGGAGCAAGTTATCAAACAGAGCAATTAGCATGAGTTCTGCTTTGGCTGGTATTCATAGAGTTTGAGCATCTTTTTGAGTCAGTTTCAAGAAAATATGAACAGCTCTCGAGGAACAAGGAACTGATTCAATACAGAAAGGTATTCTGCAGAATAGAAATGTCAGTTCTTCAGGAGCCATTAGCCTTCACCAGGAGAGTGAATAATTCTTAAAAGAAAGATGAGGCAGATAAACAGAATCCATATCCCTTCTTCTGTTTCACCGTCCTAGCCCAAGTATCCAGACAAACTTGAATGAAAAAGAGATTTGTGCAAATGGAAAGTATCTGAACCACTTTCGTTTTACTGACGACAGGGAAACCGCTTGCTTCCGGCACTGATAAACAACAATGCAGAATGGCAGAACTTACTAGAGCAAGCTTGCAAGTAGCCCTGAAAAGCAATAACGACTGAAATAATGAAATAACATGTAGATCCGTTTCATGGGTTTCTGAATTTAGGGCTGACAAAAACGATAACCGGATGGATGACCAAGAAAAAATAGAAGAGAGGACATGGCGTGAGGATGTTTAGCTAAACTAACAACGTTTTGAAAACTGTGAGTTCGACGTGGATGAAAATGAGGGTCACAATAAGAGTAGGTTTACCATACGTTTTTGGATCCAAGCCAAGATATATTTTTCGAACTACTTAAGATGACCCAGACAAAATTCTAGTTTTTGTGATGAGTGGCAGCTGGCTCTTAATGTGGAAAATGTAAGTTAATGGGAATGAGTAAGAAAAACAAACCCATAATACTTGGACACACACTTTATTTTGCCCATTGCCAAACGATGAGAGAAAAAATGAAATGGCCAAAACCGTGTAAATGAGTTACTTCACATACGAAAACATCATAAGCATGCTGCCCCCGTTGTGTTGCCAAACGACTGGTTGTGGTGGAACCAACGATGTCAGTGCTTGCCTGGCTGAGAGACAAACAACTGTATGAGAATGTTTAAAAACGCCATGTCGAACACAAGGGTCTAAAATTAAAACTAAATCCTCGCCAGTCATATACTCGTGAAACCTAGGACACTTTTGCAGCCCTGGACATTACCCAAGACAGCACCAAAAATACGAGAGCGTCCGCACTAGATATATAAGGAAAGTTCTTTGCAGGAACACAAGAGACAAGATCGGCGCGCGACAACAACCCAACGGGAGGTGGGAGGCTGACGTGAGAAATAATGGACAAGCAAACTGGATACATACCGCTGCAGCCCATAATACATGCAAAAGTCTTCAGGAATTATCTATAAAATGTTGTATGTGGAATAACTGATAATGATAATGATGGCGATGGCGACATCTACAGCGTGAGCAAAATCAAACTACCACAGAAAATACTGAGTGCACCTTGAGATAAGTGACCTAGCTTAGCCCACGTGGCTAGTCGCGCGGTCTAACGCACTGCTCCCCAAACGGGAAGGCGTGTCGGTCCCTGCCACGAATCCGCTCGGTGGATTAATGTCGAGGTCTCGGCGAATGCGGGCTGGTTCCCCTTATTTCGCCTCAGTTATACTGTGTTCGCGATTGCTGCACAAACACCGTTTCCACTTACGCGAACACTATAATTACTCTACCACGCAAACGTTTGGGGTTACACTCGTCTGGTATGAGACGTTCCCAGGGGAGTCCACTGGGCCCGAACCGCAAAATAAGCCTGGGTTCGGTGTGGGGCGGCGGTGGGGTGGGTGGACTGCTGTAGCCTGTTGTGGGGTTGTGAACCACTGAGGGCTACGGCAGGACGAAGCCTTCCGTCGTTTTTAGGTTCAAATGGTTCAAATGGCTCTGAGCACTATGGGACTTAACATCTATGGTCATCAGTCCCCTAGAACTTAGAACTACTTAAACCTAACTAAACTAAAGACATCACACAACACCCAGCCATCACGAGGCAGAGAAAATCCCTGACCCCGCCGGGAATCGAACCCGGGAACCCGGGCGTGGGAATCGTTTTTAGGTCCCCAGTTTAATACACACATACAACCTAGCTTACATCGCCACATCTCGGGCGTAGAACTCAACTTCGGACACTTATGGCGCAGCATGAAATATTTGCTGGGCCTCTTTTTAATTTCCCTACTCTGTATAAGACTCAACTGGTCTACCGTTGAAAATTACTACTGCTGTTGAATACAGTAGGAGCGCTGCTTCGTGTACTGGTTACAACTACTGTGCATCTTTACTCTAAAAGCTCCCTAAGTTTGAATTGCTTTCTATCAGAGAAATAAAAACCAACATTCACTTTTTTCTGTTAATTGCACATGTAGATTCCAACTTAGATCACACTAGGTGTTGGGTAATTTCTTACGATTTTAAAAAGTTTGACGTGTTTGCGTTGTGAAAAGAAGCTGGGTAACGCTGCGGCTGTTTGAACCGGGAATGTGACCCTCCACAAGGATGTGCTCTTGGATGCTGTCACTCACACCTGCGTGGGCAGGTAGAGGACAGAATACGCCGCAGCCCACTTCACAGAATTCTCTTGTTTCCGTGAACTGCGTCTCAGAAAGGCAGCTGACTGACAGCAGCAGTCCTTGTACATTGTGTCTCCGGATCGAGAATGCTAATACACATTACCTACGCTGCACACACATTCTGATGTGAAAAAAAAGGAAAGTCACCACACGTTGTTACCACGCAATAGGATATTGACGTATAAAACCTGGACCAACCAGTAGTTTGCAATTGGTCGACGGACATGGAGATTGATTCATCTTTCCAGAGTGCTCTGGCGCTTACATAAGCAGTCAGAAAAAGGGCACATAGCATCACATTGTGGGAGAGAGTAAGTCCAATATGAGAGGAAGGTTGGTCGTAAGTAATGAATGGTGGTATGACAACCAATCTATTTCATCTCGTTATAAACTGCCGCTACGAACACAAGAAACGCACTGGTGGCTCACGTCAACAGTGGCCAGTTCGCTGCTTACATCATTATGTAGTAACGGAAACATGATTGACTAACATTAACATTATATCTCAAACACGAATCTGAATTTGCTAACATGCTTGCTAACGTCGCAAAGGCTCTAAAATGCGTTCTAAAAATGTTGATAGAGAAGCGTGCTAGATACTCAACTGCTTATCGACCTGTTGTAAGCCGCGGCTGTCTATAACGCTGCTACTGCGTCAGTGAGTTGCTGTAAGAAACGAAATATTAACTTTAATGCATATCAAGGTTCCTCTTATCTTACTCTTCTGGGTTTAACAGGCGCCAGGGGGAGATCATATCCACGGTCGCATGACCTAGCACTCAACTGTCCAAAGAAGAAATACAGTAGAAGTTGATATCGTATGTGAAAACACATTTTTAAAATTTCCCGAAATAGATTTTGTCTAACAGTTATGTTTTACGAGGTGCTCAGACGTTTTATGTGCGGTACCTTAGCGAAGACCGCCACAACGAGTTTTGGGCTGCAAGGTACTGGTACAAATGTTACCGAAATGAGAGCCCAAGTCAGCGGGGTACGTAAAGAGGGAATTCCTCTTATGGACTTACTTGACGAGCATTTAGTTAAGTCCATCGGAAAACAGAAATGCAGAGAAGTCTGGAGTACTCTAAATTACACTACTAGCCATTAAAATTGCTACAGCAAGAAGAAATGCAGATGATAAACGGGTATTCATTGGACAAATATACTATAGTGGAACTGACATGTGATTACATTTTCACGCTATTTGGGTGCATAGAGCCTGAGAAATCAGTACTGGCCGTAATAATGGCCTTGATACGCCTGGGCATTGAGTGAAACAGAGCTTGGATGTCGTGTACAGGTACAGCTGCCCATGCAGCTTCAACACGATACCACAGTTCATCAAGACTAGTGACTGGCGTACTGTGACGAGCCAGTTGCTCGGCCACCATTGACCAGACGTTTTCAACTGGTGAGAGATCTGTAGAATGTACTGGCCAGGGCAGCAGTCAAACATTTTCTGTATCCAGAAAGGCCCGTACAGGACCTGCAACATGCGGTCGTGCATTATCCTGCTGAAATGTAAGGTTTCACAGGGATCGAATGAAGGGTAGAGCCACAGATCCTAACACATCTGAAATGTAGCGTCCACTGTTCAAAGTGCCGTCAATGCGAACAAGAGGTGACCAAAACGTGTAACTAATGGCACCCCATACCATCACGCCGGGCGATACGCCAGTATGGCGATGATGAATACACGCTTACAATGTGTGTTACCTCGTTGCCAAACACAGATGCGATCATCATGATGCTGTAAGTAGAATCTGGATTCATTCGAAGAAATGACGTTTTGCCATTCGTGCACCCAGGTTCGTGGTTGAGTACACCATCGCAGGCGCTCCTGTCTGTGATGCAGCGTCAAGGGTAACCGCAGCCACGGTCTCCGAGCTGATAGTCCATGCTGCTACAAACGTCGTTGAACTGTTCGTGCAGATGGTTCTTGTCTTGCAGACGTCCCCATCTGTTGACTCAAGAATCGAGACGTGGCTGCACGATCCTTTACAGCCATGCGGATAAGATGCCTGTCATATCGACTGCTAGTGATACGAGGCCGTTGGGATCCAGCACGGTGTTCCGTGTTACCCTCCTGAACCCAGCGATTCCATATTCTGCTAACAGTCATTGGATCTCGACCAACGCGAGCAGCAATGTCGCGATACGACAAAACCGCAATCGCGATAGGCTACAGTCCGACCTTTATCAAAGTCGGAAACGTGATGGTACGCATGTCTCCTCCTTACACGAGGCATAACAACAACGTTTCACCAGGCAACGCCGGTCAACTGCTGTTTGTGTATGAGAAATCGATTGGAAACTTTCCTCATGTCAGCACGTTGTAGGTGTCGCCACCGGCGCCAACCTTGTGTGAATGCTCTGAAAAGCTAATCATTTGCATATCACAGCATCTTCTTCCTGTCGGTTAATTTTCGCGTCTGTAGCACGTCATCTTCGTGGTGTAGCAATTTTAATGGCTAGTAGTGTTTTAGGGCAGAGCATTATCTGCAGCCCGAGCAATATTTGGTATTTAGTGACCATCGTATTGTAAACGGGAAAAACAGGTGACCGTTTCATGATACATATGATACTGCAGTTCTTGCGCATTCTCAGTTTCGATACAGGTTGGCATTGCCGGTCTCAGGTTGTATTCTGGCCGAGAAAGTAGACAGTATTTCCATCTCCCACTTGCACCCTTCTGCTTGCGGACCTCAGAAGTAGACTCCAGGACGCTAAATTCCGATCTACCCTGCGGTATGGTCTAATGAAAAATAGTCAGGAGATAAACGAATGAAAGACTCCCCTTTTCTCCATTAAAACTGACGTTGTGAGAGGTCTGAAACGCGAATTAAACGATACGGTGTTCATAATTTAAGTTCTATTCTCAGTACGCTGTAGAAAGAGGACCCTTGCTTTGAATGACATCAAATTTAAACAGCAAATTACTGACGAAGGGGAAAACGTCATGGAATGAAAATAAACTAACGAAAATTTGACCAATAGATGGCACTATGACCATCAGAATATGAACACCAACACGAGTGGCACACAGCTGTTCCTCCGTTTCCGAGACGTCCAACATGAATGTTTCCGTGAAGTTAAGTTTGCAGCCTGAGAGGCTTTCTTGCAACATCCCTAGGTAGAGCTGCTACGTGTGGCCTCGTTAGGGAAGAGCTCTGTGTCTGCTCGGCGCTGTTGTCCATGCGATGAATCGGGGGTTTCTTGACTTCCTCTCTCGCAGACTAAGAGCCAATAGGCTTCCCGTGTGTTAGTGCTTTAGCACTCCCAGTGTTGACACTGACTGCGCCACCGTGGATATGTTCTGCCTAGCATTATCGCAGCGAGTTCTAACACAATTTTGTTCCTACACCTTATTACTATCCTTATCTACAACAGTCCTTTTGTGATATATATCTGGCCAGGCACTCTTCAAATGGTTCAAATGGCTCTGAGCACTATGGGACTTAACATCTATGGTCATCAGTCCCCTAGAACTTAGAACTACTTAAACCTAACTAACCTAAGGACAACACACAACACCCAGTCATCACGAGGCAGAGAGGCACTCTTCGGGATGTGCATACATGTAATTTCGGGTGTAAGCTCCAGTGAGAAGAACAACACATCATATGTTGAGCGTGTTCTGAAGTTGCTGAAGCACCTTGGAGCTGCTCTTATGCTGTCTAGACGATTCTGTCACAGGACAAGCAGATCTTTCTTGATTGTTGTCCATCTTATATGTTAGTCCTGACTAGCAAGTTCCGCGAAACTGGTTAGAAACATTGAAGCATGGCTAAAATGGGTAGAGACGAGGGGATCTAATCTGTTCTCATGTTGGGTGAAGAATATTTCCTTAGTGACTTTCTCTCTGGCAACTGCCTTTCCTATAACAAGTTTTGTGTGTCCGTTTTTGCTTAAATCGTCACCGACACGTACTTTGGTGTTTTACAATTGTCACCGACTCCAAATTTGTTATGCTGAGCCATACATGCATATTAGACACTATGTCATCAATAATGTTCTGTTCTACAGTTTTTCACAACGTCAGTTTAACTATTCATATAACTATTCATATACGATTTAACAAGTAAATAAATAAATATCGTGTGTCTACTGCCTCTCGTCGGGTAGACCGTTCGCCGGGTGCAAATCTTTCGATTTGACGCCACTTCGGAGACTTGCACGTCGATGGGGATGAAATGATTAAGACAACACAACACCCAGTCACTGAGCGGAGAAAATCTCTGACCCAGCCGGGAATTGAACCCGAGCCCTTGGGATTGACATTCTGTCGCGCTGACCACTCAGCTAACGGGGGCGGACATTTAGCAAATGACCCACTAACTTGTCGCTTCTTCTGTTAAGCATTTTCATTGTCTTCTTTCCTCCGTGTTACATTCAACAAGATGTCATTTACGGCATTCTCATTTCCAAATGGGAACTTATTTAGCTCCTTCAGATATGATTGAACAAAATTATGGCTATTTCCTTAATTATTCACTAATTTATTTTCAGGAAATTTCGAGTTATTTGTTTTTTTGATCTTTGTTGCCAAACTCTGGCGTGGTTACTTTGGTTAAGTTTAAGAAGTAAAACGTTTTTTTTTTTAGTTTAAATAATCGAAATTCACGATCAGGAATTACACAAAGTAGATCTCTGAGAACCGTTTACTTCACATATGTCGACATATGTCGACCCTGTTCCCTGTTGTGGCGGGACACAGGACAATGTTTTTTTTTTTTTTTTTGTGACGGAATAGGTTAACATTCGAATTGAAATTCGAAAATTGATTGAACGTGTAATTTGTTTTGATTTGTTTGTACTCATTGGATTTAAAAAGTGACTATTAAAGGGGATTATCCATTACATTGGAAACAGGGGTCAAAAGAGAAGTAGAGGGAATGGAGTAGTAGAAAGTATGTTTGCACTGCTGTTAGTGGAAGTGCAAAAAATGAAAGTGGGGCAGTGGAAAATGAAAGAATGACAGAAAGAAACGGAAGATGGGCAGGAGTAACAGGATAAATAACTGAGTGGCAGACAGATATATTAGATGAGTCAAAAAATGAGCTACATAAAAATTTCAAATAAAACTTGAAGAACTTTAAAAGGGAGTTAGAACATGGGCTAGAAAAGAAAATGTCTGAATTCAAGTTGGAGGTAAATAAATATTTTGATAAATTCCAAGAAGATGTTAAAGAGACATTTAAGGAAATGGAATTTGAATTAAGTAAAAAACAAATGAAATTTGAGAATGTCATAAAGGAACAAGTAGAATGCTAAAGTGTGTAGACAAGGGAAGATTTAAGTAAAAGGCTATTGTGATCAAATTTTTCAGGAATATAGTGAAAAGGCTAAGGTAGAAGTGGAAGAGATCAAAGAGATGACTTCTAGCACTGAGATTAGAGTTTGTAAATTAGAAAAAACTGTGCAAAGCAAAAATTTTGCAGCATCACTGTTGCAGATGAGGGGTGGTAGCAATTTTAATAATATGGCGTATGATCCTAAAGACGTCCTTTGTCTTTATATAAATAGTTTGAAAAGCCAGTTTATGGCAGATTGACTAGAGAAAGATAAATGGAGAACGACAAGTGCTTGGTTAAAGGAAGAAAGTGTGGACTGAGGAACAGATGCACCAGATAATCAAGAGACTTTTGAGGATTTAGTATCAGCATTTCTGGGAAAGTACTGGTCCAAGGAAAAACAAAGTGATGTTACAGAGGCTTTTAAAAGGGCTCCTTGGTATGATAGGAAAAATAGGTAGAGAATAAATGAGTACTGGGAAAGGTGGATCAATAAACTGAAACATTTGGATGGTCCATAGAGTGAAAAGAATATTATAGAAGTATAAAGAGGTAAGTTATCTACTAATCAGAATGATGATTGGCTATAACAATAATGTTAAAAACTCCCTGACTATAGTGAGGGATGTAGAAAGCTGGCAAAAAAATTTTCATTTCATGAAAACAGAGATTCTGAGTTGTAGCATGAGAAAATAGACCAGATAAATGCGAGAGGCAGAGGAGAAAGAAGTCGAAGCAGTTTTAGGGGTAATAATAAAGGTCATTACAGAATGGGAGAGTCGCAGATGTGAAATGTACTCTTGCAACAGTGAGTGTCCTTGCTGGGGAAGGTCAATTTTTCGGCCGTGTGAATGTTACAAGTACCATAATGAAACATGAAGCTTAGTAGTTTGTAGTTATAGTAATACTAGTTGTATGATTAGATGTGTGGAAGTCAGAACCTGGTGGCTGAAGAGACTGTGCCTATGGTTGGTTAAGGAAACGATGTAGAATCAGTAGGGTCATGTGTGGAAATGTTTCGCCAGATGTACGAATAAGTTAGAGAATGTGAGGAGCAGCAAAGAGATGCAAGGAAAATTGTTACAGAATGAAAATAATAATAGTGATGAAGAAAATATTTGTGATTGTGGTAGTAAAAAAGGGGAAATGATACAAGGGGATACATATCTTTTACATAATAGCTTGCAGGAATTACAGAGGGAAGGAAAAGGACCAGTTTCTGAAATTATTGAGGAGAACACTATGACAGATTCTTTGAACAATGAAACAAATGTAAGTGATGAAGAGAAAGTTAATGTTTTAATTATTAGTAAAGGTAGGTCTATGGGAACTTGAGATAAGACGGAAACAAGTTTATGTGCAACTCGAAGCGCCGCAGAAGAAGTTATAGATCCAAAACTAAGTCATAATGACTAGACCTATGGTTGTATTGAGCAGAGTTTATTACATGAGGCAGGTGAAGTTGATGACATTAGAGCTGGACAACCATTTGTGAAAATACGCTCCTGTTCTAGTGAAGAGAAAGCCCTTTTGGACGCTGGCAGTGAAATTAACGCAACTGCTGAGAGCTATTTTAATACAGTAAAGGAGCATAATGATGTAATGGATGTGCCAGTAATGAGTCTAGAAGTAGCAGGTGCTACTGGTAAATTAAGTAAAGTTAAGCAACAAATAATTTCATAATTTGGAATTTGGCGCATAAGTTTAGCGCGAACATTTTTGTGGTTCCTGACCTGAATGTACCTGTGATTTATGGAATGCATTGGTTAATGAAGCGTAAAGCAGAAGTTAATTCTAAAGACAATTTTGTTAGTTTTGAGAATTAACGTTCGAAACAGTGAGTGAATTGTGAGGATTTTTCGGTAGACAGTAAAAACTTATTGGGACATCTGGAACTAAAGACGATGCCAATGGAAACTGATTTTGGAGAATTAGATTTGATTCTGGACTTTGGCTGCGATAAAGATGAGACCAAGATTATAAAAGACTTAAAGAACCAAATAGCTAAAGTTGACAGACTGGTAGAACGTGGAGTCATAGAAAGAAGTAAGAACGTGTTCAACGGCCCTTAAATCACTTGGGTGAAAAAGATGGTAGTGGGAGAGTTGTTATAGATGCCCGAATGTTGAATACTGTTGCGAGGAAAGACCAATTGACCAGAAAATGTGGATGGGATATTGCGAGAGTAATATGAAATTAATTATATGACCAGTCTTGGCTTGACGAGTGGTTACAGGCGAGCGCCATTTGCTAAGGAATATCGAAGACATGCAGCCCTTTTAGTGAATGGGAAGTGTTACCGGTACACTGTCGTCCCAGTTAGGTTGGATATTAGTGTTTCAGTGTTTGTACACGCACTTGACCAAGTGTTAGGACCAGAGTTGAATTCCAAAATAATGGTATATGTGGATGACTTGATGATTACGATGGAGTGATTGGTATAACATTGTAACTTGTTGAGCCGGCCGGAGTGGCCTTGCGGTTCTAGGCGCTACAGTCTGGTACCGAGCGACCGCTACGGTCGCAGGTTCGAATCCTGCCTCGGGCATGGATGTGTGTGATGTCCTTAGGTTAGTTAGGTTTAATTAGTTATAAGTTCTACGCGACTGATGACCTCAGAAGTTAAGTCGCATAGTGCTCAGAGCCATTTGTAACTTGTTGAACACAATGTTTTTAGCTTTAAGAAAAGGGAGCTTGACCCTTAGACTTAAGAAGTGTGAATTTGTTCGCAAAGAGATAAAATTTTTTGGAAGGACCTGTCCACTACTGGTATTAGAGCTAATCCAGAAAAGATAAAGCAATCAAGGAATGTCGATCTCCAAAAAATTGAAAGCAACTGATTTCTTTCAAATTTTTTAGAAGTTTTATGCCTGGACAAGTTTCTAACAACCCATGTTTGAATGAATTATAGTGTCCTAAGGTACCTTTTGTTTGGACAATTAAGTGTCAAGAGACTTTTAATGAACTTAAGGAGGTTTGGAAGGAGGAGAGAATTTTACACCATCCTGACTTCAGTAGGTAATTATATTTAGGAACTGACTCGAGTGGGCATGACAGTGAAATGGAACTATCCCAGAATTTTGGAGATGAAGATAAAGGAGATCACAGGACAGTAGCTTTTGCAAGCATATCATTAAATATGTATGAAAAATTACAGGGTGACTGAATGGGAAGCGTTGATCATAATTTAGGGGTTCCAAAAGTTAAAAGATTAGATGCACGGAAATAAATCAATCATTTACACTGACCACAGTGCCTTATATTTTTGAAAAAATTTAGATGATGTATTTATGATTGTAAAGGTGGATGTTGTTTCAAAAATGGTTCAAATGGCTCTGAGCACTATGGGACTTAACATCTGAGGTCATCAGTCCCCTAGAACTGAGAACTACTTAAACCTAACTAACCGAAGGACATCACACACATCCATGACCGAGGCAGGATTCGAACCTGCGACCGTAGCAGTCGCGTGGTTCCGGACTGCAGCGCCTAGAACCGTGTGGCCACCGCGGCCGGCTGGATGTTGTTTTTGCAACAATTTTAGTTTGAAGTAAAAAATGTCAGGGGTATCCAGAACATGGTGGCAGATGCTTTATCCAGACTGCAAATACAATGGACTGATAAAATAGAACATGATATGTACGAGAAACATGTAAAGCTGTTTTATATAAAGGGAGTTCAAAAGAGAAACATTTGAAAAATCTGCGGAAATTTCAAAAGGTACCAGATTCATGATGAGATATGGAAGATGATAAAAAGGGACTTTGGTAAGAAGAGTACTGAAAACATATTGTCAGGATATTACACTGTATGTGGTGGGATATTGTTTGGGTGAACTAATGAAAATTGGGAAGCCTGGAAAGTATACTGGGCCAGTGAGTATGTAGATGAAGTAATCGAGTAAGTTCATTTGAGTTTTTGACACGTAGATGCTTAAAAGTGTATACGAAAGTTAAAATAGTGTGTGATTTTTGACAATGTGGTAAAAGTGTGAATAACCTTATCAAAACAGGTGACAAATGCCAAAAAGCCAAAATTACCAACCAAATGTGCAGATTTCCCATGCAAAACGTGAAACTGAATGATTTGATGGAATTGTTATCTGTGGATTTTTATGATCCTTTGCCAAACACAAAAGGGCGTTTTGCGGATATTTTTGTGGTGTTGAATGTGTTCTCTAAACTTTTAAAGCTGTATCCTTTACGCAAATTAACTGGCAGAGGGATCTTGACTAAGCAAGAGAATGACTACATTGTGAAATTTGGGAAGCTATAAGCCGTTCTTTCTGATAATGGATCACAGTTTACCTGTAAGGAATGGAAGTAAGGCGTTGCCAACCACATTATGTGAGAGAAATCAGCAAAGTGGCACACAAACTGCAGCAACAACAATAATTAGTAGGGTGATACGACGGGAGACATTTATGTTATAATGAATAATGCTGTTCATGATGTAACGGGGTCTATGAAAGATGAGAGACTTTTGGATTTTGTGGAGGAAAAAATATCTTTACCTCCTATGAATGAGTTACTCAGGGATGAAAAAAAAGAATAGAGTGAGAGGACCGGTAGAAAAGAAGCTGAGGAAGAAACGCCTTTATGATAAGGTAAAAGTTGTTGATATTAAAGTCGGGATTCCGGTATTAGTAAAGACATATGGGATAAAGGAAGTAGATAATGAAATAACGAAATTTTTTAATGAGTACGAAGGACCATTTGAAATAGCCAGGATGCCTCACTCAAAGGCCTTCTGTTTGGTCCTATCAAAATCAAAGACGAAGTTTGCCCTTAAGAATGCAGTGGATTTGATGCCATACAAAGGATGAATGATTCCAGCATAAACTGTGAATGTAATGATTGCAATAAATTATGAATGTAAAGCTTGTGATGCAGGAGTAGAAATGAATAGAGATGTAGGGAATAAATAAATTTGTTTTCTGAAGTATAAAACTGAAAGATTTAATTCCTTAAGTTTGCGAGGCCATTTAAAGAAGTGGTTATTTCAGAGCATGATTAGTGTTAAATTTACTAATGATGTTTGTTGCCAAATTATGACGTGATTACTTTCATTAAGTTTGGGAAGCAAATTTTTTTTTTTTTTTAGTTTAAATAACAGAAATTCACAGCCAATAATTACGAAACGTAGATCTGTGAGAACCGTTTTCTTCCATGTGTCATTTCTGGCATTTCAACAATTCCTGATCTGTCTCTTTCCATACTCTGTAACACCCTTCTACGTATGACAAGTTTCCAGTCCTCGTTCTGACTTTTATATAATGCCGAGAGCTCCAGAAGTGCAGTTTTAGGAGTTTTTCTAAATTCCATATTTGACTTTTTTCTGACAGTAGATCACTTATTTTAAAATATCTGTCTTCTTTTGCAACAGTCAAATTACCAGGTAAGTTTCAACTGGTTCCTAACAGGTTAAGTCTGTTTCATGTAAGCAGTTATTGCTGGCCATTTTACTCATAAAGTTCGTGCATTCTACAGGTAGGAATGCATGTCATGGCCATAATGTGCTCTTACGCTGTCTTCTTGAAAGTCAAACCCTTCACCGAAATGTTGACTGTGGAGCTGGCAAATTGTTTGAAGGACTCTCTGCCGATACTGCACAGATCTCAAATGATCTTCGATCGCGATGAGAGGAAAACGGCATCCGTTCATAACCCTGTCCGAAAATATGACCGATCTAGCTCCATGGTGAATTCATGGGATTCTTTCACTGACAAGGAACCCCAGGAGTATGACATCGCAGGTTCAGTCTTTAGTAAACGTCATTTGGAAGTGTTGAGTTAATAATTATGACAGGAAAAATATTAGCTGCCAATGACTCACCACGTGCATCAAGAAGCCGACAGGAAATGAGTTTCAGATATAAACCTTCGATGGCATGTATGTATTGCGCTTCACAAAATCAACATCGTCGACATTCAGGAAATGTTCAAAACAAACTATTAACTTGCACTATGCACATCTAACGAAAGATGGCGTGTCACAGTGATCACAAAGGTTCGCACCATTAAGATCTAAGGCGAACCGTTTGGGCGTTACAGACCGTGCAGGACGTTCAGCTAGATATCCATTCTCAAAGAATGCATATAGGATCATATTGGTGTAATAGGGTGACGTGAACTGATGGAACGTGATACCATGCAACTGGATGCGAAACTGCCTGTTGTGGAGCTTATCGTGAAACCGGCTTTCCTCTAAGGCGTAGCTTCAGGTAGAGCGATAATATGTTTCATAGCAAGTAAAAACAAACATACAGGTGCTGTATTTGTGCAGTGGTTCCAGGTGGTATGAATTGCAGTGTCACACACTCTTCAGGAGGGATAGTTTGTTCTAAAGGAATACGATTGTTGTATGCGGACCAGGAATCAAGCAAAAGCAACTCATTTCGACCAACTATTGGCCAAAAGCAGTGCTCATACCATAGTTACAGTTCTCTTATGTCCATTTTCCCACTCTTGCTTGCTGTGACGTAAATACTCCCTACTGCCCTTGCATGGTCACGCCCACAAGAAAGAGTCGTAGGGAGCAGCGAACCTTCAACTTCTCGCAGTTCAATAAATGACTTCCCAGCGAATTTACGTCCTGATTAACAGTCGGCATAATTGTATACGAATGCGTTATGGCTCTGATGTTAGTTGATATTCATACAACTCTCTTGGTACCTCTAATTTCCAGGGTTCCTTTCACATGCATTTCCTCTTCAAATACCGATTGGTCGGAGTTGAAAACAGATTTCATGCTGAACGATGGAATAGTTTTGTTTACCTCATCTACAAATTTTCGACTATTGTTAAGTTGGCGCTTTGTTTGAAATTTCGTTATCTTACTTCTCCCAATTCTGTTGCACTGTTTGAAGTTAGACAACCATCATCTGCTCGTCTTGAATTCGCTGTAACCTATGTCACGTGCAGTTTCATGTGCATAACGTACTACGTCACTATCATGCACGTCCTGTAAATTGTATCAAACATCCATGAAACGAACAAACACCAGTTTTTGCAACAAGGTGTCTTGTTCTCCCTTGAACAACCGCAGTTTTTCATATGCACTATACTGTCGTATTTCTGAGGACTTATTCTAAATATGTTCATAATTATTATTTTTACAATGTTTCGGATGCTATTTCGTTACGTAATTATGTTTAGTACCCGTTCCTTGAACAAAGACTGTCCTTCGCTACATTTCACTGCAGACGGGATTTGTGGCTCCCTGTCCGACGATAAAGGGGAACTGTATGACTCGACACCTCTTTCAGTACTCCTTTCACATGTTCAGCACGTATCGCCACCATTGTACTCATGTACGTTGTCCGCACAGTCGAGCGTATACGACATTCCGCTGACTCATCTTGCAGAAACGCTAATAATTCATCTGCCCCATCTTTGCGAAATTCGTTAGGTTCCTTTCTGATGAAAGGCCAACTTGGGCACTTGTTGTAGTAGATATAATGCAATGTATGCTTTGTTTATCGTTGCCATTGCTCTGCTCTGTATCAACATCACTAGTACTGTAAAACTGCTGTGAGTTAATCAGTTCCACTGCGCTCTCTAGCCTCATGCTGTGCTCATCATTAGATGCCTCCTTTTCCGCCCTCTGTTGCCATTAGCAGCCAATATTGTGGTTGCACGGTAGACAACATATGGGGCGTCAAATGCGGTAAACATCATTGGCCTTTTGAGACCTCGCACTCAAAGGGTTCCTTGTAACACCTGCATTGGTGTCTGGCCACGTGCACGTACTTCTACGATGATCACCATGCGTTAGCGAATCCTACACTCGTCGATGAAGAGAACCGTTCGCTACTTATCTAGATTCCATTCGTTCTGTTACGTTGTGTACCTTTTTTACGCACTGCAGTACAAAAAAATGGTTCAAATGGCTCTGAGCACTATGGGACTTAACATCTGTGGTCATCAGTCCCCTAGAACTTAGAACTACTTAAACCTAACTAACCTAAGGACATCACACACAACCATGCCTGAGGCAGGATTCGAACCTGCGACCGTAGCAGTCGCGCGGTTCCGGACTGAGCGCCTAGAACCACCGCGACCAGCCACTGCAGTACAGGGGAACTGGTATGTATTACGTGTCTAAAGCCAAAACGCTGATGCTCTCTGGGTGAGCACAGCCCTCCTAGTTGCCTCCAAAGAGTCAACGAACAATTATTCTGCATTCTCCTTGGAACACGTATGAATTGTAATTTGTAGGCACCCGTCATCGGCTAGTGTTCACTACAGGCGAGCAGTACGATGCACATTTCCATGTTTCGTATCTCTAGATAGAGGTTCAACGTTCAGATGACGTTGCTGCTATGTACGCAAAATCGTGACACTGGCAACTGTTTCCGCTGTAAAGAGACTTCGCGCGCTTAACTCGAAATGACCTCTCCGCTGCATGTTGACCCACCGCCAGTCTGCTCCTTTCACTATTGGACGCATCGTGCGCTGTGCTGAATTGCACTGGAAATGGGTTTACCTACGTCACGCAAGAGTGTGTTTGTAGTGATTTCCTGTGGTCAAAAGTGTATTGGAGGAAGGGTATCCAATGAAATAAATACAAAAAATGCCATGGGAACTTTCATGGTCGCACGTAACTGTTCTAAAATCTACGTGTAATTTATTGTTCATCATTATTTATGGATTCGTTTTACAAATCTACATCCCGAGCTGTATCCATTCCAGTTTTACTTTTATTATCACTGAGCACGTGTTGCGTGAATTATGTTCATTATTCTCGTATTTACGGCAACTTTGTAGAATCTCTGACGCTTGTTTGGCTTTTGTCTGTTTTTCATTGGCAAACTTTTAACTTTGTCGTGTTGGGTTTCCAGCGTCCAGTTCAAAGATTATATCTATGTCATCGTCTAGTGTCATTTCTGTATTTTAATTTTACCTTTATGTTTTCTCTAACAAGATCTCACCTTTTTGACTGTACTACTGGCCATTAAAATTGCTACATCACGAAGATGACGTGCTACAGACGCGAAATTTAACCGACAGGAAGAAGATGCTGTGATATGCAAATGATTAGCTATTCAGAGCATTCACACAATGTTGGCGCCGGTGGCGACACCTACAACGTGCTGACATGAGGAAAGTTTCCAACCGATTTCTCATACACAAATAGAAGTTGGCCGGCGTTGCCTGGTGAAAAGTTGTTGTGATGCCTCGTGTAAGGAGAAGAAATGTGTACCATCACGTTCCCGCCATTCATAAGGGTCGGATTGTAGCCTATCGCGATTTCGGTTTATCGTATCGCGACATTGCTGCTCGCGTTGGTGGAGATCCAGTGACTGTTAGCAGAATATGGAATCGCTGGGTTCAGGAGGATAATACGGAACGCCGTGCTGGATCCCAGCGGCCTCGTATCACTAGCAGTCGATATGACACGCATCTTATCCGCATGGCTGTAAAGGATCGTGCAGCCACGTCTCGATTCTTGAGTCAACAGATGGGGATGTTTGCAAGACAACAACCATCTGCACGAACAGTTCGACGACGTTTGCAGCAGCATGGACTATCAGCTCGGAGACCATGGCTGCGGTTACTCTTGACATTGCATCACAGACAGGAGCGTCTGCGATGGTGTACTCAACGACGAACCTGGGTGCGCGAATGGCAAAACGTCTGTGATTACATTTTCACGCTATTTGGGTGCATAGATCATGAGAAATCAGTACCCACAACAACCACAGCTGGCCGTAATAACGACCTTGATACGCCTGGGAATTGAGTCTAGCAGTGCTTGGATGGCGCGTACAGGTACAGATGCCCATGCAGCTTCAACATCAAGAGTAGTGACTGGTGTATTGTGACGAGCCAGTTGCTCGGCCACAATTGACCAGAAGTTTTCAATTGGTGAGAGATCTGGAGAATGTGCTGGCCAGGGCGGCAGTCGAACATTTTCTGCAACCAGAAAGGCCCGCACAGGCCGTGCAACATGCGGTCGTGCATTATCCTGCTGAAATGTAAGGTTTCGCTGGAATCGAATGAAGGGTAGAGCCACAGGTCCTAACACATCTGAAATGTAACGTCCACTGGTCAAAGTGCCGTCGATGGGAACAAGAGGTGACCGAGACGTGTAACCAAGACACCCCATACCATCACGCCGCGTGATACGCCAGTATGGGGATGACGAATACACGCTTCCAATGTGCGTTCACAGCGATGTCGCCAAACAAGGATGCGATCATCATGATGCTGTAAACATAACCTGGTTTCATCCGAAAAAATGACGTTTTGCCATTGGCGCACCCAGGTTCGTCGCTGAGTACACCATCGCAGGCGCTCCTGCCTGTGATGCAGCATCAAGGGTAACCGCGGCCATGGTCTCCGAGCTGATAGTCCATGCTCCTGCAATCGTCGTCTAATTGTTCGTGCAGAAGGTTGCTGTCTTGCAAACGACCTCATCTGTTGACTCAGGGATCGGGAAGTGGCTGCACGATCCATTGCAGTCATGCGGATAAGATGCCTGTCATCTCGACTGCTATTGATACGAGGCTGTTGGGATCCAGCACGGCGTTCCGTATTACCCTCCTGAACCCACCATTTCCATATTCTCCTAACAGTCCTGGATCTCGACCAACGCGAGGAGCAATGTCGCGATACGATAAGCCGCAATCGCGATAGGCTACAATCCGACCTTTATCAATGTCGGAAACGTGATGGCACGCATTTCTCCTCCTTACACCAGGCATCACAGTAACTTTTCACCAGGCAACGCCGGTCAACTGCTGTTTGTGTATGAGAAATCGGTTGGATACTTTCCTCATGTCAGCACGTTGTAGGTGTCGCCAGCGGTGCCAACCTTGTGTGAATGCTCTGAAAAGCTAACCATTTGCACATCACAGCATCTTCTTCCCGTCGGTTAAATTTCGCGTCTGTAGCACGTCATCTTCGTGGTGTAGCAATTTTAACGGCCAGTAGTGTACATGCGTCATTACAAAATGTCAATGAGACTGGTGGCTCTCACTTTGAAAAATTACTATGAGCTACCTTGTTGTTATACGGTGCACGCTGTGTGTGTCTATAACACAATAAATATGCATTTCCGACCATTGGTTTCCTGTTTCAGTATAATCGGTTGTAGACCCGCTATCGCATGTTTCAATTTGACCTAAAAAGGTTTAAGACACCCCTACGCCATATAGCATGCCGTTTCTTGAAATTAGATTCGACGTTATCGTATCTGGCAACCTTACATTATTTAGCACCTATAATTCTTCAGCTGCCGACACAACATGTGTGGGGTTGACTGGTTCTAGTGCTCGAGCTGCTTGACTACTGGGTAACCCCGCATGACTTTCTACTGAGCGGCTACCATATCTGGCACTTGTTCAGCAGCGCTCGCTATGAGGCGGTTCACGGCCAGTCCCTTGTTAAGCGACTCGACCTAAAGCAGTGCTCGTTTCCAGCAAAATCATGCAAATTGAATGCAAGCTAACTTAACAGTTAATCACACGTCCCAGTGTTTATCAAATTATTACGAACGGTTATGTTGTTTTAAGTTGCTAGAGAAAGAGCACAGGCCACCAGTGTGCCGTACAGCTCTCTCCCTACGGTCAGGCTGAACTGCAGACCGAGCTACGTGGCTTAGTGGTTAGCACGCTGGACTCGCATTCGGGAGGACGATGGTTCAAACCGGAGTCCGGCCATCCAGACTTAGGTCTTCCGTGAGTTCCCTAAATCGCTCCAGGCAAATGCTGCGATAGTTCCTTTCAAACAACACGGATGATTTTGTTACCCATCCTTGACACAATCCGAACTGGTGCTCCGTCTCTAACGAGCTGGATGTCGACGGAACATTAAACTCAATCTTCATTTTCGAACTGCAGCGTCTTCAGCTTGCCATCCAAATACTGTCGTGCTTCGTTTCATGACTGTCTGTACCATAGCGGCCAAGAATTGTTATGAGAATATGAAGTAAAATGCTACACTGCGTCCACATGATCCTATTTCATCTAAAGTTCCACATTTGTAGAGAAAAGCAAACTGTTTCAACACGGGTAAAAAAGTATTGTGACACTTCTACTCTATCATTTATCAATTTGAGTGTCATTCGGACATTAACAGGCTGACCAAGAAATTTATACTGCTTTATTATTATTTCCATTGTATTGCGAAGCAACGCCATGAGATGCTTTAGAAATCGAAAATTAGATAGCCGAAATGTAAGTGCATGCAGCACAAATGAAGCATTCCTACAAAGCAGACGATTTGTGAACGAAGTTCACATTGTTTTCTCAAATATGCTTTACTAATGACAAAGACCGCTAGGACTCCTTAAGTAGAAACTGATCTCAGAATGTGCAAAGACAGCGACTTTTCAATGTAAACCGAAATACATATTCACATATTTGAAATGTAAAGCAATAGAGAGTTTCCCAGGATTTGTGCTGCCACTCTGTGGTATAGATCAACATGCTGCAAATGTGACAGTTTAATTCTCTTAACGGTGCATTAAATTTCGAGTTTTTAGGTGGATAACTGCGTTTTTGGGCACTAAATGCGTCTATTTTTATAACAGTGAGATGTATGGAACCTGACAGATAATCTATTCAGGAATAGTTGCAAATGATTGTCAACTTATTGAATAATATGCACAGTAAATACGCGTTTAGTTAGTCATCGTAAGTCATCTGTTCTGCTGTTACCATCCTTAGAATGAAAATTACAGGAGATGTTACAAAATTTTTACTCTTTATGGAGGAGGGAATTATTCTGCTAGTGAGAGAGTTACTTAATGAAGTAACACAACATTGTGATGATCTGACAGTTACCAAAAAAGTGTTCAAATGTGTGTGGAATCTTATGGGACTCAACTGCTAAGGTCATCACTCCTTAAGCTTACACACTACTTAACCTAAATTATCCTAAGGACAAACACACACACTCATGCCCGAGGGAGGACTCGAACCTCTGCCGGGATCAGCCGCACAGTCGATAACTGCAGCGCCTTAGACCGCTCGGCTAATCCCGCGCGGTTCAGTTACCAAATTCAAATGCTACCACAGTGAATGACGTAAGATATGTAACCAGAAACAAGTAAATAAAACTTAATGACATTCAAGCTAATCGAATATTTTTCGTTAGTTGTAACACAGCGAAATAAGACAATAAAGGAATCGAATGGTTCGCGAAACTTCAGAGCCTAGAATTTCACATCCACGTAATCTAGAGACCACATCTGTGTGGTGTCTGTCAACCGAGTGAGCAAAACTAAAGTTTTGTTATACAACAGACTCGCTACAAATGAAGTTTTAGCAACACACTAGTTATGTGAACAGTAAAGCAACGAAGTGAACATATACTGTAAGTTGGATTAGTAAAATTTCTCGTATTGTAAACCAGTGTTTCTTCATGTATTACTATAACACTGAAATACTGTTCCTGTTTTTGACCACAGAGAAAACATGGTACTCCTCTTAAGATTAAAATGACATGAGTTACCAAACGTCATTGGTAATGAATTCATCCTGTACTCAAGCAGTACAAATGCTGCACTGTTGCAGATAGTACAAAATGAGGAAAATTAAATTGCTAGATAATTTACAATAAGATGTGTAATGAGAGACATTCTTCAATAGGATTTACATCTGGCTCAGTGCTTAGTCACAAATGGTAGTCACGATGGCATACTGAAAAGTGTCTCCGAATTTTTTATGTGAAAACTCGTAAAGATGTTTAAATAAAATACACGTTATTAACCGTCTAAGTCGTTGTTATTCGTGTCCATGTATTTATTTCTCTACATAGTCACTGACAAGAGTTTGTTGATAGGTACTGTCACTACAGAATGTCTGAATTTGTCGACTGAGCCACAGCCTCACCTCTGCTTGCACTGCTCCATCACTATCAAACTGAAGTCCTCGAATTTTTTCTTAAAGTTTTCGAAACAGGTGAAAATCGGATGGGGCCAATTTGGAACTCTACGGAAGATGGTCGATGACAGTGAAGCCTAAACATCAGACTTCGCAGATATCGCTGCGCTCGTGCGTGGCCCGGCATTGTCATCCTGAAGGAGAGGGTGTGCTGTGTCAAAACACACGGGCAACGTTCGCCCATACTAGCGCTGAGCATGCTACCCGATAACTTAATAATAACGCCTGGTGGTATTGTAAATATACGTGTACGATGTACTAAGGAAAAAAATGTTGTAGATGATCCGAGAGCGTCCATGAAAAAACAGGTGGTGAGCGCACGCGACTTCAGCGATGCAACAACTCGCTTTCGTTGGGTCCAGAGATGCTGCCTGAACGACGCGAAGCAGCCGTCCGCTGTCGTAGAGAACCGACAGCAGCAACGGGTAATCAATTGTCAAAAATCGGCGTGGCGCTGCGTGTTTGTTCGTTTTAAATGGTTCCTATGGTATGATATAAAGAGTTAGTTAGTTCCCCTATAGACCTCTCACCAGGGGGCGCAGAAAGCTATGCGCAGAAAGCAACGTGTTTTCTCATTTGTGCGCATGACGTCACGGTGGAAGCAGCTGTGCCAAACAGTACACAGTTCGAATTGTGTGTGATTGTTTTTCTTGTGTTGTTTTGTGTTTGAAGGAGTATTTTGATTGAGTTCTTTCTTCTGAGGTACTCAGTCAACAGCGGAAACATTCGGAATTCGGGAGTGTTAACGGTTTTTGCTGTAATTGATATTTGATTCGGAACTGAAATAGTTAGCGATAGTGGACAGCGGAATCAACATTGTGTTCGCGAGCTCTATAGTTTATGGTTCGTCCTGTGAAAGTCTTATTGGAGAATCTACAAGTGAGTGAGAAAATTAATTTTTACAATGCCAGGGTGTGCTGTAAAGGCCTGTTTTTCCTACAACTGGAGCACAAAGGGAACTGACGTAATGTATCACAGTTTCCTGCGTAATGAAACATTACAAAAACTATGGTTGTCAAAATGTTGTAGGAAAGACAGTGTAAATGTTGCGCATGCAAGAATATGTTCTCGCCGTTTCGCAGAAACAGATTACTTAAGGGATTTACAGTCTGAATTGCTTAATTTGCCCCGAAAAAGAATGCTCAAGCCAGATGCAGTTCCTTCGTGCAATTTGCCGTGCAGTTGTGCGACTGTCAATGTGTCACCCGCAACAGAAGACAGAACCAAACGGTATAAGAAACGAGAACTACATAATAAATCTCTGGAAACTCTGGAAAAGCTGTCACCAAATAAGAAACATCATAATAAGAGCACATGTACAGATGACAGTTTTTTTTCAGACACAGATAAAGTTGCTTTGATGAATACTACAGCGGCTTTAGAAAGAAGGAATGCTGTTCTTACAAACGAGTGTGTAATGCGATTAAATGAATAGTTTCTGATTTATTTGAGCCGAGGTTACGAAATTCAAGTGTGTGTCAGTGTGGTTGTGATCTGACATTTTACCGATGTGTGAGGCATAAGCTGCGAAAGAATACAACTCATCAGTTTTAACTGTAATATTTTAGCAGCAGAAAAGCAGTTTAGACATCTCATTTCTGGTATAAACAAAATCTTCCGCCAAAAACTTGACGTAAACGCGCATGCCGTGTCGTCTGCTTGTGAGCGCTTGCTTCCACGCTGACGTCACTAGGCCAGCCAATGGCAGAGCAGAGCGCTTACTGCCCAACCTTATTATTTAGTAACCTTGCCTCTCACCGACTAAGTGGGTATATCGGTGTGCGTCTAGGTCTGATAGTAGAGCGACCCTCTGCCTGGTGTATTAAGGCAGCGCAGCTGGCGATTAAGGCTTGGGAGAGGTAAGGGAGTTTTGATTGGTAGGACCAGTATTTTAATTTGGGTACGATTCGCGGAGGCAGCGTGGCTATTCAGTCTGTTGGCTCCTGCTCATACACGTGCCTTTGACGGTTGTTTCCTCCCAAAGCTGGGCAACGGTATATACAGAGATTCTGTGGGATTCTCTGAATAGTCGCTGGTGATACACCGTTTTTGGTGAATTTAGGTGCACGAGCTATCAATTGATTGTCGTCTTGTGGGCAGTTTCGGTCGTAAAGTTTGCTGTGGTAAATCCAGTGTGAGCCTGGGTATAGAGAGAAGTAGATTTGTAGATGCTGAGTTTCTGGGAATCGGTGGAACCGATATCCTGTCCGTGTTGTACGATTAGTGGTCGCGGTTTTGGCCAGAGGTAATCGGGTTGTTAGCAGTTTTATTGAAGTGGTTTGATAGTGGTTGGTTTGTGTGCCGAGAAGGGAAAGCTTCGAACACATGTTCGTACTTGTGACTTCTGAAATTTTCCCGGCGTATTTCTTCTTCTAATAATTTCCGGGTATGCAGCCGGATCCCGTCGACATTCTGCCACGATATTTCGGCCCAGAGACGTCCGGCCATCATCAGGTGAGTACACAACTACTGAAGAGCCCAGGTGCAGTCGCGGTATTTATGCCGAATCTCGCGCATGCGAAATGTACTGGCATCCTACAGCGCATGCGTCAGGCGTTGACATGCGCAGCATAGCCGAGTTGTACGTGCTGCGCTCGGTGGTGAAAATAAAGGTTCATCTAGTCATTGAGTATCGAATGACACTGTCGATTCCGCTGTGATTGTATAATTTTAATAACAGGATTCCAATTTTTATCCAGCTGAAAGCCGTTGTCACGATTTATAAGATTATTGGCAAGACGTATTTCCACTGATTCCTTGATTACGGAATCCCAAAAACCGGAAACCGGGGCTAAAATTTTTGTTCCATTGTATTCCATTGAATGTCCCAATGAAATACAGTGCTCTGCTACTGCCGATTTTGACGGTTGCCGCAGACGGGTGTATCTTTCATGTTCTATACATCGTTCATGGACAGTTCTTGTCGTCTGGCCAATATATGCAGAGCCACCTTCACAGGGAATTTTGTAGACGCCTGCTTTCTTCAGTTGTAAATCGTCTTTAACGGATCCAACCAGGGCCCGGTTCTTTGCTGGTGAACGGAAGATAACCTTGATTTTATTTTTCTTCAGTAATCGGCCTATTTTCGACGACACATTCCCGGCGTATGGAAGGAACGCAGTTGATTTAAAGTCGTCATCTGCGTCCTCAGTGCGTTGCTTCTTGTTATGATAGTTGCGCATGGCCTTCCTTATATGGCGAGAAGTGTAGCCATTCTCTTTGAAAACCTTCTCCAAGTGTTCTAATTCTGCGTGGAGGTTTTCATCATCCGATATTATATGCGCTCGATGTATTAAGGTACTGAGAACACCGGCTGTTTGTGCTGGGTGATGGCAGCTTGACGCCTGGAGATACAGATCTGTGTGAGTCGGTTTCCTGTACACAGAATGTCCTAATGACCCATCATTTTTACGGCGTACTAGCACGTCTAGAAATGGCAAAGTGCCCTCTTTTTCAATCTCCATCGTAAATTTGATGTTATCATGTAATGAGTTTAAGTGATGAAGGAATTTCTCCAGTTCCTGTCTGCCATGAGGCCATACAGCAAAAGTATCATCTACGTACCGCCAGAAGACCGTAGGCTTTAAAACAGCAGAGTCAAGTGCTTTCTCCTCAAAGTCCTCCATAAAGAGATTAGCTACCACAGGCGACAAAGGGCTCCCCATGGCGACGCCGTCTGTTTGTTCAAAGAATTCGTCATTGAATAAAAAGTACGTTGAGGAGAGTATATGTTCAAACAGGGCCGTCATTTCTGCACTGAATAAGTTACCAATAAGATGTAATGATTCCATTAAAGGCACTTTGGTAAAAAGTGAAACCACATGAAAGCTGACTAATAAATCCGAGCTGCTAAGCTTAACTTCCTTCAAGCGACTGACAAAATCCTCGGAATTACGTATATGATGGCAACACTTACCCACATACGGCTTTAGTAATGAGGCCAGATATTTTGCTGTAGAATAGGTCGCAGCACCAATATTACTCACTATTAATCGTAGTGGGGCACCATCCTTGTGTATCTTCGGAAGACCGTAGAGTCTTGGTGGTACTGCATTGTGTGGTCTCAATCTCTTGATAACTTGTTCAGGTAGAGAACAGTCATTCAAAAGGGTAGTAGTTTTCCTAGATATTCGGCTTGTTGGGTCCTTTTCAATTCTACGGTACGGAGAATCATTTAGCTGACAATATATCTTCTCGTTGTAGGCTTCTCTTGTCAGAAGAACTGTGGCGTTACCCTTATCTTCTCTCAGGCTGCGAAGAGCAGCTCTTTCAGCTGGCGAGATGTTCGTACTTGTTGTTTAAATACCACTATCTTACAGCGGACCGAGAATTGACTCGAATAAATACAAATGTTTCACCATATTGTGATAGAGTGCATCACTAGTTGAGTGGATAAGAGACGAGGAAATAAAGGAGCCATTTTACAAGCAGCACGCTGCTAAACAAAAACTTGATTAGCCAAGGCGACGAGTGGCCAAATTCAAATGGCTCTGAGCACTATGGGACAACTTCTGTTGTCGTCAGTCCCCTAGAACTTAGAACTATTAAACCTAACTAACCTAAGGACATCAGACATCCATGCCCGATGCAGGATTCGAACCTGCGACCGTAGTGGTCACTCGGTTCCAGACTGTAGCGCCTAGAACCGCTCGGCAACTCCGGCCGGCCTGGCCAAATTCAAATAGATAACTTAGCGGTTCACGTATTCTCAACGCTTGAAGAGGTTCAGAATTGTTTTAAATTGTCACTTAAGGTTAGATTTAAAGTGGCGGTGGCACTCGGGGTTTTTGTTCAGTTTTTTTATTACTGAATTTCCGTGTTGTGGGCTGCAGTCTTTGATGGCACTCGCTCACTTACGGGAATGAACTTGTATTGAAATACCTAGAGAAAATAAATTCAAGTTTTCTTGGGTTAACATAAACCTTACGTGTATTTAGTTATTACCTGGTGTGTGTATATTTACAGGGTGAGTCACCTAACGTTACCGCTGGATATATTTCGTAAACCACATCAAATACTGACAAACCGATTCCACAGACCGAACGTGAGGAGAGGGGCTAGTGTAATTGTTTAATACAAACCATACAAAAATGCACGGAAGTATGTTTTTTAACACAAACCTACGTTTCTTTAAATGGAACCACGTTAGTGTTACTAGCACATTTGAACATATAAACAAATACGTAATCAGTGCCTTTTGTTGCATTGTAAAATGTTAATTACGTCCGGAGTTGTTGTAACGTAAAGTTGACGCTTGGAACCTCCGACGTTCAGTTGCGTGTTGTAACAAACACGGGCCACGGTCGGCGAGCAGCATCTGCAGGGCCAGCCGGTTCTCCTGATCTTACACCTCTGGACTTCTTTCTGTGAGGTACGTTGAAGGAGAATGTGTACCGTGATGTGCCTACAACCCCAGAGGATATGAAACAACGTATTGTGGCAGCCTGCGGCGACATTACACCAGATGTACTGCGGCGTGTACGACATTCATTACGCCAGAGATTGCAATTGTGTGCAGCAAATGATGGCCACCACATTGAACATCTATTGGCCTGACATGTCGGGACACACTCTATTCCACTCCGTAATTGAAAACGGAAACCACGTGTGTACGTGTACCTCACACCTCATGGTAATGTACATGTGCGTCAGTGAAAAGGACCAATAAAAAGGTGTTAGCATGTGGACGTAAAGTGCTGTTCCAGTCTCTTCTGTACCTAAGGTCCATCACTTTGGATACCTACGTAATTCGGTGCTCTCCGATACACACGATCGAACAGCGGAGGAGTGGTACTCAAGCGTCAACTTTAGGTTACAATATCTCCGGATGTAATTAACATTTTACAATGCAACAAACGGCACTGATTACGTATTTGTTTATATGTTCAGATGTGCTAACAAAACTAACGGGGTTACATTTAAAAAAACGTATGTTTGTGTTAAAAAACATGCTTCCGTACATTTTTTTATGGTTTGTATTAACCAATTACACTAGCCCCTCTCCTCACGTTCGGTCTGTGGAATCGATTCGTCAATATTTGATGTGGTTTACGAAATATATCTAGCGGTAATGTTAGGTGACTCACCCTGTATATTACGGGAAAAGAAAAGGGTGAATTACAGAGATCTTAATACCGACTTGCAGGACGTATACGCTGGTATTTGTAAGTTTCCTTATCAAAAGTTCATTGATTGAGTGGAACCCCGATAAACCTACAGAGGGTAGATATTCTAAAAAGTTAAAACGATTTCATTGATGGAAAGAGCGTCTAAGTAAATGAAAGTAGAACTGAAGTTGTCGTAATTTATTACGGAAAGTTCAACGATTACACTAAGGACAAATATTAGTAAATTTGTGAAGTACGTGACGTGTTATTTACATAGCAACGCTGGGCTAGGTGGAAAGAGATTTAGTTGTAGCGTAAACTATTTCACTTCATATCGATATTAGTGGAAGCGTCTTAATTCAAACTGGTCATAACACGACGATATATAGAATTGGAGTTTTGTAAGTAATTAAAAAGTTACGAGCCTTTTCCGGAGACAATGTACTGCGTTTTGAGAATGTCGTTGTGTGGGAGAACAATTGCAACCTAGGTGGGACATTTATCCCGACATAATATAAACAGGTACTGTATTTAAAGAGATTTGATGCTTGGACTCGACCAGTAGTTTAGACAACGGGAGTTGTTATCTAAATTGCCCTATCTCGTAATTACTGCTTGATATTGGTGATCATTGTCATTAGAATGTTTGGATGTGCCTGTTCGTAGTGTAATCGTGTCATTGTTCAATTTCGACGTTGTGTAAAGTAAGGGTGCTGTCTTTCATTATTCGATATTCGAGCCGGCTGCACAGTCAGTGGTTGAGGTTGCCGCATAATTATACTAAGGATGATCTGTCTTCAATTTGTTCCTTAAGAGTGCGATTACGGTACGAGCTAGTCATAGAGTAGTCGCCAGGCGCTCTACTATGACTGGAATCTTCTAAAATCAGATAGCGATCCGCAGTCATAACATCGACTGTGAAATTAAAAACTGTATTTAATTAAAGCGGTAGTGGTCGATTGGATCGCCCAAATATTTTGCGCGGCAGGAAACCATACATTAACGGCATAACGACGTTGGTACAGTACGATCCATTGTCGCTGTAAGTTCGATCTTGGGTGCTGCCAGTCGGCGCGTTACAAGGGCGCTACATGTGTGGACGAACTTTTCTAATACAAAACTCGATTACAGCACGTTGTTTCTCGTGCACCTACATAGTTACGTTACACAACGCCACGTCACTCGCCACAGCCCGGAGCCCTCTAGCGGCAGAGAGTAGTAACTTTCATCACCGAAGCGTCGACTGATTAATATCCACGATGTGTAGTGCCCAACCGGTGGGCAGAATAAGAAATTCGGAAGCATTACTTTTCAGCACGCCCTCGCACAAAGAGCAAAAGAGATCTGCAAAGTGTTCTCAGGCGATGAGAACTTTTTGCCTTATGTCTGCGTCATTTAGAAGGTGACAAACGATTTTTTTTTTGCATATTCCCTCTGTGGTCGAATAACAGCTGGATATAAACACACCGGGCAAAGAATTAGTCACCCTTACAAGGGAACCTCCCCATCGCACCCCCCTCAGATTTAGTTATAAGTTGGCACAGTGGATAGGCCTTGAAAAACTGAACACAGGTCAATCGAGAAAACAGGAAGAAGTTGTGTGGAACTATGAAAAAAATTAGTAAAATATACAAACTGAGTACTCCATGCGAACATAGGCAACATCAAGGACACTAGCAGTCAAGGAGCGCCTTGGTCCCGTGGTTAGCGAGAGCAGCTACGGAACGAGAGGTCCTAGGTTCAAGTGTTCCCTCGAGTGAAAAGTTTAATTTTTTATTTTCAGTTTATGTGACAAACTCTCATGTTTTCATCACTTTTTTGGGAGTGATTATCACATCCACAAGAAAACCTAAATCGGGCAAGGTAGAAGAATCTTTTCACCCATTCGCCAAGTGTACAAGCTAGGTGGGTCGACAACATATTCCTGTCATGTGACGCACATGCCGTCACCAGTGTCGTATAGAATATATCAGACGTGTTTTCCTGTGGGGGAATCGGTTGACCTATGACCTTGCGATCAAATGTTTTCGGTTCCCATTCGAGAGGCACGTCCTTTCGTCTACTAATCGCACGGTTTTGCGGTGCGGTCGCAAAACGCAGACGCTAAACTTATTTCAGTGAACAGAGACGTCAGTGAACGAACGGACAGATCATAACTTTGCGAAAATAAAGAAAGTAAAATTTTCAGTCGAGGGAAGACTTGAACCAAGGGCCTCTCATTCCGCAGCTATTCACGCTAACCACGGGACCACGGCGCTCCTGAGGTCACAGCCTCCTTGATGTTGCCTATCTTGCGCATGGACTACTCAGTTTGTATATTTTACTAATTTTTTTCACGGTTCCACACAACTTCTTCCTATTTTCTCGATTGATCTGTGTTCAGTTTTTCAAGGCCTATCCACTGTGCCAACTTATAACTAAATCTGAGGGGGGTGCGATGGGGAGGTTCCCTTGTTAGTAGCAGCCACCGGGTGTAGGCTTCTTAATAGCCTCAGTTCAACCAGGACAGTCCACAGTTTATGCAGATAAGCAAGTACGTAGGTAAAGCTGTTCACTGATAATTAGATCTCGCAGAACTATCAAATTGCCTGAGCGTTCATCAAACAATAAAGGTGAGTGTGCGGCCCCTGAAGACACACCATGGAGATTCACAAGGAAACGCAGATTCACAAGGAAACGCAATATTGGTTGCCGAGAATGCTGATGGTTCAAATGGCTCTGAGCACTATGGGACTTACCATCTAAGGCCATCAGTCCCCTAGACTTAGAACTACTTAAATCTAACTAACCTAAGGACATAGCACACATGCATGCCCGAGGCAGGAGTCGAACCTGCGGCAGTAGCGGTCGCGCGGTTCGCGACTGAAGCGCCTAGAACCGCTCGGCCACAGTGGCTGGAGAGAATGCTGAAATAAACATCCTGGTTCATGTGCACGGTAACACGAAAGACTAAGCCCAAGTTCTTTTTTAATTTTTTTTATAGCCCCCGAAATATGACCTGCAGCCGAACGACAACCTGCGCAGAGCACACCGAGGGCTAAACGTCTCATCGGGCTATCGGTGCACTCGACGTCTTCCAGTGGCTTCCATTAACTGATTATCTGAAAAGAGGTGAAATCGTGACTCTCCCAACTACAGTCCATACCTCCAGTCAGCAGCTGACCAGTTTCTATGTACCATGGCAACTGAAGACGTTCAGCTATGCAAGGTATCCGAATCGAAATATCCTCTGCGTGCTATTCCCTTCCCAGTGTTTGTCCAGAAACTATTTGAGATGTACCTGAATTCACTGACAGCAGTAATTCCTGTTTGATTTAAGATAGCTTCCCCCTGACGCCGTACACGTCTCTGGTCCTTGTCGGTTAGGGCATTTTTACTGCCACTGTTCGTACTCCTTGTCATATGGCTGGGATTGATAAACCATTCCTTGCATACACTTTGCCACGAAAAGATAGTGGAATTTCATTCACGAAGTAGTCGTGTGCGCCTCCAAGCATGACAGCTCCGTTCTTCTGATCTGTCGCATCCCTGCATCGATCCGCCTTGCTGCCACCAACTGGCACACACACACACACACACACGCACACACACCGCTCCACTCCACTATAATGACTTGGACCGTCGGTGGAGGGTCACGTGACCACCTAGTGCTAGTTCCACACCGGCTACAGCGCTACACAGTGACCAGCGCGCTTGGTTATGAGGGTAATAAACATCTTGCCCGATGAGTTTATTCCGCGTATAGAATCCCCACGCCTTTCTACACCTCAGCCTGAACCACTGACTATATTCTCACTAGCTTTCTAATGTTTCGTGTTCGATGGTTGTATCGTCTGGTGTTTGATAATACGAGGGCAGTTCAATAAGTAATGCAACACATTTTTTTTCTCGGCCAATTTTGGTTGAAAAAACCGGAAATTTCTTGTGGAATATTTTCAAACATTCCCGCTTCGTCTCGTATAGTTTCATTGACTTCCGACAGGTGGCAGCGCTGTACGGAGCTGTTAAAATGGCGTCCGTAACGGATGTGCGTTGCAAACAACGGGCAGTGATCGAGTTTCTTTTGGCGGAAAACCAGGGCATCTCAAATATTCATAGGCGCTTGCAGAATGTCTACGGTGATCTGGCAGTGGACAAAAGCACGGTGAGCCGTTGGGCAAAGCGTGTGTCATCATCGCCGCAAGGTCAAGCAAGACTGTCTGATCTCCCGCGTGCGGGCCGGCCGTGCACAGCTGTGACTCCTGCAATGGCGGAGCGTGCGAACACACTCGTTCGAGATGATCGACGGATCACCATCAAACAACTCAGTGCTCAACGTGACATCTCTGTTGGTAGTGCTG